>NW_027361691.1:15307500-15730000 GCF_039654945.1 Dendrobates tinctorius | reverse complement strand
TGGGTCTTCACTGACTTCATCCCATCGCCATCATCATTATGGACGCCGCTCCTCACGCCGGCGTAGCAGGCATTCCACACATGCACATCGGAGGTCTAGATCTCACAGGAGGGGTCGCAGATCATGATCCTCAAGATGGTGCTCTCCATCAATTTCAGAGTCTTCCAGCGCATCGGTGAGTCCCGATTATCGGTCTCGTTCTCATGGCGAGAGACGGGAGCTGAGAGATACTGCCAGGGCATCCAGCCTGGCTGAGCCGAGAGCGGCATCCTGGGCTGCCAGCCTGGCCCTCACTCATCCAGATGTCAGTCCAGGTGCCGGAGTTCCTCCTTCAAGTGGAGTCCCTCCTCCTGTGGCTGAAGTGGGTGAGTGCAACTTTTCTTTTGCAGAAAAACCACCATGGTTACTTACCGGTAGCCGGTTTTTCCGGAACCCATGACAGCACCACCTGAGAGAGGGATCCGCCCCGCCAGGACAGGAACCTACTGAGACATAAGGGGCGGCACCTCTCCCCCGCTTCAGTTGGGTTACAGAGCATTGAGAGGACTTCCCGGTTAGTTACATGTTTAATCCAACACCACAACACTCAAAACACCCTACTAATTGTGCACACCCATACAGTGAAAAAGGGGGGGAATGTACGGGTGCTGTCATGGGTTCCGGAAAAACCGGCTACCGGTAAGTAACCATGGTGGTTTTCCCTTCACCCATGACAGCACCACCTGAGAGATTTTTGGAGACTTCGAAACACCTTAGGGAGGGACCACCGCTTGCAGCACCCTTCTACCAAAGGTTAAGTCAGCAGAGGAGGATAGATTTAATCTATAGTGCTTAAAGAAGGTTGAAGGTGAGGCCCAGGTAGCGGCCTTACAAATCTGTTCGATTGATACCTCTGCCTTTCCAGCCCAGGAGGTCGCCACGGCTCTGGTGGAATGAGCCTTGATGCCGTCAGGAATCGGGATACCACTAGCTGAATAGGCTACACTAATGGCTTCCCTAATCCATCTAGCAATAGTCCCTTTTGAAACCCCATAGCCTTTCCTGGCACCCTGAAAAGCTACGAATAGGGACTGTGACCTCCTCCACTGGCTAGTGGCAGATATATATTCTACGAGAGCCCTTTTAACATCCAGACTATGGAATTTTTCCTCCCCCAGATTTTTTGGATTTTCGCAAAAGGATGGAAGGACAATTTCCTGACTCCGATGGAAATCTGATACTACCTTGGGCAGATAACTGGGGTCTGTTCTTAAAACTACCCTATCCTGAAAGACTTGCGTGTAAGGAGGATTTACTGAGAGAGCCTGTAAGTCGCTTATCCTGCGGGCTGATGTGAGGGCTACTAACAGGATTGTTTTTAGGGTCAAGAACTTTAGGGGTAGCTGATGTAATGGCTCATATGGATCTTTTGTAAGGGCTTCTAACACCAGGTTTAAATCCCAGGGGGCTATTCTGGGTATTGGAATAGGCTTAGCTCTATGGCAGGATTTAATAAATCTGGCTATCCACCTATCTGATGCCAGTTTGCAATTGTAGAGCGCCCCTAGTGCCGACACCTGAACCTTAAGTGTGTTTACTGCTAACCCCATCTGCAACCCAGATTGTAAGAACTCTAGGATGGCCCTAATCGGGGGTTCTTTTCCTAACGGCTTACCCAAGAACTGTAGGAACTTATCCCATGTTCTGCCGTAGATGTTAGTAGTCACCGGTTTCCTGCTTTTTAGCAGAGTGGCCACCAGCCCAGGGGAGAACCCCCTATCCATTAAAAGCGACCTTTCAAATTCCACGCCGTCAGATGGAATCCTTTGACCTGAGCGTGCAATATTGGACCCTGAGCTAGTAGGTCCGGGATTTCTGGCAGAACCCATGGATCGGAGAGGGACATCTTCCGTAGCAGAGCAAACCAGGGCCTTTTTGGCCAGAATGGAGCTATTAGAATCACCCTGGCTTGATCGTTTCTGATTTTTCTTACCACAGTTGGGATCAGAGCTACTGGGGGGGGAACGCGTAAGCCAGTCTGAAGTTCCACTGGATGTGCAACGAGTCCACTGCCCATGGATTTTCCCTCGGGTTTAGAGAGCAGAACCTTTCTGTTTGCCTGTTGTGCTTGTTTGCAAAGAGGTCTATCACCGGTTCCCCCCAAAGCTGAATTATCTTTTGAAAAATGGACCGGTTTAGCGCCCATTCTCCTTGCCTCAGGGTATTGCGACTCAGGAAATCTGCCTCTATGTTTTCTGCCCCTTTTATGTGTAGGGCTGTCACGGAGTGTAGGTGTTCCTCTGCACTGTTCAGAATGTCTGTTGCTGCTTCCATTAAGGAGTGTGATTTTGTCCCACCTTGGTGGTTGATGTATGCCACTGCTACCTTGTTGTCTGTCATGATGCGTACGTCTCGACCCTGGAGTAGCGGAATGAAGTGGCTTAGGGCCTTGCCCACTGCCCACAGTTCTCTCAGGTTGGAGGATGCCTTCCTTTCTTGAGGTCTCCAGGAACCCTGACCTATGAGGCCCCTTAGGTGTGCCCCCCACCCCGAGGAGCTTGCATCTGTTAAAATTATATCTGTCGCCTGTCTGTCCCATGGTATTCCTAAGGTCAGATTTGTCCCGTTCAACCACCAGTTGAGAGAGTCTCTGGTTTTTGAGGAAAGCTCCAGCTTCCCTTCCAAACGCCCTCTTAGCGATCTTTGTGCTCTTAGTATCTCCCCCTGGAGTTGCCGGGTGTGAAACTGAGCCCACCTGACCGCCGGAATACAGGTTTTTAGGGTACCTAGTAGGGACATTGCTTTTCTTAATGTCATACATGGTTGGTTTCGGCCCGCCAAGGCCAGATTTTGTACCTTCTCTATCTTGGACTCTGGGAGCAGACATTCTTGCCTTTCTGAGTCCAGTATAAATCCTAGGAAGGTCTGTTTCTTTAGGGGTTGTAATTTCGATTTTTTGAAATTGACTATCCACCCTAATTCTTGCAAGGTGTTGATCACCTGAGTCAACTGTGCTGTACAGTGGTCCTCTGAACTGCCCACTATAAGAAAATCGTCCAGGTATCGTATTATGACCGTATCGTGAATCCGGAGAAAGGCTGTCACTTCCGCTATGACCTTGGTGAAGACCCTCGGGGCTATGGATATGCCAAACGGAAGAGCCCTGAACTGAAAGTGCCTTAGTGTGCCCTGAATATAAAGCGCTACCCTCAGGTATTTCTGGTAATCTGGATGGATAGGGATGTGATAATACGCATCCTTTAAATCGACTACGGCCATGAAGCAATCTTGATGTAGCAGCTTCACTGCCGTAGTCACTGATTCCATCTTGAAGGTCGGGTTTCTTATCCAAAGATTGAGGCGTCTGAGATTTATGATTGTCCTGAACGACTGATCCGGTTTTTTTATTAGAAAAAGGGGTGAATAAAACCCCTTTCCTTCCTGTAAGCGTGGCACCTCGGACAGTACCCGCTTGTCTATCAGGCTCAGGATTTCTGTTTCTAAGGCCAGTTGTTCTTCGGTCATCTTCCTGATAGGTGTGATGACGACCACGGGTTTTGGCTGACGAATAAAGGGGATTTTCAGGCCTTCTTTTAGGATGCTCAGAATCCAGGTATTGGAGGAGATCTTTTTCCAGGCCTGGAAAAAGAGTGCCACTCTCCCTCCTACTGGAATACCGGCATCATTGTGGTGACTTTTTTGAGGTGGAGGTGCCTCCACCAAACATAAACCCTGATTCTTTCTTTCTTTTATCCTCCCATCTTCTCCTGTCAGCGGGAGGACGCCCTCTATTGAATCTCCCCCTCCGAAAGGGCTGTCTCCTCTGATCCATAGGGAATCTGGGGAAGCCTTTTTTCTTATCGCCTGCTTTCTCCAGAATATCGTCCAAGTTCTTGCCGAACAGGAATCGACCATCGCAGGGGAGAGAGCACAATTTGGCCTTGGACTGAAGGTCACCCGGACAGCCCTTAAGCCATAACGCGCGTCTAGCAGCATTTGATAGTGACGCTGCTCTGGCTGTCAATCGCATAGAGTCCGCCGAGGTATCTGCCAAAAAAGCCGCTGCCCCGTGCAAGAGATACATGTCTGATAAGATCTTCTCTCTTGGGACCTTTGACGCCAGCTTCTCTTCTAACTGCTGCAGCCAGATCATAAGGGAGCGTGCCGTGCAGGTGCCCGCTATAGACCTCCTGCTGTCGCTTCCCATGCGTGCCTCAAATATGAGTCCGCTTTTTTGTCCAGCGGGTCTCTAAGAACCCCTGCATCTTCCAAGGGCAGGGCCGACCTTTTGGAAGATCTGGACACCGCTGCATCTATTTTTGGGACTTTGTCCCATACCTCCGTATCCTTGTATTCAAAGGGGTATCGTCTCTTAGAGGCGGATGGAAGGGCCCCCGATTTTTCAGGCTTTTTCCACTCCTTCTCAATAAGCGCCTGGATTTTCGCGTTTACTGGAAAGGTTCGTTTTTTCCTCTCCTGAAGCCCCCCAAACATGACGTCCTCTAGGGTTTTAGCCGCCCTTTCTTCCTGTAGGCCCATTGTGGTTCTAATGGCCTTTAGGAGGGCATCTGTATCTTCTACAGGGAAACATGGCTTACCCCCTGTGTCACTATCTGAGGAGTCTGAGGAGGATGATTTTTCCGCCTGAGATGATACTGACGCGGAATCTGAGGGGGAACTAGGGAAATCCTTCCTGCTTTTTTTCCCTTTTTTCAATAAGGACTTAATTGAGCCTTCCATTTCTGACCTGAGGGCAGATATTAGATTGGCAGCGAAACTAGGCGCTTCCTCCGCCATAGTCCGCTGAATGCACGCAGCACAGAGATCTTTTTGCCAGTCTCTTGCTAGGGGAGATTTACATATAGCACAATCCCTATTCTTCTTCTTGCTTCCCGCTTTTCTGGGCCTTTCCTACAGGGTGAAGCATACAATAGAAAACCCCTATTAATATACTGTTAACATTCACGAAGATCACTCACCACCCGTAATCAAGGGTACCGGACTTGGAGGCTGCATCGGAGCACCTGACCCGCGCTCTTTGGACCTTGAGGAGTGCCCCGACCTGCGGCTGGGGCGACTGCTGCTTGAATGGCTTCCATGCTTTCTGCCAGAGGGCTGTGAGGGAGGCAGGGACGCTGAACGTTCCTGCTCGGACTCCATTTTGCACCGCCGATCTACAGCTGTCTTCCTCCTTTTTAAATTGCATGCCTCCGCCTGGTGAGCGTCTTCCTCCCCTCCCCCCTGCGACCGCCGGCTCAGCGCTTCAGAAGCCGGCCGGCGTCGCACCCAGCGCCATTACACCGTCGCCTTCTGCTGACGTCAGCCGGCGCACCCAGCATTCCAAGCGCCGCTGACGTCAGCGGCCGGAAGACGCCAGCGTCTCTCCCCTACCACGGGGATCGAGATGCGGCGTGCGCGAGGGGAGGGCGGCGCGGTGGGGGCTTCCCGGAGCCACCGGAATCCCATCCACGCCCGCACGAACCCGGAGCCCCAGGGACCCCGGGGACTGCGCTTCCAGGACCCGACGGCCGGCGCTACAGGTAAGCTACCTGTTCTTCCCGCGCCGGGACGGGCCTGGGTCTTATCTTTTTCTTCGCCCATGACAGGCACCGCCACAGTGGGATTCCTTCCAGGACAGGAACCCAACTGAAGCGGGGGAGAGGTGCCGCCCCTTATGTCTCAGTAGGCTCCTGTCCTGGCGGGGCGGATCCCTCTCTCAGGTGGTGCTGTCATGGGTGAAGGGAAAAAATGGATGATTCTGAGTTGTTACCGGCCCTTAGGGCATTGATTGAGAAATTTTCAACACCGGTTGGTAATACACAAGTGAAGCAAAGGTTCTCGGGAAGTAGAGTTGAGACACCGTTAGCCAGTATATTTAAAGATTCCTTTTATTGTGGTATTAGTCCGCTTGGTTCTCACTTAGATAGCGAAACAAAAGAAAAAATATGGTCAAATGATTATATAGATATATGGTCTTTAGTATCGGTTAACCAGCATACGGTCGATAAGGAAAGGCGTTTAACTGAGAGGCCTTTCGATAGGAGCAGACAGGTGGTCGCAAAAAGCATGAATAATTGGTTACAGGCTTTTGCGGTTTTGGGCTGTGTCATGGGCCAAAAACATCCAGAACGGTGTTCTGATTTGTCCATTTACCAGGACATGATTTACACCCTTGACAAAATTTCAAATTTCAGTCTATTTTTCGTAAGGACTTACAGGCATTGGAGGTTTCTGCGGGAGAGTAAGGTACACATTCCTTCCGCATAGGGGTCGCTACTGAGGCTGCAAAAGCTGGATTACCAGAGGCAGAGGTTAAAAGGATTGGACAATGGAGATCCGCTTGTAATTCCAGGTATATAAGACCGGATTTATTAATTTAATCTGTTGCTCTTTTAGGTCGTTCCAGGCCAACGGTGTGGCTCTAAGGCCATTCATATATTTTCTGGGCAGCTCAGAGAGCGGAATGCCGTCCTGGTGGAAGACCTTTGGGTTTTCAGGGTATGGAAGTAAATTGGAGGGGTATCCGGGGGTCTGAGATGGCCTCAGGTGTTGCAGGAGATGGTTGATATTGGGAGGGATGTGGTTGGACCAGTAATTTTAGTTTTACATGCAGGTGGAAATGACTTGGGTCCCTACAAAGTGACTGAGCTGCTGACCATGATGAGGTCTGACTTGGAGAGGTTCCCAAGTTTTTTCCCGAGCTTGTTCTAGTCTGGTCAGAAATTGTTCCCAGTGCAGTGTGGCAGAGTGCCCGGGATGGGATGGCAGTGGAGCGGACTAGAAGGCACCATCAACGCACGTATGTCCAAGTTTGTGCGGGATAAGTTTGGTGTGGTGGTGAGGCACCACCTGCCGGAGGGTGACAATGCAGCTCTCTTGAGGTCAGATGGTGTCCATCTCACTGATATTGGTTTAGATATCCTGTTGTCGGGGCTCCAAGATGGGATAGAACAAGCGTATTTGTTGGGTGGGGGTCGGAGTCCCGTGTAGGACTACACGGGATCCTCCTTGGCTGTTTCAGCAAAAGGAGCAATGGAACAGTGAGGCTAAGTAGGCTGACTTGCCTGCAGATGTTGCAGGGCATTTGGCTACTGGCCGTTGCGAGTTTTAAAAGCGCTTCCTTTTATTGCTATTGTTATATATATTTATATAAAAGAAATTAAAAGCTGTGACCCTCACCCAGCAATTACTTGTGTTTGTCTCATTATTGATAAGGTAGCTTTGGGGAGGGGAGGGTGAGAGATATGATTGGGATTTTGGTTAGGGGTCACGGCAGTCTTGATTGATGAGAAAAGGGGCAAAAAAAAAAAATTCTCCATCTCCTCAATTTTATCAGTCTAACACAGTACCATAACATAATTTTTTTAATGCACATCATTTGAAAAAGGTGTAACTTGTTCAAGGTTCTTCTTTACCTCCTTCCCGACATGCGCCGTACCTGTACTGCTCTGCGGGAGTTGCTTTCCAACAAACAGCAGTAGCGGTACAGCGCACCAATCACGCGGCCTCTCGTTGAGCACCACGGCCATCAGGTGTGGGTGTCAGTTTTGTGTGAGAGCAGACACCCTGCAGCAATGCCCACGATGGGTGCTAGCACCGATCACAAGCATTTGACCACTCTGATGGCGCTGTAGGTAATGACAGCATCATAAATGAGCATCGCGCTGGGAAGGAGGTTCCTGCATGCTTCCATCAGGACAACACAATACGATTATGTTGTCCTGATGATCTCCATGGAGACCCCAGGTTTCAAGATGGTCCTTCGGGGAAGTTGACTTGTGAGCCCTTCCTGCGCTGACATGTCTCCTTCCCTGCCTGTCAGATGCTCACGTGAAGCTCTGCAGCGCCAGCGATATGACACCATAAAGTGATGGGACAATGTAAAATAAAAACAAGAAAAAGAAAATATTTTTTAAAAAATCTCTAAAGAAAAAAAATATATATTTCCAATAAACACATTTATGTAAATAAAAAACAAAAGTTAAATACAGCATCAATAATGTCCCCTACAGTAATTATGTCCCCACTTGCCACCATAAACCAATAAATGTATATGTTCCTCATCCTGACCTCCATACAGTAATTATGTCACCCCTTTATTTAATAAAGTGCCAGATCATGGGCCCCTTTAACGTCCCCATCCTGGACCCCAATGTCCACTTTAATAAGGTCCCCATCCTTATCCTCTTCTAGTAATAATGTCCCCATCCTAGGCCACCATGTCAGCCCCTATGGCCACTACCTTGCCCAACCATGGGGGGGGGGGGGGGATTCTCACCTTCCTGTGCTCCCCGGTGTCCTCTTGTGGCTTCATATCAGGCCGCACGCTGACGTCACATAGCAATAAGATTGAAAGGCCGCCGGCCTATCAAAGGCTGCAGTCATTTAACTTAACTGCTATGTGACGCTGACGCATGGCCTGTCACAGAGCCCACTGTCACAGCTGCATGAAAATTAGATATTGGCGTGCACTCTGAGTTTCACTAATGGAGGTGCCAATTGAGGGGATTGATGAGATCCCTCGTAGATCATGTAGAATAAATATCAATTGCACAATAAAGCAACCACACCGACAGTGACATGTGAAATACAGGCTTTCCACATTCATCTACCTACTCAGGGATGTTTCATGAGCAATACCTTCCAGACATAACAAATCGCACTTCCAGGGAAGAGAAATCCCTTTCTAGAAGAGAATACTGAGTGCAATGGTCGTGAAAAAGGCCGATTGTTTCAGTAATTACTCTGTGGAACTCAAATCTTTTTTGATCGATGCACTTACATATTTGCTCAAACATAATTTTATGTTTAATAGTAAGGTTTTTTTGCAGATACTTGGTGCCCCGATGGGCTTAAAATTCCCCCCTTCCCTGGCCATACTATACATGGCATGGTGGGAAGAAAAATATATTTTTTTTTTACATAATTTTTCTCCCCATATCTCTGTGATTTAACCCATTAATTTGTCTCTGGTGCTTTCTCACTTTCTGTCTTTTGCATTTGTGTTTTTAATGATTGTGTGTTTTTTCATTGGTTAATTTATGTATATATAATTGTGGCTGTACCAGTTTTATGTATCCTATGACTAAGAGTGCACACCAGGCACTCGAAACACGTCAGGCAACTTGATTTTAATATGGCTTAATTTGCCACAATAAAATATATTTTTTTCTTTATTCCTGGAGTGCCGTCAATCTTTTTGTATTCTGGCCGAAATGCGTTGACATTCAAAGGTTGCTCTTATGTATTGAACTTTAATAAAAGTAATCTTGTTTGCATTCAAAAGGAGTGTGCAATTGATATTTCTTCTACTGTCACAGCTGCAGTCGGCATTCATCTTGATGTGCATAGTCGCCAGGGCCAGCTCCAGGTTTTAGTGGGCCACGGGCAAAGGAGTATCAGTGGGTCCTTTCAACACATGCCATGATTCCTGATGCACAGATAAATGCAGGTATACTACAAAATATGGGCTCTACATAGTCCCCCATACAGTATATGGGCAGCAGAGTCCTCCATACAGTATATCACAGGACGCATAGAATGCTCCTCCATACAGCACATCACGGGCCTCCATGTAATGCTCCTCCATACAGCACATCACGGGCCTCCATGTAATGCTCCTCCATACAGCACATCACAGGCCTCCATGTACTGCTCCTCCACACAGCAGAAATTTTGAGGAGAAAAACAAGAAAAAATTTTCAGCGAGCTGAAATTTCATCTCTCGAGATCTTGGTCCCGAGATCACATCTGCGCATATACCGGTGGCAAATTTTTACCGGAACCACTGCGCACACACAGGGAACTGTGGAAAAGCCGGGGCTGTGGCCCGTCGCAAAATGTCGGCAGAGCCCCGGGCAGCGCCGGACACACGCAGCACCACTGGGCACCGTAGGCACCGGCAGCATCGGCCAGCAACCGCCGGACACCCCCAGATCACGGTCTATGGTAAGGCATGTATGCTTTGTAAGATGCACCCCCATTTTCCCCCCAAATTTGAGGGAAAAAAGGGCATCTCACAAAGCGAAAAATACGGTAGTTTTTCTTGGCTGACGTGTGACATTATAAGCTTATATCCTTCCATTCCACATCATATAGCGATTGAAACAATGCAATATTTTCTACTCAGGCACAGCTCCTATCCTGATAATCTAAGATCAATCCTCATCTCTGCAATCAATTTTATTTGGGCACAATTATTTTTCTTTTGACAAAGTTTTTTCTGCAGAGGTGTGGCGTGAGCATGGGAGGTAAATTCTCTCCCTCCCTAGCAAATTTGGTGGTGGCCGTGTTTGAGGAGCAATGCATTTTTCATGAATGTTTTTCAAAATAAAAATAAAATTTTACGGACACTATATTGATGACCTGATATTTATCTGTCAGGGTGACGAAGAAGATGGCATTCGTTTTGTAGAATATTTAAATCAAAATTCTTTCAACTTAAAATTTACTTTTTGTCATAAAAAAGCCTGACATTAATTATCTTGACGTCACCTTTAAAAGGTATAGAGGATACAATAATGGTGTTGCCATATTGTAAAGATACGGATACTAACTCCATATTGGAGGCTACATCCTGTCACTCGGCACGTTATCAAAAATATTCCGGTGGGCAGGGCCGGACTGGCCATTTGGCAATTCTGACAAATGCCAGAAGGGCCTGTCTGGTAATGGGCTGCCCTGTCTGCTACGTTGTTAGCAGAATCGATGTTCTCAAGACACCCATACTGTTAAGAGTTGTTACGGAGCACAAAGTTGCTGACCGTCACTTACTCCAGCAGGCCATGGGCATCATCAGAAATATTGGTTTTGTAGTAAATCTTGCCTTCCTAGTAGTAATATATCCCATCTGGTGCTTGGGGACGGCACAGCACAACATGGGCCTGTGTGATTTCAAATGCCAGGACTGAATTTCAGCCCCAGTCCATGACTGCCAGTGGGTGAGCTGATCAGAACAAAACGAAATTCTTCAGACAATGACTTGTATTATCAGGAGGCTGCTAAAGTCATATCTAGATTGCATCAAAAAGGGGTTAGCCGACCTGGAGTTTGACAAGGGCTAGAAAAATAGTGGAAAAATTGATAGAAAAACTATTAAATAACAAAAAATTACATAATAGTATTCCAGGTCAATCAATGAAGAAAGGGAATATTACTTTTTCCACCGATTTTTCACCTCAATTTAACGAAATAACAAAGGTTATAAAATACAAAAGGACGCATGCGCCGCCAAATGCATACCTGCGCACAGCCTGCGTCTCCAGTGCTAAAGATAGGGGACGCAGGATGCATGCAGTGTCATGCGTTCGAAGGCGTCGCTACCGGCAGAGGCGCGGCAGGGCTTAGCGGCGGCCGTGCGCAGCCCGACGCTGCGGCCGTAAACGCTAATGTGAAACTAGCCTAACATGGCTCTTTTGCAGTGGTTTCTTTGGTTGTGGCCATACACAGTGTGTTTCTTGCAGCCACGCAATCAAAAGTAAAAAATTTTTCTCGGTAGTAATGAAAAAAAGTTTTTCAATTAAGAGTTTTATCAACTGCAATACCCCAGGCGTCATTTACTTAATAGTGTGTGGCTTGTAATATTCAATACGTGGTAATTTCCAATGCAAATTTTTAAACCAAGAGTCATTTTGGAGCTTTAAATTGTGCTCAAGGGTCCCATTAGGTCTGAACATTAGGCAAGATCTCATCCTGCAATACAATTAATGTTCTCTGACCAAGTCTCTTTCTATACAATTTTGTTACGGTAAAATGTTTATACTGTGTGACGTTTCTGGATTATCCTGATGTATGTTTTTTTTTTAATGATACATTGTTTGTACTGTATGTGTATACTACTTATTTTCAGATGTCCAAGGAGGATTGAGTAAGGGCACTGACTAGTTAATTTGAACTAATCAACTTGTCTTACCACTCCCTTTGACTTTCTTGTATGCATATATGTCTGTTACTCTGAGATGTAATCCATGATTAAGACCATGTAGGTCGAAACATGTAGGATTTTCCTTGCCCATATCTGCATATCTGTGCTTTTTAATATGATGATCAAATAAACATCAAGTTTTAAGAATCATATTTCTTGTGGTGCTGGAGACAACTTTTCTTAAACTTTTTTTTGTCTCCTCCTATTCTTCCTCCTTTCTGGGGCCCACCGCGCATTTCATCGGTGTCTTGGTGGGCCAGTCCGACCATGATCATAATGTACAATATGTCACAAAAAAAACAAACGAGTTAGTGGGATCCATTGACGCTTTCTCAAGTTACTACCTCAAAGCAACACTGGTCAGAATTGAAAAAAATTGGCCTTTTCATGAAGGTGAAAACAGGCATTGGGGTGAAGGGGTTAATATGCAGCCTGCGATAGAAAGCATCAGCTGTTCTAAAGCACCTGAAAAAGCAAAAAAAGCCAAGAATTTTGGCACAGCAGTCTAAAAGAGGCAAGACATAACTGATGATTAGCGATTGGTGAACCCATGGATGTTTGGGTCCGGTGGGTTAGTCAGAACATCTGAAAAGTTTGGTTCTGGTATCAGAACAGTACCCAAAACTGAACCTGAACCCCATTCACATGAATGGAACATCCGTTGTTTGTTATGGTGTCATCTGCATAACAGCGCAGCAAGCATAGGCTCTGATCAGCAGTTATATTAGTGCCGGTCAGAGAGCTGCGGTTCCCAGGCTGTCAGATGACATCTTGAGCCAGCATTTGTGACTGGCAGTAAAAATGTTACCACCGGTCACACGCTTCTGCTGATGAGAGAGTACTACTCCCATCAGTCTATGCCTCCTTCCACTGGTAACAGCAAGACCAGGTGCCGCTGATGGGTGTATTTATCAGCCAGCGCGCTATAAATACATTTTTTTTTTAATTATATAGAATATTTCTTCTATTTTTGATAACCAGCCATGGTAAAGCTGACAGCTGAGGGTTGCAGCCTGTGCTGGTTATCAAGAAGAGAGTGGTCCCAACCATTTTTATTAAATGTAAAAAAAAAAAAAAAAACAACAACAACAACTGCATCCCCTCTCCCCCATTTTTTGACAACCAGCCAAGCTAAAGTAATCAGATTGGGGCTGATATTCTCAGACTGGTAAGGGGCCATGGATATTTCCCCCTCAGGATAAAAATAGCAGCCCTAAGCCATCCCAGAAAACACGCATCTACTAGATGCGCCAATTCTGGAGCTTTGGCCCCCCCTTCCCACTTGCCCCGATGTGGTGGCCGCTGAAATCAAACACACAATTTAGTAATAAGAGACACCAATTAAACACGCCCCACAGCCAGAATAAAATACTTGAAATGAGATTTATATTAAATAAAAAAGCAGTTGTACTCATCTTTACATCTCCCATGCCTTTTTTTTTTTTATTTACGCAATTAGAAAAAAAAAGTCATTGTGGACCCCTCTATTCTTGATAACCAGCAATGGTAAACCAGCAATGGTAAAGCTGACAGCTGTAAGTTTTGCCTGTGCTGGTTATTAAAAATAGAAGAAACCCCACAGCATTTTTTTTTTATTTTATTTATAATGCACAGGCGCTGACTGATGAATACTCATCAGCAGACACCTGCGACTGGTTAGAACTGCAGCTCTGACTAGCGGTAATTATTTTACTGCCAGTCAGTGCTACCGGAGAGCTGTCATGCAGATGACAGCATGGAAAACAGCCAATATTAGGGGTGCCGAACCCAAACTGTGACAAGGTCTTCCTGATGAAGTCAGTGTTCAGGGTCCATGCACAAACACCAAGTGTTCAGTTCAGACCCAGAACTTTACTAATCAGGCTTGCCAAGCTCTACTGATTAGGAAAAAAACATTACTTCTTTGTACTGAATTATGCGCCTTTTGTCCGTTGTTTCTTTACAGTGCAAACATTTTGTAAACTCAGGAAACAACTTTTAAATGAAAAAGCCCACCGATCTGTGGCAGATTACTACTAATGCCTGTGTCTCCGAGATGCACATTCATAATAGCATGGTGTGGAATGCGCCACTTAGTTATCAAACCCCGGGGCCTAGCAGTGTAAGTCAGTCATGCAAGTAGTTTATAGTGCTGCATGACTTTACATCTGTACAATTATATGCAACACATTGTTATTTTTATGCATTTTCCTTGCAACCTTGGCTGGTAAATGCTTTTTGTTATGTCTATAATTCAATTATTTTGAGAATTTTTTAATTTTATTTTGCTTTCTTTGCGCTTTTTATCCTACAGTAGTGTAGGGACTCGTAAGACAATGAGGACAATTGATGTGGTTTGAGAGTTTGCGTATTCTGAAATGTCCTGTGTCAGATTTGTACTTAGTAAATTAATTTTTTAATTTTCACAATATTGTGACTATTTTATGCAGATGAGAGGCTAAAACCCCAACTTTATGAGTGGGGGGTTAAAGGGAATCTGTCGCCTATTTTTTCGCACATAAGCTGCCGGCACTTCAATCATGGGCTTATCTACAGCATTCTGTAATGCTGTAGATAAGCCCCCGATGTAACCTGAAAGATAAGAAAAACACGTTAGATTATACTCACCGGAGTGGGCAGTCCGGTGGGTGTCGCGGTCCGTAATTCTCTGCCCTGTTGGGGGTAGAGCAGAGTACTGCAGTAATCTGCTTGGCCCTCAACAGGCTAGAGAATTACGCCAGCACAGGAGCCGCGACAGAAGCGAGGAAGAGAAAACAGGTGAGTGGGCACCAACCAAGTAAATACTCATGCAGGGATCACCACATGCAAGTTAACTAGACAAATGAACAAGGAAAGAGAAAAAGACTATGCATGTAAGTGGGATTACCACGCCAAAAACCAAATATTGATATAAATATAGTTTTTATTATAGAAAACACAAAAGCAGCAAAAGAGCAGCAAAAGACAACACACATAGTCATTGTACTCCGCGGTGGCTGCTGGCACCATACACAGACGCTGGGGCGACCTCTGACTGGACTTACGGACTGTTATGCCTTTGGGTGATGTATTATACTCCAGTTTGGGGTCTCTAACAGACATACATTATCAGCCCTTTTCCTTTTGGTAACTTTGGTTACTTTCTTGGGCTACTGACTTCATCTCATTGGGAGTTATACTATGTATTTATACTCCATTTATTAGGTTTATTCCAAACATTATAGGGCTCCTCCCAGGAGGTATCGAGTGTCACTCTCAGTCATGTACTATGCACTTTATATATAGGTACAGGATTTTATTATACTGTCCAGTCATTTGTGTGCTACTTGTATCCCCACTATACTGTCTGTACTATATGCTATGACATGGAGTATGTTATTGTTCTATATTGGTGCCTCTACGTTCTGCAGCCAGCGGTCTACAATTTGACTAGATTTTTTAATTGTTTTTATGTGTGTTGTCTTTTGCTGCTCTTTTGCTGCTTTTGTGTTTTCTATAATAAAAACTATATTTATATCAATATTTGGTTTTTGGCATGGTGATCCCACTTACATGCATAGTCTTTTTCTCTTTCCTTGTTCAGAAGCAAGGAAGAGGACGTCATCGCTAGAAGATGGGAGGTGCCGAACCTGGATTGCGACACCAACCGGACCGCACCCCCCGGCGTGTATAATATAACTTTTCTTATCTTTCAGCTTACATGAGGGGCTTATCTACAGCATTACAGAATGCTGTGGATAAGCCCCTGATGGCGGTGCCAGCAGCTTATAGGATAGGAGGGGAGGGCCATAAAGTATTACGTGTATGACAAATGGCACTATAAAAACAATGGAAATGTCAAATTAAAGGATGGACAGGGACAATCTGATATGTATTGCTAGAGATGGGGAAAATTAGCTGGCTTGGACTATCTGACAGGGCATGTTAAAGCGAGGTGATACATTACAGCGGTGATAGTTTGATGGGACTTAATGGAGGTGAAGCAACTCTCACCTTGATATTTGATGAACAATATGGTTTCAACACTACAGTACTAATAGAGAATTATTATTACAGAATAGAGCATTACAGTAAGCCAGAGGCATTATTCCTAAATTACCTACCTTCGTCCGTCTGTAATGGTTGTAATCTCTAATGTTTACAGGACTTGCTGAACATTTGATGAACATACTAACCCAAACAAGTGAGCAGCAGAAGAAACCATCTTGTCTCCTACACACCAATCGTATTTTGATAACAAGTTTACTATAGGGATGAGCGAGTATACTCTTTAGGATTTGGTACTCGGCGAGTAATGCGGTATTTTACTACTCGCCTCACAATATTCGGCACAGCCCAGCACAGTCCCGCAAAGTACCTGCAAAGTCCAGCACAGTCCCGCACAGTCCCTGCACAGCCCCACACAGTCCCTGCACAGCCCAGCATAGGCCAGCACAGTCCCACACAGTCCCCGCACAGTACCTGCAAAGCCCAGCACAAACCCGCACAGTACCTGCACAGCCCAGCATAGTCCCTGCACAGTACCTGCACAGCCCAGCACAGGCAAGCACAGTCCCACACAGCCCAGCATAGTCCCCGCACAGTACCTGCACAGCCCGCACAGTCCCACAGAGCCCGGCATAGTCCCCGCACAGTCCCCGCACAGGCCAGCACAGTCCCACAGAGCCCGGCATAGTCCCCGCACAGTACCTGTACAGCCCGCACAGTCCCCGCACAGCCCAGCACAGTCCCCGCACAGCCCAGCACAGTCCCCGCACAGCCCAGCACAGTCCCCGCACAGCCCAGCACAGTCCCAGCACAGTCCCAGCACAGTCCCAGCACAGTCCCAGCACAGTCCCAGCACAGTCCCCGCACAGCCCAGCACAGTCCCCGCACAGCCCAGCACAGTCCCCGCACAGCCCAGCACAGTCCCCGCACAGCCCAGCACAGTCCCCGCACAGCCCAGCACAGTCCCCGCACAGCCCAGCACAGTCCCCGCACAGCCCAGCACAGTCCCCGCACAGCCCAGCACAGTCCCCGCACAGCCCAGCACAGTCCCCGCACAGCCCAGCACAGTCCCCGCACAGCCCAGCACAGTCCCCGCACAGCCCAGCACAGTCCCCGCACAGCCCAGCACAGTCCCCGCACAGCCCAGCACAGTCCCCGCACAGCCCAGCACAGTCCCCGCACAGCCCAGCACAGTCCCCGCACAGCCCAGCCCAGCACAGTCCCCGCACAGCCCAGCACAGCACAGTCCCACAGAGCCCGGCACAGTCCCACAGAGCCCGGCATAGTCCCCGCACAGCCCAGCACAGTCCCCGCACAATCCCCACCCATTACTCACATTTCCCATAGACTTACATTGGACTCACTACTCGTTACGAGTACCCGAGTATTAGGAGGTACTCATAACGAGTACAGCGAGTCCGAATACGTCACTACTCGCTCATCCCTAGTTTATTACTGTTAAAATGTCATTTTATAGAGTAAAGTGTGTAATTGCTCTTAAAATAAACTCGAGACAGAGACACAGAGGACCCCGTTGACCATAAGAGCTTAAGCTTCACGAGAGAGAGAGCGCGAGAGAACCCTTAAGTGACAGCTGTTTTTTCGGCGTCTGTAAAGCCGCGTTCACACGTAGCGTAAATACTGTGTTTGTTTTATGCAGGTGTCCACACCAACTAAGGAATAGCATTCTTCTCTGGCTAATGCAAATTTGCTGACTATGCATTTTCCCCCATATTTGATGCATTTTTGTTGCAGAAGATAAGCCGCCTTTCTAATGTGTTTTAGAATCACAGTGTGCACAGTTAGGCTGCATTCACAAGTTGCAGTTTTTTCGCGTTTTCGCGGTGGTTTTTTACGCGCGTTTTTGCTGCGAAAAAGCATCCCATGCGTTCCTATGGGATTCCGCAATGCTGTGCTAATGTTGCGGATTTTCCCACGGCGGAATCGCAGCGCGGAAAAATAGGCAGCATGCTCATTAATCTTGCGGAATCTCGGGGATTCCACACACATAGGAATGCATTGTTCTGCTTACTTTCCGCACGTGGCCGTGCCCACCATGCGAAAAGTAAGCAGAATATTTGCGGATGGTACCCATGGTCCGGAGGAGAGGAGATTCTTCTCCGGGCTCTGGGTACCATATCCCTGTAAAAAATAGAATTAAAATAAAAAAATCGTCATATTCTCACCTTCCGACACCGTAGCGAGACTGCGACGTCAAAGTTCATTGTCGCAAAGCATTACTGGGAACGGGACCATCACGATGATCAGGAAGGTGAGAAAAACACAATTTTTTATTTTTTTATTATTTTTAACATTAGATCTTTTTACTACTGAAGCTGCATAGGCGGCCTCAATAGAAAAAAGTTGGTCACACTCGTCAAACACTATGTTTGACGATTCAATTCAAAGAAAGCCCAGATCAATAGCACTAAGGCTCTAATCCACCAGCAACAAGTCGAGGATCAATCACAGGCACACAGTGTGTAAAACACTGCTGGGAATAACGGTGCTCAGCACCAGAAAAAACATGCTAAATTTGTAAAAGAAGAAAGATGCGGCACTCACCCAGATTTGCAGCGCAGTGTTTCTTTATTCAACCATAAAAGGTCACACAATAAAGGACGGGCAGGTAACATGAGGCATGCGGGGAAAAAGACGGACGACAGCCGTTTCGCGTACCCAGACGCTTCAACAGGTCCTGGTGTATAATTACGGGATGTCATTTCCTTAAATAGGTCTATGACTAACAGGTGAAGATTTAAAAAAAACATGAATGGACATTTTCAATTAAAAACAAGTAACATCATTACATCTTTATGCTGACTGCAGGAGCAATCACAAGAAATTTTTTCAGAAGGAGTGTATAAAGATCCTTGCCAAAATTTTCTTTACCGAAAAAATTTACAAACATTTTTCTCCTCTTTACAAAAAAAATAAACAGATCCAAACTATCATTCAGTCCTAAAGGACCCTGCGCTTTAGATTTAATTATCCATCTGGCTTCGTGTCTCATCAACAATTTATTATGATTACCACCTTGTGGTGGAAATTTTACAATTTCTAAACCAGCAAAGTGTAATAATTCAGGGTTGGAATTGTGTTTTTCTTGCATAAGTTTTTTAAGCGCAAAGACCCTTTTCCTGTACTAATCGAATGATAATGTTCACGGAACATGTATGTAAAAAAAATAAACAAGGACAAAACAAAATATATACCACAAATTTACTTTTTACAAGAAATAAAATCTTTTACTCTATGCTGAACGGGTCCGATTTTTAAAGGATTGGAAGTCCTATGTAAGTGACAGTAATTACAGTTACCGCATTTAAAGTTCCCTTTTGGTGAATTTTTTTGCAACCAGTTTTTATCAAGTGGTAAACGATTATGAACCATAAGATCAGCTATATTAGTGCGTTTATATGCAAATTGCGGAGCCATAGTACAGATTTCCTGCAAATCTTTATCAGAGCGCAAAACATGCCAATTTTCTCTGATGGCTGTGTGTATAACCCTATCAATGGAACTATGTTTAAAACTAAAGAAAAAAATCTCTTTTGCGGATTTATTTCACTATGTATTTGCTTTTTGTGGCGTTTAGTGACCCTTTTTAATAAATCGCTTTGAGATATAGCTTTAACCCGTTCAGGAGCTTCATTCAGAACATCAATGGGATAACCTCTCCTCAACAAATGTGTTTTTAATTCCTCAATTTGTTTATTACAGATATCATCGTTATTATTCAGTTTCCTTAATCTAACCATCTGACTAAAAGGAAGCCCTTTTTTAGTGTGCATGGGATGTGCACTATTAAAGTGTAAGAGTGAATTAGTCGCGGTTGGTTTTCTATGTACCCTGGTGATCATATTACCATCAACAATATCAATTTTTACATCCAAAAATTCTATATTTTTTTGCCCAAAGCAGGAGGTACAGTAAATCGCATGTTATCCACATTGATTTCGTTTAGATATTTAACGAAATTATCAATCATTCTGAGAACCATCCCATATGATGAAAATATCATCCACAAATCTCAGGAAGATGCGGATGTGTTTTAAAAAAGGATTGGAAATATTTGTAATATATTTTTCTTCAAATGCTGCTAGAAACAAATTAGCAAAAACACATGCTACGGGCGTCCCCATAGCGGTACCGGTTTTCTGAAGATACCATTGGTTCAGAAATTTAAATGCATTACGAGATAATACAAAGTCCAATCCATCTAAAATAAACGCAATCCAATCAGAACTTTTGTCAGAATTGATCAAAATTTTTTGAATAGCTTCAATAGCATTTTTTGAGGAATCCGTGTATAAAAGGTTCACTACATCAATTGTGGCTAAAGAAAAACTTGACTGCCAATCAAAGTTTTTTTAAAATGGAGATAAAATCCCCTGAATCTTTTACGTAGGAAGGAATCTGAGAAAGTAATGGTTTAAGGAGCCAGTCTAAATATTGTGATAACGGCTCTGTCAATGAATTAATGCCCGATATTATGGGGCGACCCGGGGGTTGCGTAATAGACTTATGAATCTTTGGAATGCTGTACCAATGAGCAATCTCTGGGAAATCAGGAATCAGATTTTCAGCTCTCTTGATAAAACGCCATTTTTAACATTTTTTCTCAAAAAAAGTTCTCAATTTGTTTTTAAATCTTTGTCGGATTGCAATCCAAAGAGACATAGGTCGATCTATCCTCCAATTGGGACAAAGCTTCCTTTATGTAGTAATCCCTATCTAAAGGAACGATATTTCCTCCTTTATCCGCTTTGCGGATTACTACATCATCCCACTTTTGTATATCACGTGAAGCCTTCAACTTCTTATCCAGCAAATTTTTTCTAGGTGTATCATAATAAACGGCTTCCACATCTTTTATTACTAAATCCTGAAATAAATCGATGACATTACCTGGAGAAATTGGGGGCATGTAATTAGATTTTACCCCTCCTGTGAAAGGTTCTACAGAGATTAAAGAATTGGTGTTGCTCACTGACTCATAAGGCCTCTTTCACACTTCAGTTTTTTTGTGTCAGTTAAAATCCGCCAAAAAGGCAGACATGCGGATCCGTTCTTAACTGATGTCAACGGATGCCACAGGATCCGTTTTTTGACGGATCCGGAAAATGAGGAAATTTAAAGGAACCGCTGGCCGGGATGGAGAGAGAGAGAAAGAGAAAGAGAAAAAGAGAATATTTTTTTGCCCGGCACCCAGACAGAATTTCGGGTTAAATCAGTGTCTGGAGGATCCGCCGGCCAAAAAAACATTGCAAGCTCCGTTTGGAAATCTTTGAGGATGTTGACGGACAGCAACATTGTGGCGGATCCGCAAAAAAACGGATGCAACGGACGGCAATCCGTCAAGATCCGCCTATAATGAAAGTCAATGGGGAAAAAAACGGATCAGCAAAAAAAAATTGCGGATCGTTTTTTTCAAATCCTGGCGGATTTTGACTGATTTTAAAAAACGGAAGTGTGAAAGAGGCCTAACTCACTGACGGATCAGCTATGCTCAGAGTAACAATATCATTAACATCTATTACGTCAGATGACTGATACAAGAAACCTAAGGTTCCTATAGTAACAGGATTCTCCTTAATCTGATCACTATTGACTTTGTTGTTATTGACGTTAACAAAAGATTTATGTAAATGTAACTTTCTAATTGATTTAAAAAGCTCAATTTTAAAGTCCGTTAAATCGAATGGTTCAGGTAAGCAGAAATTCAGTCCCCTGGAGAGCACCGACAGGTGATCTTCTGTTAAAGTTCTCTTAGATAAATTCAGAACTTGTAGATCATCACACGCATCTATTGCTTCCTCCACATTACTTGTTTGCGTTTTTTCTTGGAATTTCCGAATTCTGCCCCCTCTTCTTGTCTTTTTTCTAAAGGGGCTGACGATCCTGCTGCTTCTTTTGGACAAACTATCATCTCCTCCGTAGCGCTAGAATCAGAGTCCGTGATCCAGCCATCAGAATAAACTTTTTTCTTTCTTAATCTCAAAGATCTATTTTTATTATAAAAAGCTCTTTTTATTTTTAGAATTCCATGAAAAAATATGTCCAGGATCAAAATCCATTTTATCCTGCAGAAATTCTTCTTTTTTCTTTTGTTTAGTTTCCATTTGAATGACCACTAATTTCCTTTCTAATTTATTCAAAAAATTGGTGTTTTGACTTTCACTTAAACGTGAAGATAATTCCTTTTTTGCTTTCTCCAACTGTTCACATAAAACCGCATATTCTTTTTCACTTTGTCTTGTGATTAATCTTAATAGCATTTGAGAACAATCCAAATGAATAAGTTGCCATTCTTTCAAAAATTCCATATCATTATTGAACTGTGAAATTTCCTTGAAAACTCGAAGTCCTCTTGGTACTCACATTCAATGTAAGATTTAAGTGACTTAATAGTCCAAAACAACCGGATTTCCTTTTCAGCAAGGGAAGAGATTTTAGAATCCAGGGTCTTAGTGTTAATGATATGCAACTCTTCTTTGTAATTAGTCAGCAAAAAATACCCACCGCATCCTCTCTGCCAGCTAAAAGTCCTTGTTTAGTTGCACTGTGTTCAGCCTGATCCATAGTGACTTCACTCAAATCCATGTTGCTATAAATTCACAGGTGAAAACTCAAAAAGCATGGGCCTTGTGCTCAGTTCTCAAAACAAGTATGCAATTCAATGAAAGCCCAGATGAACGGCACCAAGGCTCTAATCCACCAGTGTTGTTGGTGGATTAGAGCCTTGGTGCCGTTCATCTGGGCTTTCTTTGAATTGAATTCCAGCCATGACTCAGTTTGTCGCTGCAAGTAGTCGGCCAGTACCTCCGCGGTGTCTGTTGTCGCCCAAAGACATCATCTTTAACACAGCCTGCTGACGCTTTCCACTAGCTGTTCGATAGTGGGACACCTTGTGTGCAGCACTGCCAGCTGCGGATGGAGTGCTCGTGCGACTGCGCTCTGTGGGCAAGCTTTTGCTGATAGAGGAGGAGGAGCGAAAGCTTACAGCCAACTGTTTCCTATACCGTCGGCTAGGCAGCACTGTTCTACCACCGCTGTCCCTAGTGGAGCCTGCATCCACCACATTAAACCAGTGCGCAGTGATGGACACAACAGCCCTGGCCATGCCTACTGGTCCATGCATCTGTTGTGAGGAGCACCTTTCCACTCACTGACTGTTGAAGTGCATGGACAATGCGGTCTTTCACATGCCGGTGGAGGGCAGGGATGGCTTTTTGAGAAAAGAAGTGCCGACTGGGTAAGTCATAGCGTGGGACAGCGTAGGCCATGAGGTCGTGGAAAGCTTCACTTTCAACCAAACAGTAGGGCATTATCTCTAATGAGATTAGTTTGGCAATGTATGCATTCAAAGTGTACGCGGATGAGACGAGTATTTTCTTGTCCTACTCAGAGTGTCTGGTAGGGTGAGCTGGACTGAAGAGCTGCATATGGTGGAAGTAGCGGTGGACCGGACAGAGTGAGAGGGGGTTGGTGATGGTATTGGTGGTGATGGCCTAGATTCAGTGTTGTGTTGCAAAACCATTGTGATTCCCTGAGTGCTTTGGCCTTGCGACGACACCATTTAGTGCTGGTGGTGTGCTTAACGGTGGCGGTTGTCTTACAGTGGGGGAAGCGATGGGGCGTTGCTGCCTACCTTGAGTCGGAGCAGGTGCACATGTGCTACCTGAGGTTTTGTAGTCCGTCCCCGCTTGCAAGTGCATGTTGATTAAATGTCTAAGCATGCAACTGGTATTCAAATCTGAGTTGTTTACCTCGGCTAAAGGTCCTTCCGCACTTCTTACAGGTAACCTTTGCCTCATCAGTAGGATTTTGGACAAAAGTGCCACACTGCACTCTTCCTACTATGGTATACATTTTCTGGCCTTGCACGCTGTGCTAAGTTGACCGTCTGGCCAAGCTGTCCTGCAACTCTTAGTTTTTGGTCCACGTTTTTGGACAGCTACGGGTCTACCAGATAACTGCTGCTGTGATGTCAATGCCTGCTGCGGATCCTTCTCCTTATCTGAACTATTGCCAGCACCACCCTCCTCCCCCAATGGATGCCAATCCGGGTCAAGAACTGCGTCATCCATCACCTCCTCTTCAAAGTCACCTGCACCTTCCTCTTTACCTTCCTCTTTGTCACCGTGTAAGGTGGTATAGTATGCGGGAAGGGGCACCTGAGTTTCATTAGGGTCAGATTCTGGCTCAATAGACTGCGAGGGCAATGTAGTGCTCTGGGTCGATGTATCAGCAGAATCATCTAGCAGTGGCTGTGCATCAGTGCACTCCATGTCAGATTCAACTTGGACTGGGGAATTCTGGATTTGACTGGATAACCCAGGCATTGTATGTGAAAAGAGCGCCATAGAGTAATCTGAAGTTTGGGCTGCTGCATCCTTAACTTTTGGTGAGAGTGAAGGACACAAGGAAATGTGTTTTTCCTGACCAGAACCCTGCACTGACTCTGTGCTTGCATGTTTCGAACGTTCAGAAGAGGAGGCAATAGAGCTGGTGGCTGTTTCGGCAATGTATGCCAAAACCTGTTCCTGATGCTCCGGCTTTAAAAGCGGTTTTCCTACTCCAAGAAAAGGCAACCTTACAGGCCTTCTTGGGCCAGAGGATGACGCAGGCTCAACACCTCCTGCCTTAGCTGCTATTGTGCTTTTGCCAGAACCAGCCGATGCACCACCACCACCATCAGTACCAGCTGCGCCCCCCCTGCCCACGTCCGCGGACTCTTCCACCATACTTCCTCATGTTTGGGAAAATGTACCAAAAATACCAGCAGAGAGATTGTACTGTATGAGGAGCGTCCAGCTGTGTAAGGTGTATGAAAAAAATTAAATCTACGTATACATTTTGTTAGTCACAGACGCTCTCACAGTATGCATTGGACCGTAATCCAAAAAGCAGATATACGGAATTGTATCAGAAGTGTACAGCTGTATACGTTTTGTGTGTAACTAAGCCTCCGTATATATGTATTTACGGAGTGACACACACTGACTCTGTATAGATGTGACTGTAATGTGAATGGCAGATATACAATACTGTTTGAGAATCAGACAGCTCTATACGGTGTATACGTGAAAAAAACTCCAAAGGAACATCCTATTACATACAAGAGTAAAATACCTTAATGATGCCTCATGAAGTCAAATATAATGGAGACGATTCTCAATATCATGAGAAAAAGGAGGACATAGAATCCATTTCCATTGCAAAACATATATAAATTTATTTGTCAAAAAGAAGGACACATATCAGAGATACAGGATATTACAAAATCCAATAAAATGGGTAATCACATAAGGCCCGATACTAGAAAAACAAACAGGTGGGCAGCCTGTGATGGGGATGGATATCCAGAGTCAGTACCACAAAAATTAATGATGTAAAATAATTGAACAATGAAATGTAGTTATTCTACCAGCCAAAAGGGTATATAGTAGGATATATTAGTGCAGAGATCACCGATAAAAAATAATAATTTCCCTTGGGCAATATTATATCATGCGTATAGCCCGGATAAATAATACTGGTGATACCAATATTAACTGCACTAGATGTAAACAAGCTGGCATATTCCACCACTTGATCTATGCAGGGTTCAGCTACATGACATATGTGGAAAAAGACAAAGTGTGCTTAAATAAGCTGGATAGGCGCCGACCTGTGTACCCCTACGCGCGTTTCGCGGTATGCAGGACCGCTTCCTCGGGGGGCGTGGCTATTATTGTGAACATCCCAGTTATATGACCGGCTGGGAGAAGTCATCTGACTACCGTGAGCCTATCATGGAACGAGCCCCACACATGCGCATATGTATCTGTGACGCCACTTATCAGTCAGCTGGCGTCATCCAAAAGCGGCCAGCATCTGACCGCTACCTAGGTAACCGCCAGGACAGGCGAACATAGTAAACAGACGCCACGTGAGGGCGGCCGGCGCTAGACCGCCACACAGGCAGCGTCCGTCCAATATGTTTTTTTCTCCATGTATGGCGCGCGTGAACTCAGCCATAACAGGGTCACGGCAACCAGATGACAAAACCCATATAAATAAGAAAAAAGGGGAGGGTATAAGGGAAGGAATAGGAAGAGGGAGAGGAGGAGGGGGGGGCTTTGGAAAGAAGGAAAGGATGGGAAAGGGAGAGAAAAGAAATATGAATGAATGGGAAGAAATATTAAGCTAGTCAACCATGCGTGTGCTGCCTATAAATGGTGTCTACTAAAAAAAAATAATAATCAAAGAACAAAAAGCAAAAAACAGAATGGCACATATAACAATACAACCAATGAAGGATGAATGCAATAAGAGGCAAAATGGGAGGTAATAAAATATCACCATAAGACATATTCTTCCATTCGCACCGAGTCCTCTATTTTTCTATTTTCTGTAGATAATGTGCCAAGACATAGGCATATATTGTCGTGAGTTCAGTGATGAGCTTGCCACGTAGATCAACATGCCGCATGTTGATTGCGAGATAGTAAAATTCCCAATACAGGACATCAACAGAAGAAATGTGTTATCTATAGCCAGGCAAATAACAAATTAAAAATGAGTGCAACAATCCAAAAACACTCATAACCTAAAAACAACATGTGAAGAATTAAAACGGGGAGAGAGCGGAAGATACCTATCTAGAGATGGCAGGCAGAAAAAATATTAATAAAACTATAGATCACAAAAATGGCGCGAAACTGAGTGATTCATTCAGCCCTTGTGGTGTCATGGTCCCAAGAACCATGATCCATCTGCATTCCTTCTGTGCAAGAAGGCGTTTGATGTCACCGCCTCTGATACCACTTTTGACGTGTTGGATGCCTCTCACTAAAAAAGATTTGGGGTCGCTATTATGTACAAGTTTATAGTGTTTAGGTATCGTTTTAAGCTGTGTCAAATCAGTTGTTATTTTGGACGCCAAGATGTCACAGACATGTTCACGGACACGTAGTTTAAATTGGCGGCTCGTAAGGCCTATATACACTTTCGGGCACCCACACGTGGCGTAGTAGATGACCTGTGCAGTATTACAAGTTATGTGTTGTCTAATTGAATACGTTCTTGTTCCATCTACAGATTGAAAGGACGATGTCCGTACGATATTTTTACATGCGATACAATTACCGCAAGGGTAGCATCCCAGAGGAGGACCACGAGAATCAAAAGGATTTTTGATATGTGGGACATAATGTGAACGTACCAACATATCCCCCAAATTGGGGCTTCTACGATATGTCATGAGCGGGTGCTCAGAAATTATATTCGTCAATGAGACCTCCGTCCTTAAAATGTTCCAATGTTTGGTAAGTATGTCCTTCATTTGGTTCCATCCCCCATTAAAAGTCGAGATGAACCTGACACAGCCCTGCTCTTGTTTTTTCTTATTGATGTTTGGTTGTAATAGGTCCAGCCGGTTTGTTTTTCTTGCTCTATACGGTGTGTATATGGAAAATTGTCAATCTCCGTCTAGTTGTATAGGGACTGACACACACTGTCTGTCTAGTTTTGACCGTAATCAAACAGCAGATATACGAAACTGTTTGAAAAGCGGACAGCTCTATAAGGTGTAGGTCTGGAAAAATGGACAATCTCCTCGGCTTTTTCTTCCAGAGTCATACCCAGATAGCTTCTATTTGTCCATGATACCAGCTGGTACATGGTAGTGTGTGAGGAGCGTACACCGCTATACGGTGTGTGTGAAAAAATGAATGCTCAGTAACTCACCAGGACAAAATAATAAAAGTTGGAGTACTTTGAAAAAAGCAGTTTGAACAGCAGTGTGCATACAGCAATGCAGCTAGCAAGTAGCCTTAAAAGGCAGCCTAATCATCACCAGCGCTGCTGCACAAAAGCAAAAATCCTCCCCTTTCACTGCACACTAACTGTATAGTGAAAAGCGTTATCAGCAGAAGTGGGTTTTTTTCTCTTTTTCCCTGCCTAACACTCTCCCTGTTCAGAATCAGCACCTCTCCCTACTGTAAGATCGGCAGAAGTAAGATGGCGGTCGGCGGTCACAGCCCTTTATACCCACTGTGACACCTCACAAAGCCAGTGAATTACTTCAATGCCCTTCTCTAAGATGGTGGTGGCCGCTGCGCATATCATCGCGTTGCCCACAGTGTGCATCCTCCATCATTGGCTGAGAAAAGCCGCTGAAAGCATAATTTGAAACGCGACTTTGGCACTCTGATCGGCGACCTCATGGCCAACTTCACGCTATGGTCGGGTTTTGATCGGCGAAACCCGACTTTGGCGAAAGTCGGCGATTTTTTAATCCGACCAACCTGTTTCGCTCAACTCTAATCTTGACCCATCTAAACGATATAATGGCACAAAGTTGTGTGTTGTGTCTCATGCCAACGTTATTGAAGCTACTATTCTGGGAAACACCAAGAGAGAAAATGTTTACATTCCGCCTATACCCTTGCTGCCAAGTGACATGACCTTCCATTATAGGCGATGTGCACACGTTGCAAATTTGCTTGCAGAAATTTTTGCAAGGTTTCTGCATCTCTTGGCAGAAAAACCCAGCAGAAAATATGCACCTTTTTGTGGATCACCCCCAGGGCCGTGGGACCACTCGGTACCAGGCCGGTGTCCTAGGGGGATGTGTCGCGGCGGCGGCGACCCGGTCCGTGGCCCCGGGCGTCCACGCAAAATAGGTGGAATGAAGCTGAATAAAGGTTACAGGTACAGTAGATAATTTGAGACGCCACCTGTGGCAATGAAGGTGTTAAGCTGACGCTGCAGTGCAGATCCTCTGGGACAGATGGTGCGATGCAGCAGAGCCAGCAAGGCTCTCCACAGGTAGAGCCATAGTCCCAGGGCAGTAGTAGTAGATGTTAAGGTAGAGGATGTAGTGTTTAGACACAGATGTAGCAGTGCTGAAGGGGTTGCAGGAAGGATTCAAAGAACACGACAGAGTGCAGTTTCTTTTACCTTTTACTGAAGGTACAGTCCAGGATTCAGATCACAGATGGAACAGGAGTTGGTCAGCCTGGAAGCAACTTGGGAATCTCTCTACGCAGATTGGTTGTTTAGTCTCCTTTCTAGCACAATTCTGAAGTACTTGCAGTTATGGATTACACTCCAGTTCCTCTTTCTTGCTCTCATTTAGAACTCCACTTGCATGGCAGGCAGCTGTAGCCTTCTCTCTCTCTCTGGCTCACACACATTGCTGCTATGTCTTCGAGTCTTAGGTGGGAACAGAGCATTTACAGCCTCTTATTCCTCCGGTTTCTGCTGTGGGACCTTCAGTATCCACACAGCCTCGGACGCCGGGGTCCGGTCAATGTGCTCCAGCTTAGGGGTGAGCTTGACTCCTGCTCAATCCCCAGCTCGTCTCCATCCTTCCGTCTCTCTGCACGAACTCACTAACTACCTTCCTCCCGACCACAGAGAGCAGCTCCTCAGCAGTTAGGTTCAGAGCTCCCTCTGCTGGCCCAGAATAGGAACTGTGCTGTGTGCTGGATTTACCTGATCGAGAGACCCTTTCATTGCTTCCAAGCTTGACATCACACTCCCTAGGAGGGAGGTAATGCCCCTGTGGCGACCGTACTCCTGGGGGCGCCACATTTGCATGCGTTTTTGTAAATCCATAGAGCTAAATAAAGATATTTTTAAAAAAAATGTAATTTCCTTGTTCAACATCTTTTTCAAGCTCCATTTTGGAATTGAAGACCATAATATTACATACCATGTTCAAATTTATAATGTTTACACACAAAACAAATATAAGTGAATAGATAGATATATATATATATATATATATATATATACACACACACACACACACACACACATATATACATATACACACACACACACACACACACACATATACAGTATATACAAACAGGCAGGCAGACACACAGGCAGGCAGGATCATGTGCACAACACCTCAGGATTGTCATTGAATTGCCTTGCATAAGTATTCTTTTGCCGTTTTGGACCATTTACGCACGTAAAAAACCGCCGTGAAAATGCATTGTGTGCACATAGCCTAAAGAGTCTGCAGTTCCCAATCCGACTTGCATTTGCTATGACTAAACATAGCACAAGGTCAAAGTCACTTAAAGTAGGCGGCATTAATTTGGAGAGCCCGTGTTTTTTTACGTTGTCAACTCTACGTTGCTTGCTCTAGGGTGGGTAACCTAAAATATCTTTCATATATGCTTCTGAAGGTAAAACGAAAGACGTTGTTTATCAAAATGTACTACAATAGACAGCTGTGCATCCATCTTACTCCTTTGTAGTTAACCACTAATAGTTTACACTGGGGGGTGAAGGGGTGCAATACGCTCCCCCCCCCCATTTTTTGTGTTTGTGAAAGGAGAGTAAATTTTTATATTTAATAATTTGTTCAAAATATAGTTGCTGTTCTCCTTAGTGTTATGACAAGTTTGTAAAACAGCGGTTAACACCAAACAAAAAGGAAGTGCTGAAAAAACAAATTTTAAAAATTCAGACAATCAACTTCAGGGTGAAACTTACGGTAACCTTATTTAGAATGACAAACAAAATATCATATCATTTTCATTTATAGAAAGCCACGGGTATTTTGATAGTAAAAAAAATAAGTTTGACTGCTGTGTCTTTGTTTTGTTTTATGTATTACCGCCTCCGGTCCCACGTCAATGGGTTCAATTTTGAACTTTGAAAAAATGCACCAAAAATAACGTGTCACATACTAGTGGACAATATAAAACTGGTTGTATGTGGATTTTACTGTGGTTGTATTATTTACTATAGCGCCATTTATTCCATGATGCTCTATATGTGAAAAGAGGTGAACATAAAAAACAAGTATAATAATCTTAAATAATACAAGTCATGACTGGTACAGAAGGACAGAAGACTCTGCCCGTGAGGGCTCACAATCTTGATGAAGAAGTTGGATAACTTCAAAACCCGTAGATTAAAAACTTCTTATTCTTTCATCCTGCCTGTTCTGGTTTCATCTTTATCAGCAATGCAGAAAAAATGACCTACAAGTCCTATTTGGTTATAATTTTGGGGGTTTTTTAACCCGTGTCTTGCAGCAACTGGTTTAAATTGCTCAAAAAATGTGAATTATCACAACCTCACCAAGTGAGCAAGTTTTCTATATCTACTGTATATGTTTACCATGGGATAAAACCTTAATTGCTTTCTTCTGCTTCCTAGTCCCCTAATTATGATCTCTATGGTGGATCTCCCCAGGTGGTAAGAGTTAATTAAAATCTCATCATGGCTGGTGCAGAAGCTTCAGGGTAAGTAACACCATTTGTTTACTGGTTAAACTGGATTTCAAGAGAAGAATTTAACCAGAGACTTCTTATTGAATTCCTTTTATTTTCCCACCAGACAATGCTGGTCAAGGGCTTTATAAAGTTTCTTTTGAGACAAGTGGACATTGCCTGAATGCTTTCCAGAAGTGCAAGGATCTGAGTGATCTCCCACAGGTGAAGACTTGCAGCTTCATTCCTCTTTTCACTATGGATTTAAAGCCAGTGACGATCCGTTTCTACGACCATGGCATAGAGCTGGCGCCTATAGTCGCCTTCCTAAAAATATACTGCAGTACGGTCAGAGGAGGGATAAGATTGAAGAACAGGTTTAATATCCCCAATGGGAAAATTCTTTTCTGGGTTCGCTTCAAGCAAGATCCAGATGGAATCGGAGGAATATCCCACCCTCCAGCCACCTTTCTTGTGAGAGGTAATCGTGGCTTTTTGGTCTACCCTGGGCAGCCGGAGTATTGTCCATCATGCTTTCAGTTCGGTCACACCCAGAACATCTGCACTCTATATAGATGCTGCCTCTGCTGCATGATGCCAGAGGACAGGCACTGATGAAGCTGAATCTGGAAGAGGCACAATATTTCAGGACCTCTCGGGTGAGACAAAGTCTACCTTATGCCAAGATGACAGCGACCACAGATCTCAATCTGAGTATCAACTGCTAATTTTCCACACAAATGAGAATACCAGAGACATTTTGATATCCACCTTACCCGAGTTGAGTCATCTTGTGACTCTCTGCTTGTATGTATGGACCATAGCTTCTCTGGGACAGGACAGAAGAATGACCGTCACCTCTAATGGGCTCGTGAGTATGAGCGCCCCTTTCTGTCCCAAAACTGGTGGCTCTTAAACTCCTGGGGATTAGTCTACACAATCTGCCCATGACTCTGAACCAGAGGAAAATTTAGAGAGATCGGAGACTGGCCACAAGAAATCTAAAAGATTGCCCTGTGCGCAAGTTTTTGATCCAACACCCTTCCCACCTTACCCCAGTAAGTTCCAAGCACTGGCAAAGATTCTTTATTCAGACAGTGTAGGTCATCACCCTTTCTTGATAGGGGCACTGACAATTTACAGACGCACTACAAATGTCTAAAATGTAAATTTCCTCAAATACTGTTTGAATATTTTCTTTGCATGGACTTCTCTGGTTCCTGTGTTTCACCATATCCATTTTATAATTCACATTTTCAGTATTTTACATAAATGTTTGGGGTTTTCAAGGACAATGCAAGATGAACTGCCATCTTAAAAAGGATCTTTTAGAGAAACCAGAAGGATATTTTGTGCCTCCAAGAACGTGGACTTTCCAGGGAACCCAGGAACTCTTTAGTGGCCTTATGGAGAGGCCATATGGTTGTTTTGTTGGGGTTGGCATCAGTTTCATAAATCATAACTTAATTGTAGATTCTTATACAGTTGTATCACTGTCTCGTTTGAAAATCTGTATTATAATTTTTTTTTTTTTTTTTAAAACAAGAATGAGATTAAAGTTGCATCTCCCAAATGTAAAACCTGTTAATGGAAGGATAAAAGGTCAATTAAACTTCAAACTTGGATTAGACTTGTAAATACTGTGAGCTCTTATTAAAGATTGGTTTATATACATAGGAATTGTCCTGATATGTTCCATCATGTGTGAGGTCAGTGTAAAGCTCTGATGTATCGGTGCCATCCCGAGAGTTGGCTGGTTCCATTCTTGATTTGATGGAATAGTCATCTACACCCGATTACATGAAGTCTCTTCATTCTCGTTGACCTGTGCTGATTCCATATCTTACTCACGCTGTCCATTATAGAAGTAACTTCTGGAGCACATTCTAGGTAAGCTGGGTCATAGGTTTATTTCTATGTATCTTGTCACAATGTTCTGCATTATATAATAATAATCTTTATTTTTATATAGCGCTAACATATTCCGCAGCGCTTTACAGTTTGCACATATCATCACTGTCCCCGATGGGGCTCACAATCTAAATTCCCTATCAGTATGTCTTTAGAATGTGGGAGGAAACCGGAGTACCCGGAGGAAACCCACGCAAACACGGGGAGAACATACAAACTCCTTGCAGATGTTGTCCTTGGTGGGATTCGAACCCAGGGCTGCAGCGCTAACCACTGAGCCACCGTGCCGCCCTGTTGATTTTATATCATACATTGACTATTTCCATCCTTGATGCCATATTACTCTATTGTAGATTTGCTCAATGTTTTGTTTTTTTCTCCTTCAATAAAACGAGTTAAAAAAAAAAAAGAAAAGAATTGACGTAAAGCTTTGTATGAGAATTGTGGCTTACTCAGACCACAAGTGTGTGAGATGAGGCGTAGCTAGAGGTTTGGTTCTGGGGGCGGGGGGGGGGGGGATGGGGGACATCTGAATGTTCCCCTAACCAGGTAACTCTGATTACAACTATGGTGTCCCCCCTAATGGTGGATGTAGGAGAACCTTAGATGACCGTGCTGTTACTAATAAAAATCTCTATACAAAGACCAACACTGATATTACCGCCATATAGTGACCATATAATGGTAGATAACAGTCCTGCACAACATGTAAGATTACAGTACAGGTACAGAGGTTCTCTTACAGCTGACGTTCTTTCTGATGTAGTCATTCATTTCTCCTGTGTTTTCCATCTGGCCCAGACCTACATGACAATTTCTTCACCAGGACTCTGCTGCAGAAATTACAATAACGACACATTTGTCTCCTCACATTTCATGCCCGTCCTCATCTATCCCCAACCTGCAGATCCTCCTCATCCTGCTGATGCCCCAACACTGAGCCGATGCTGCCGTATGTGTCATTACTGCACCTACTGTGCCCTCTAGATGGTAAAACAAACCTCTAAAATATATTAATACCATGTGCTAGTGCCCTAGAAAAGTGTGTCCACATTTCCCATCCATTTCAACATTTCTCACTGCCCCCCCAGACCTCTTTGTAGGGTCTGCGGGAAAATGCTTGCATTTCCCATTGTACGCTTTACTCGAGACGAGCATTAGGAATTGCTCAGTTTTAGCAACGACCACCCAAGCATTTTAGTGCTCGCTCATCACTACTTAAGATCAGAAAAGAGCGAGCACTGAAATGCTCGGGGGCCCGTTGCTCGAAACTTAGCAATTCCTAATACTTGCAGGCTCGTTTAGGATAACTACCATCAGGGCATGACAGCCCTTACAGGTGTATGGTGCCCGGTGATTAGGGGGGGCCCGAGCATGCTGACAGCCCGGTCCGTGCTCGGGCCCCAGGCCAGGCCCCCCCCTACATTTTGCTCAGCCTCAGCCAGCCTGATGACCCTGCGCAGCGCCTGCAGGGCCCCTCCTCCCCCCCGGTACACCATGGTCCAGTGCTGCGCCCTCACGTGACATCACACACTGCTCTGCTCCACTTCCTCATTCCGGAGCACAGCGGTGTGTGCGTGCCATGTGGGACTGGGAGCGCTGGTGGCGGAAGACTGTGGAGGCAGGACAGCGAGGCACAGACGGCAAGCAGAGTCGAGGCGGCGAGCGAGCAGAATAAGGTAAGTAGTCTCTCTCTCTCCGTGGCGGCAGCGCTGTTGATAGGGGTCTGGGGGAGCCAGGGGGCCCGACTGATGATGGGGTGAGCCAGGGCTCAGGGGGCAAATCTCCAGCATCCATGATTAGTAGGCACATTGTTGACTGTCTCCACAGTCTCCACCTGCAGCTCAGCCCGTAGTCCTATAGGGGTTATCAGCCTACTCAGGACAAATTGCACAACTGTTAGGGTCCAATTTCTCATGTTACACTTGTGAAAATAAAACATGGGGGGTGAAAAGATCAATTTTGTTTAAAAAAAATAAGATTTTTTATTTTCATGGCTCTACATTATAAGCTTCTGTCAAGCACTTGGGGGTTCAAAGTGCTCACCACACATCTAGATAAGTTCCTTAAGTGGTCTACTTTACCATAGCGTTTACTGACCTTGGGAACATACCCTAAAGAGTTTGGAAATTATCACTGTATAAAAGTTAGTAAACTAAATAAATGGGGTGATTAGCCCTTTAATCTTGACTCCTATTTTATTTTTTTGTGTTTTTTACATAATCACTTAGAGTTATGTTTTGAGGTGTATATATGTTCTATAATTTACCGGCTTTTAAGAAATGCCAATAAAGAATTTTTTGTAGAGTATAATCAGTCATTATATATGCAGTAATATACACTTTCCATTTATTTGGTGGGCAGGCTGAGGCGGCAGCGGTGGGCAGGCCGAGACAACCATTAGATTCTTCTTGACTGGGTGGTGGGTGTGGCGGCAACACCAGCTGTGTGAGTAAACAACAAGTCCATATATTCGTTTGTCCACCATTTCAGTACGTGATTGTACTTATATATACATTGTTATTGGATTCGATTTTGGAAGGCTCACGTGGTGGAGGAGGAGCTAGGGTGGAGGCAGAAATGGGGGTGGAGCTTGGGCGGAGTCTCAAGGGGGCCCCATAAATTTTGCCAGTATGGGGCCCCCAAATTTTTAGTGCCAGCCCTGACTACCATAATGAGAGTCAGTGGGAAAGCCAAGCTTTTTTCCCAGAAGAATGGATGGAGAACAGCATTGGGAAGACTCCTGGAAGCATCTCTGACTCCCAGATCGCTGCTGAGAACAATGGTGTCACACTTTTACTCCACTTTAAGGACTGACAAGAAAACATTCCAAACCAACGAGAAATTGCATTTTACAGGAAAAAAAAAAATATATATATATATTAAGAAACATTTTTCCTCCACAATGACTTGTAGGTTAGGCAAAATTTAAAAGGGATTTTAAAAAATATATAAATTTAACAAAATTATTTTTTAATAAAAAAAAAAAAACACAAGAAATATCAGTGCAATTTATGAAGGAAGCAAGAACTGCCAAAAATGTGGGACTCGCATGCACCCTGCATTAGACAAAAAGGCGGTTCTTATATACATTCTGTTCAAATTTTAATGTATTCGGCTAGATTCAGATTTGTGGATGTCAGAGCTGCGGATGGTGCTGCATAGTTCTTCTGTGAAGCTCCGCCCACTGCCACACCTCCTCTGTTCAGCTCTGCCTACGCGAGCATACTCTATCTTTAACACTGGGTACGCAGACCATGTGTCGTTTTGACAATGCGGCGACCGCAACTAAATGCAGAGCAGGATGCTCTGGGACCAAAGCTCTCCCTGGTCCCTGCTGCAGTGTCTAACAAGGGTACGGGCCACAGTCTTGTACGAGCCCAACGTGGCTTGGCAAATATTTACTGGCACAGTCAGGGTGCTAGTGTCTGTACTGTTCCTGGTCAGTCTTATGGGGCACGTGTTTTGTACTCCCGGACACTGTGTGTTCTGTGCCTTGCTTTCTAGTAGTCACCCAAACACTGCACCTCTCTGTAGTCACCAGGCACACACTGCACATTCCTCTCCCTCTCTGGTCCCTGCTCTTGGCGGCGGGAGATGGCGGACACTGGCCTGCACGCTTCTGATGTTCCCAAGATGGGTCACTCCTCTGCCTGGCTGCTGCAGCTGCTGGACACATCACTCCTATCAGCGCAGCAGTCCTCCTCCTCCTGGTCAGTTGCAGCACGCCTGGCCCTACGCTGTGCTGTGGCCCCTCTGCAGGCAGTGGGGCCTGTTGCAGCGATGGTACTGTCTGGAGGGAGGGGGGCGCAGCGCTCCTCTCACCACGCGCTGCCCCAGGTTCGCGCCAAAAGCGCAGTGCTTTCCTCCTTTTATCTCACCGCCCCACTCGGTCAGCAGGAAGGTCCCCCTCTCTAGGGCTTTCCCCAGGCAACAGGGAAAGGTCCACCTCACTAAAGCTTCCCCCCGGGAACAGGGGATGCAGCCTAATTCCGGACCCGGTCCGCAGGTACCCGCGGTCTCGTCGACCCCTTTACATGTGCGCACAGCCTACATTTTTTAAGGGACGCTGTCACCACGTTTACAAAGGAGTAATCTAATCCTAAAAAATTTTTATATGCTTTTTATATGTTTCACATACCACCATAATGCAACATTTACAGTGTAAGGGTGGTTTCACATTTGCGTTTCCAACAGCAGCGTCGGCTTGCGCACGGCTGCCGCTAAGCCCCGCCCCTGTCATGGCTCCTCCGGTAGCTCCGCCTAGGGGCACATGATGCTGCATGCGACCCCTATCTTTGGCACTGGGGACGCAGGCCATGCGCAGGTATGCATTTGGTGGCGCATGCATCGTTTTGACGGTGTGCCGAGCGCACCAAATTGCAACAGATTGCGTTTGGCACCGTCGGCGCACCGTCAAAAGGGCGCATGCGCCGCCAAACGCTTACCTGCACACTGCCTGCGTCCCCAGTGCTAAAGATAGGGGACGCAGGTCGCATGCAGTGTCAAGCGCCCCTAGGCGGAGCTACCGGAGGAGGTGCAGCAGGGGGCGGGGCTTAGCGGTGGCCGTGCGCAGGCCGACGCTGTTGGAAACGCAAATGTGAAACCACCCTTACACTGTATGGATGAATAGAATCCATAAAAATATTTTGAACGAAAATATTTTGAAAGTGTAGTTGATGTAATTACAGTCAAAGGCTTTGCAGAAAGTGCAAACCCATACAAAAATTAAAAAGAGGGTCATCCATAGACTCCAGAACAACTGGCAGACCTCATTAAGCTATTAAATATTACCAGCACTTGGTGGTGTGGATAAGTGGGGGCTAATCCAGGCTTTGTTCATTTTTATCAGAGTGAGCCTGTCTGCATGATCTGTTGATAGGCCTGTCTGTTATGACCCCCTCCGGCATTACTAAAAACCTGCTCAAAATATGTCGCTAGCAGCAGTCCAGCACCTCCACGGCATAGAGGGACAACTCATGCCAGGTGTCCAGCTTTGAGATCCAATAATTCATAGTGTCAGGAATTAAAGAGTATGCTGTTTTGTTTTTTTTAAAAAAAAAAGAAAAATCAAACACATTTGGTATTGCCGCATTCGGACTAGCCTAATCAAAGAAAATTATTAACCTGATCGCTAAATGGCGTAGCGAGAAAAAAAAGTAAAAACGCCAGAATTACGTATTTTTTGGTCGCCATGACATTGAATTAAATTGCAATAACGGGCCATCGAAAGATTTCATCAGTGTCAAAATGTTATCATTAAAAACGTCAGCTCGGCACGCAGAGAATAAGCTCTCACCCAACCCCAGATCCCGAAAAATGGAGAAGCAACAGGTATTAGAAAGTGGCACAATTTTTTTTTTCTTTTTAAACAAAGTTTGGAATTTTTTTCACCACTTAGATAAAAGATAAAAAAAACACATGTTTGGCGTCTATGAACTCATAATGACCTGGAGAATCATAATGGCAGGTCAGTATTAGCATTTAGTTAACCTAGTAAAAAAGCAAGACAAAATAAGTGTGGGATGGCATGGTTTTTTTGCAATTTCACCGCACTTAGGATTTTTTTTTCCCAGCTTGAATGACACCATTGGTTTTACCATCTCATGTACTAGAAAAGTACAACTTGTCCCACAAAAACCAAGCCCTCACAAGGACACATTGCCGGAAAAATAAAAAGAGCTGTGGCTCTGGAAAGGATTGGAGCAAAAAATGAAAACGCTAAACTGAAAATACCTCCGGTTATAAAGGGGTTAAAAATAAAGGAGGGTCTCATACATTCTGCTCACATTGTCATGTATTGGTCTCCTGAAGACTATGCAATTTTCATTGTTATATGCCATGGAATAGTCTATAGGTGATCAATGCAATACTGATAAGGGTATGTGAACACGTTCAGTAAAATTTCTGCACCATTTCTGTATCTCTTGGCAGGAAAAACACATTTTTGGTGCTTTTATGCCTTGTGTTTTTATTTGAGTAAAGTGACTGGTTAAAAATGCACAAAAAAATTGACATGCTGCAGATTTTCTGCACCAAAAGTGCCAGTCAAAAATATTTAACATGTGCATGAAACTTCAGGCTTCTCATGCACCTTGTTGTTGCGGTCATCAAGTTTTCATTTACCCTGAGGGCAAGCAACATATTACCGATAAATTTGAACAATTTTTTTGTGGCTTTCATAGCAACAAAATGTACCCAAAAACACAACCGTATGGTTCGAAATTTTGCCTAGCAAAATTTTGCAATTTTTTTTTAATCTTATATCACAAAAATGTATCCCAGAAACCTGAATACTGTATAGGTAAGAAATGTGAAGACACAAGCAATATTTTCAAACACTTTTCTACTGTTACTGTATATGCCACAAAGATGTTACAAATCATGTAATACTGGATGGATGAGTTATCTAATCCTGAACAATTTTTCTACTTTTTTGTACGATTTACATACTAACGTAATGCAACAGTAACAGTGCTAAACTGTATGGATGAGTCATTGAATCCATAACATTTTTAACAGCAATATTTTGAAAGTGTAGTTATATACAGTTATAACGGCTTTACAGATAGTTCAAAGACAGAAAGTAGTGTCATACATAGACCTCTGAAAGGCAACAACTGGCATGCCTCATTAAAATATGGAATATAACAAACACAATATTCTGCTGTCATCTTATGGTGTGAAAAAGTATGGGCTAATCCAGGCTTTGTTCATTTTTGTGAGAGTGAGCCTATATGTATTCTCTGTTGACAGAACTTCCTGGCGGCACTAAAACCCGCAAAGACAAAAAGCTAGCTCATGCCAGGTGTCCAGCTTTGCGATCGAATGGTTGAAGGTAACAGAGGAATTAGGGAGTATGCTGGTTTGGTTACCTAGGTATTGCTTGACCATCTTTAAAAACTTTTCCCTCCTTGTCAAAACTACCCAGTCATCAGGCCCTGGGCTTGTGTCATGAAATTGGCCCACTCTTAGTCGTGTACCTCTGCTTCTGCTTTGTGTCTTCCTGGCCGCTCCTCCTTAGTTGATCAAGGAGGCTTCCCCATGCCAGTAATTATTGTCTGATGGGAATTTTCTTCAACATATTTTCCACAATGGACTTTTAGTATATCACCATTTTAGAGGACCTTGCCACCTCAGGAAGAAGAGATGCAAAATTTTCCTTGTAGTGTGGGTCTAGCAGGGTGAACAACCAGTAATCTTTTTTGGCCAAGATAAAAAGAACGTGAGGGTCACAGCAGAGGCAGCAGTACATGAAGTTGGTCATATGTGCCATGCTCCCTACAGCCAAAACTTCCCTGTCTCCACCATGATGACGACTCTCCTTCTCCTACTCAATCCCATCCTCAGCCCATCCACACAGGAGAGACAGGACGAAGGTTGTGTTACTACTAGCCTTTGTTGAGTTAGCCACCAACTACTGTTCCTCCTCATTTTTATTCAATCCTTGCTGAGCAGATGAGAGGAGGCTGGGTTGTCTACAATCTCTCTGGGTTATATGTTCCTCTATCTCCACCTGGTCCGCATGTGTGACACCCCAGGAGTCCGGTTGCCCTGGATAGTGTAGATAATTTGTTGAAGTCTGTAAGAAACTATGGGATGTGAGGAGACAAAGGGCACTCAAACCACGCAAGATATAATGTTTGCGGGTTTGGCTGAGAGAAAAAGGAGAGCCTTTCCGGTAATCCCAGCAATTAAGGCCCTGATTAAGAGAGAATGGGAGAATCAAGACCAGAGAAGTTTGCTCTCATCAGCCTAAAAAAGGAAATACCTCCTTCGTGACGAAGAACTGCTAAAATGGAAAAAAATTCCTAAGGTGTACGCAGTTGTGGCCTCTACCTCTAAACAGTCTACTCTTCCGGTAGAAGATGCAGGACCCACTAGACCATAAAGCAGAGTTGTCATTAAAAAGATCATGCATTCGCAGTAGTTATCTGTGGCTCTCATGCCCAAGATTCCCAGCCCCGCAGTGTGAATAAGTCATAAGCAACTGCAGGGCGGAATCTGTGGCCACGCGATATGAAGGTGGGGATGTGATCTGAGAGCACGGGCAGCGCAGACTGCGCATGCCCAAGAAGATATAGTACAGCGCAGGCGCCACATTTCAAAAGAAAACTGAGGAGGCGGCGCCAATTACGAAATGAGTGATGGATGCGAGGAGTCTGTCAGAGGGGGAAAGACCTGCCCCTTGTAAAATTTCAGGAATTAATGAACAATTTTATAAACGATTTCTGCGGTGGAACGGAGGCTAAGTAACAGAGCCACCTTGACAGAATGCAACATTAGCGCTGCACAAGGTGGCTCTTTTATTTGAAAAACGCTTGGGGGGGTTACAGGTTCCCTTTAAACAATAAAGTAAATTTTTAGGTTTTTTTATCAAGATTTTTCTATTTGATACCGCGAATATATCTAGAACTTGATATTTGATTGATATTCGAGCTTGTTATGGCTAGCTTTCTCTCGGGCCCTGTCAATTCGGAGTTGTGGTTGGAGGATGCTAATCAGGCATTTAGTGTTGGTGGTACACAGGACAGTGGTACTGGCCCCCTTACCTTGAAAAACCTCTATAATGAAATATCTTCCATACACAAGGATTATCTGAAATCTTGGTGGGAGATTAGAAAATTGGAAATTAAAAAAAAAATCATTATTCCAAGGGGGTTGAGAATAAATATTAACCCTTCCCCAAGAATTGCTTCCCCTGAATTAATGAATTTATGGGTCAAAGAGTTGATTGAATCATCTTTGAGGTTCATGCAAATTTTATTGAATGAGGAAAAAAAAACTATTTGAAAAATCTACTAGTAATCTGAACAGATTGATTGAGCGTATCCTAGAGTGTAAATCGGATCCTGATTTTAATTGAAGGGAGGGGCTATTACAGACCTTGGTAGAAAGGTGTCAAGCCCTCCTTAAGGAAAGGTAGCAATTACAGTTTCAAAAGGGACCTGAAAGACTTCAGTGATAACATCTTTAATTTTCAGAGATGTGGCGCCCCTGAGGGTCCAGTCGCCACAGAGGTACTGCACCACACCCAGAGGTGTGGTATCCCACAACCAGGTAAGGTGGAGACACCTGACCATCATTCCATCCCACACACACACACACAAGTAGTGTAGCAGAGCACCGTTTATGGCCCCCGCTTGGAACACGAAGAGTGCTGGGAGGTGGGCAGAGCGTAGTTTGAGATCAGGATAAGGATAGGAAGGTTAGGATTCCCTCTGAGGGAGGGAAGGAGAAAGACGTGTCTGCAGCAGCTCTACAGATTCGAGGCTGCTAGACGGGTTGGATTATGGGAAAGCTCCCAAAACGGAAAGATGGTTCTTCTGAGACACGGCTGGAGCATACTCCCTGTTGGTCTCTTATCCACGCTGACTGACGTCAGGTGGAGGTAGAAACTGGTCGCAAAGGGTCACGGCCCCTAGCCTAGTGAGTGTACTCAGGGCGCTACTAGCAAGCCGATAGCTTTGGTTACTTTATGGACCATCTCCCCTACCACAGTTATTCCCACTGGAAAGGCAGCTATATAGGATCACAGAAACGGCAGGGCGTTGTCTGGCAGGATTCGCAGCTGCTGGCCTAGGAGGATAATTTTCAAGTGCTGGAAAGGAAGGAAGGAGTAAAGCAGCATATTGTGTGGAGACGGCCAAGAAAGGTATATACTGACAGGGAGTGCTGGAAGGGTGTACTTCATCTTATCTGGAAGTTGGCTGGACCCCTCACCTGGAGAGCACAGCACTGAAGTGGGCATCTGTGTGGACCAGACTGTAAGTAAAGCCCTTGGAACTATATGCATTTGTGTCATCTACCTTCTTCCTGCATCTTCAACTCAGCACTGCTACATCCTCTACTCAACACTACTCCATCATTTACAAACTCCTCTCAACTGCTCTGGGACTACAGCTCTACCTGTAGAGAGCTTTACCAACTCTGCTGCATCATAAAATCTGTCCCAGAGAAGCAACACTGCAGCGCTGGTCATCACTGACCAGAATACCACAGGTGGTGTCACGGATCTCTACATAAACTTTATTCTTAGCAATACTGCCATTTTACATGACCGCCTGGGGCCACGGACTGGGTCACTGCCACTGTGACACTTCACCCTTAAGTTGCCAGCCTGGTTCCGAGTAACCCCTCGGCCCCAGAACCCTCCTCCTTAGATACTGATACCTCAGACACGGAGAGGACTGATACATCCAATAGGGGGACACATTCATTCAGGGAGGCCATACCTAAACAGAGATGGCAATATTTAAGAGGAAAATTTGGAAGGAGGGGGAGAGGAGGATACAGGAATGGGGATGGTGTTGCAGGGACCTCCTTCTTAGCACCTACAACAGTGTCCACGCCGGCCTCATCCTCCACCTCTTCTTTTTAGGAGCTGGGTGCGAGGACAGGATACTACCTCAGAACCAAGTTCAATTAGTGAGTGGACAGATTATTCACCTGTCCTCACTCACCCTCTCCAAGGACGATTACAGTGTTTTATAAAGGGGTCTAAACTTTGTACCTACGAATCACGAACTGTTTTGAATGGGTAAAAGACCTTAACCTCTTTTGTAGAAAGGAAAATTGGAGCAAATATTTTCTACATAAGTCATGAGGAATGCTACCAACAAGGTCTTAATGACGAGGATTTAGAGGGATATCAGGCATTGGTTGGTCCCCTCCAAGAGAATGATAGAGCCTTAGATGGAGGTAAAGGCCCTTTTATAAATTTAAAGAAAAAAAAAAAGTCACAGGATGCCACCACAGGGTGGCACTAGTAACATCGATATTTTCTTACAACTAGTTGAGAAAGATCGAAGGAAGATAGGAAGGTCTGATCAGTGCTTGGAGGATAATTTATTGGAGGGGGAAAGAATAGCCCTTGAGGGGCTGAGGAAAAATGATCAGATAATGACAAAACCCTCAGATAAAGAGGGAAATTTCGTAACCATGGATCACTCTGATTTCTGCAAGATGTGTTACACTATCCTCCAAGATGGTATATCTGGATCAAATTCTTCACCCTTTTGTAATATCGATTCCATCTTATCTTAGAGACACGGCCGACCTGTTGCTAAAATTGGAGGGTCTCCACATTGAAAAAGATACGTGGTTGGCATCAATCGATGTGGAGGCTCTCTATAGAAATATTTCACATGCCGCTGGTTTAAAGGGTGTTGAGTACTTCTTAAAACAGAGATCTGCAACTTCTGAGCATAATGAGTTTGCTTTATCTCTTCTAGAATTTATACCCACACATAATACCTTCACCTTCAATGGCAAACACTACCACCAGCTCAGGGGGCACCGCGATGGGGAGTCTTTGTGCCCCATCATATGCAAATTTGTTCCTGGGTTGGTAGGAGGAGACAGTGTTTTTTGGAGGTGATATCAAGTGGTAGGTAGCAAGACCTGATGTCTATATGGTACAGGTATGTAGACAACATCTGGGTGGCATGGTGGCTCAGTGGTTAGCACTGCAGGCTTGCAGCGCTGGGGTCCTGGGTTCAAATCCCACCAAGGACAACATCTGCAAGGAGTTTGTATGTTTCTCCCCGTGTTTGCGTGGGTTTCCTCCGGGTTCTCCGGTTTCCTCCCACATTCCAAAGACATACTGATAGGGAATTTAGATTGTGAGCCCCATCGGGGACAGCGATCCTAATATGTGCAAACTGTAAAGCGCTGCAGAATTTGTTAGCGCTACATAAAAATAAAGATTTATTATTAACATCTTTGTTGTCTGGACGAGGACTAAGTAACAATTTGAGAGGTTCATTATTGAACTAAATATCAACGAGATTGGCCTTGGCTTCATGTCAGAAATACAAAATGATGAAATAGCCTTCCTGGATAAGAAGATCGAGAAAGAACAAAATGGAAGACTAGCCACCAAGATTTTTCGTAAGCCTACCAGCACCAATAGCCTCCTACACTGGCAGAGTCATCATCCTCCTCTTCATAGTCTTTTTACTAGGCATTGCTCCTACCAGCCAGTTTCCTACTCCACACTGATGAGGGGCAATACCCCGAAACAGCTGTATGTGGATGGATACCATGTTTTGGCATAGGTGGTTTCCTTCATTGGAGACTGCCCTTCCCGTGGTTGTTCCTTCCCGGACAAAGACCTGGCTGGTCATTGCTTGCGTTGAGAAACATGTGATGGTGTCTCCGCGGCTTCTGTTTTGCATGTTTTACATATTTCCCATAAGGGATGGGGGCAGTGCTCTAGAATCACTGCGTTGAGAAACACGTGATGGTGTCTCCGCAGTGTCGGATGTTGATCTCCATGAGTTCATTCATCCTCCTCTTCATACCCCTTAAAAAGGAGAATCCCAAAGGGGCAGTTCCTGCGACTCAGGAGGAACTGCTCCGATTTGAGGACCTTCCATAGTCAGGCAGGGAATATGTGCAATAGATTTAGAGAGAAGGGATACCCCAAACATGTGGTGGATACAGCATCTGATTTTGCAACAAGGGAGAATCGGCAACATCTTCTGCAGAAATGCAACAGGGACACCTTGCCTGAGGCCATAAGAGTGATGGCTACTTTCGACCAACAACATCTCATGGTTTGGGAAATACTTAACAGATACTGGGATATTCTTCGTATGGACCCTGACCTGAAAGATATTATAAGTGAACGTCCGAATATCACTTTTAGAAAAGGTAGATCCTTAAGGAATATGCTGGTACATAGCCAGTATAAAAGACCAAAGGAAAAAGGAACATGGCTTGGTAGGAAACCCTGTGGTTTTTACAAAAGTGGCAGTTGTCATTTTTGCAAGTGGATGAAGCCAAATAAGTCTTTCCAAAGCTCCTCAACCGGAAGAATCTTTTACCAAAGAGACTTTTCCAACTGTAAAACTGAAGTAGTCTATATGGCCACCTGTTCCTGCCCTAAAGACTACACTGGAAAAACTAGGAGGGAATTTAGGAGAAGGGTGGGTGAGCATTTGGGGGATATACGCAACAGGGACATCCAGCTGGCAAGACAAATGAAAATCCACCATAAAGGGGATCTTAATGAGATTAAATTTATGATAATTGAGGTATTTGGAATTAACCCCAGGGGAGGTAATGTCCGCAGCATTTCCGCAACTCCCTGCCGCGGGTAAAAAGAAAGCTGAATTCGCATGCGTTTTCCTGCAAAACACAAGCATTTTACAAGCGTTTTTAGCTTGCAGAATGCTTGCGCTTTCCAAGCTATTTAAAGCATCGCTTGGAAAAGTGATTGACAGGTTGGTCACACTTGTCAAGCATACAGCTTGACAAGTGTGACCAACTTTTTACTAATGATGCTGCCTATCCTGTATCAATAGTAAAAAGATAGGATGCAAAAAATAATAAGTTAAAAAGTGCTTTGCGCGAAGGACCTTTGGTGACGTCACACTAGCGAGACCGAGACGTCATCTCAGGTGATTCGCGCAAAGCATCCCTGGGAACGGAAGATGCTGACAGCGTGGCAGAAAGGCAGAAGGATTCCGGGGGCTATCAGAAGGTGAGTATATCCATATTTTTTATTTTAATTGTTTTTTTACAGGGATATGGTACCCAGGGCATGGAGGAGAGTCTCCTCTCCTCCAGACCCTGGGTACCATCCGCACATGAAGCACTCACTTTACGCATGGTGGGCATAGCCACATGCGTAAAGTGAGCATTTCAATGCAATCCTATGGCGGCAGAATCACCGCGATTCCGCAGAAATAATTAACATGCTGCGAATCTTACCGCTATGCGATTCCGCAGCGGTAAAATCCACAGCATGGGCACAGCAACTGCGGAATCCCATAGGATTCCATGGGGATGCGTTTTATTAGCGTTTAAGTGTTTCTGCTGCGGCATAAACACGGCAGAAACGCATAGAAAACGCAACGTGGGCACACAGCCTAATAGTCAGTGGCATAACCTGAAGGAAGTGATAGACACCGGAAAGTCCTCCTCAAGGATCCGATTTTGAGACAAGCCCTTCCTTCTTTCCTCCAATGTGCACCTAGACGTTTGGCCAATTTTAAGGATCTATTGGTGCATAGTCATTACCCCAAAAATATTCTATCCCCCCGATTTTTTCCGTGTGGCCTATGCAAGGCCTGTTTAAATCTTACATCAAAGTTCTTGAATTTTTTTTTTTTTTATCATGTGAATATGACATCCGTATCTCAAGTGTACCTCCAGGGGGGTGGTGTATCATGCTGAATGTCCTTGTGGAAAGGTGTAAGTTGGCCTAACCACAAGAGAACTGAAATTCAGAGTGAGGGAACACGTACTGGACATAGAGAAGGCCTCGACAGTTGACAATGACGTCCCTTTAAAAACCTTACCCCGCCATTTAAAAAAACAAATGCAACTCCCGCAACATATGTTAAGGTGATTGAGCAGCTGGATTTAGGGACCAGAGGTGGAGATGCTGGCTAAATCCTTGCGCAAATGGAGTGTCGCTGGATATATCGTTTGGGTATTCTTAGCCAAGCATCTTTCTATGGGTTGCTTTTTTTTTTTTTTTTTTGCGGGGGGAGGGGGGAGGTGTTCCGAGATTTTATTTTAGTCATGTGTTTGGTCTTATGTGACTTTAACTTTCTTTTCTTTTTAGTATACGAGTTGCTATTGGGGGGGGGGGGGGGGCTGATCATGGCTAATGAAATGAATGTTTTTTTCAACAGATTCAACAATAAATGTGCCATGTCAACAGAGGAGAGGGCCGGGGAGAGACGAGCAATATCAACTGGGGGGAGGAAGTCGGAGTCTTTCTTGATCTCCGAAAATGATGTGAGGGAACAGTTTAGTAAGCTGGTCATGGGTAAAGCAGCAGGGCCTGATGGTATCTGTCCACGTGTCCTCAGAGTGTGTGCGAATCAGTTGTGCACTGTCTTCCAGCACCTGTTTAACTGGAGCTTACAATCACAGAGAGTACCAGTTCTATGGAAGACTTCTTGCCTGGTGCCGGTTCCCAAGACTACCTTCCCGAGCTCCCATAATGACTATAGACCGGTGGCCTTAACATCGCATGTGATGAAGTCCTTGGAGAGAATTGTACTTGCCTACTTGTGTCCGAGGGTGTCTGCTTTTACGGACCCCCTTCAGTTTGCGTATCGGCAGAGTCTGGGGGTGGACGATGCTGTAGCGTATCTACTACAAACAGTACATTCCTTTTTGGACAATGATAGAACCACTGTGCGTGCCATGTTCTTCGATTTCTCCAGTGCATTCAACACCTTACAGCCACTATTATTACGTAAAAAGCTGGTTGAAATGGCGGTTGATGAGGGACTAGTGAATTGGATCATTGATTATCTGTCGGACAGGCCACAGTTTGTGAGGTTGGGGGCGGCCGTATCGGATAGTGTGCGGAGTAGTGTTGGAGCCCCTCAGGGAACGGTGCTGTCGCCATTCCTTTTTACGTTATACACAGCTGATTTTCAGTATAAATCAGACCTTTGTCACCTTCAGAAGTACTCTGATGACTCAGTGATAGTCGGAGGTATTGAGAGAGACCGGGGGGAGGAGGAATACAGAAGGGTGGTTTTGGACTTTGTTGACTGGTGCCAGGCTAACCATTTAGAACTCAACGTAAAGAAAACCAGGGAGCTGGTGTTGAGTTATGGAAGGTGCATGAAGGATTGCTTACCTATCACTATTGATGGTCAGGATGTGGAGATGGTGGAGAATTTCAAATATTTGGGGGTTCACCTGGACAGCAAGCTTGATTGGAGGTGCCATATGGAGAAGGTTTGCAAGAAAGGGATGAGTAGACTTTACTTCCTAAGGAAGTTAAGGTCGTTTAATGTGTGTAGCAAAATGCTTGAAATGTTCTACCAATCCATTGTGGCGAGTGCAATCTTTGATGCAATTATATGCTGGGGTAGTAGTGTGCGCACAGCTGACGCGAATAAGCTGAATAAACTTATCAAGAAGGCTAGTGCGGCGGTGGGTCTACAACTCAGGACTTTCGAGGAGGTATTAGAGGATAGAATTACTAAGAAATGCAAGGCTATAATGAGCAACAATACACACCCGCTCTATGAACTGTTTGCGAAGCAAAAGAGCACATTCAGCAAGCGTCTACTCCAACTAATGTGTAAAAAGGAAAGATATAGAAAATCGTTTGTTCCGACAGCTGTGGGGATGTTTAACAAATGTATAAGTGTAAAGCATCCCAAGACTAAATGAAGTTCAAAGTGTATGGGGGGAATTGGTGAGTTACAAGTACCAGTCTATCCGCATCTGCTGTCCATATAGACTTATTTTGTAAAGTGTGTATTGTTCTTGTAATGTTCTTGATCTTTGTTCTGCTGCTGTAATACTGTAATTTCCTCCGGGATCAATAAAGTTTATCTAATCTAATCTAATCTAATCTATTCCTCCCTAGTCGCTCATTTGAAGATTACGGTCCATGTGTTTCTTGATACAGGAAAGAAGTCATCCTTTCCAATTTACACCTATGACTGGGGTTCTCTGGCGAAAAACTGATCCCCTTCCCCTGGATTTATTCCTTTTGTTCCTCATTTTCGTTTTAGTCTTAGTTCTTATTGCACCCCTTTGTTGTAATTATCCATGGGTATATGTTTAGGCTAGATGGGCTTTGGAATGGGGCTATTTATGGGATTTATTCAGACACTAATGTATGTATAGGTATTGTGGTGTAGTAACCACTGTGTCCGCTAGGGGGCGCTGTATGGATGTCCCAGGAGAGAGTGGATGAATGGCGAAATACAGAATGACCGTTATGTATCTCAAGGTGGGTGGCCTTGAGATGGAGATTTGTGTGTGTTAATCAGCAGTGATACTGCTGAGGTGCTGGTTCAATGTGTCAGGAACTAGTTACCTCCAAACCCACCCAGGGGGTGTGTTTATTAACGCTATTGTAAAGTGTATATGGGTGTGTGAAGGACCTGTGATGAGGTCATAGTCATGTGACCCGGTGGGCGTGGCTATGGACCATATAATGTGGCCAGGGTAGGTCACATGGGGTGAATGCTGGGATCTGGTTGGTCCAGTGTGGAAGGTCCCGTCTGAGTGAGATGGGGCTGCCTTCTGACAGCTAGTGAACGCTGTGTTAATGGCTGCATGTGCCTGGTAAATCCCTGGAGGGAATAGACGTCTGCCGCATGATGGTGAAGGAACCATGAGTGACCCTGACGTGGGTGAGATAACACTGAGGCTGAAGAGCCTGTGTAATGGACATTTGCTAACCTGTGTGATATAAGGATAACCAGAGTGAAGCTCTGTAATGGACGCTATGCTGTTATATGAACTTTATGTTGCTTCTATGGGTTTATGCTGCTGAATAAACTGCATGGACTGTTTTGGTTTATGAAACACCCGGTGCCGGATGTGTTTTGCTCGCTGCCTAGCGAGGATCCCCTAACTGAATGACAGCGCTACCTCACAGTATATTTATTGAATATGGCTGGTTTAGTATTTGCACATTATTATTTTACAATATTATATAATTATTTAGACTATGGACATTTTTATTCCATTGTGGATTTACACATTTTTTATTCACCTGATATTTTGTGCAATATCATATTATATAAGGTTGGATACAGGCGATTACTTATCTTTATATGTTTACATTAGGCACTGTCACTTTAAGCACCTTTACTGTTAGGTATTTTATATAAATATTCCCTCTTATGTAATCCATCACTCGTTATTTCACTTTACAGCACGTCATTAGCCCACATCTCTGGTTATGGGGTCATTATTTCTCTATTATATTACATATAACGATCACGATGTAATTTGTTCACTTCACAACTCACTATATAGCACGGTATATTCATGGTTCCATGGGACTGTTCCGCGTACATTACTCCATTACTTCATTGCTTAAATACACACGGTTACTCTTTTGTAACCCGGAGAAGCCGCTGGGTAGGTGCTCATGCGTGGTTGTCCTGGCCTCCGTCACTTCCGATGACGCTCTAATATTGACACGCAAACCTCGTCTTTTGTGTCACTGAGCGTCGTGAGGAAGTATGTCACAGGAGGTGGGTCGACACGCGATGCGCCGTGGATACCGGCTGGCACTTATATAAATAAATGGACACGCCCCCGGAAGAAGCAGGCGGCGAAACGCGCGTCAGGGTAAGGGAGTGCCGTGAACACCACTATTATAAGGTAATGGTATGCCATGATATTTAATTGATTGCATATTTGAACAGGTTATGTACACTGGGTATTATATGGTGACATTGATTTCACTTAATCCATTTATCCCTCATGTGTTCCCTAGTCACCTTGCTTAGGGACATCGTATTCTCACTTTGGCAATCTGGTTTATACCTTATCACTTATGCACTTAGTGCAACCATGTGGTTTTTTATTGTTCTTGGAGGGTTTTTTACTGGTTACTATTACAGCCTTGCTGCGATCAATAATTCTTATAAGTCATTATTTAATTTTTGGACCATAGGTATATTCAGGTCTCTTTCCATTTATGGAGTACTTTATTGTAGTACAGTTTATAATCTCCCTTGAACAGATTTTTCTGTTGGTGTTCTCTGGCGTCATTTACGGCATTTTGCTTTTTTATATGTATTTTTAATAGTGATTAATATTGTTTTTTATCATCATTGTTGGGATCTCTTTTTTCCTTTATATATATTACATATGGGATTGGTTGTTGCATTATTGTGAAGTGCAGTGGGTACAATCGGACATATGTTGATCTGATTCCCTATAATGAGGCAGATGGAGGCACTGTGGATGCAGTCTGACTTATGATATAGCGGTGTCTGTCTTTTTAAGCGCACATAGAAGTATAGTTAGCCACAGTTTTGTACACCTCTGAAAAGTTAAACGCTGAACAACTCCAGAGTCAAGGGTAACTCCCATCTCATAGTAAATAGATCTGTCAGGGTTTTCATCTGAATTAGGTCATTCGGAGATTCCAATGGAAACCCCAAAATAAGTGCTCAGCGTAGAGCGCCAGATATGTGTGATTTAAACTGTTATGTAAAATGTTCCCAATAAAAGCTTCAACTCAATCCAAAAAAAAGGAGGAGAAAAAAAAAAAAAAAAAAAAAAAAAAAAAGAGTCCCCACTCAGGTTCGTCATCTGTCATTGTTAATATAAAGGAGCTTCCACGACACTCGTAATACAAATGATCTGGAAAAACGCCATGGCTCCTTATCCCCCCCCCCCCCGCCAAAAAAAACCAAAATAACCAGCAACTTCAACACTCCTTAATACAAATGCCCCCCTCCATTTTAAGCCCCTGTATGCCTAAAACACATGGCATCCACGTGTTTGGCATTTCTATAGTGATGAGGGCCCGCTTAATTTACCAGAAACAATTTTCACTCGGTAGCATCCACTGCTGCTTGTTTGTGGAAAACATCAAGGGAGTCAAAATAATTACTACACCTGTAGATAAATTCCCATAGGGGTGCAATTTCCAAAATTGTGTAATTTGAGGGGCAATTTTGCTCTTCTGCCATTTAGGGGTTCTGTATGCGGAGTCCACAAACTAGTCTAGATAATTTTGTAAGGTTTGCCTGAGGCCACATGCTCAAAAGGCTGTCTTGGACAAACTTAGCACAAGCCACTCCATCTGGCAGACTCCAGAGAAATCCCAATACCCTTTAACCCCTGTACAGGGATCTGGATTTACAATAGGACTCAGTGGAATGCTACCATGGAAGGGCTGTCGTCCAGAGGTAGGAATGGCCACCAAGCAGGGTCAGAGCAGAGGTCACATCATGGGCAAAAACCAGGATCCGTAAGAATAATCAGAAACAAGCCAGGGTCAGAGCAAGAATACATTAAACCAAACAAAATCATAATTGCTCCAATTGGCTGAAGCAGGGAGCTGATGACTTCAGCTGGACATCCCACACACCTATACGGGCAGACTGGACGGCACTACAGGTGCAGGTCACACTATCCTTGGTGTTTGGACCGAGCATGTCATCCAGAGCTTCTGGTTCTGATTAGTGATGGGCGAGCACAAAAATGCTCAGGTGCTCGTTGCTCGGGTCGAGCAAATTGGAATACTCGGGTACTTGACTCAAGCAACGAGCCCAATGCAAGTCTAAGGGAAACCCAAGCATTCTTGCCGCACCCCCCCCTGGAAATCTATGGGAACAGTGCTCAGATGACAAGGGGACATCATGGAGAAGACCCCTGGAAGCATTTCTGACTCCTAGTTCATTGCTGTGAACAATGTTGTCAGAGTCTTACGCCACTTTTACAGGCGCACACCAAAACATACATAAAAGGAGACCAAAATGGATTTTCCAGGGAAATATGTTAAGGAAAATCCTTTCCAAGGTAATGACATATATAAAAGGCAAAATAAACCCCCCCCCCCCAAAAAAAAAAAAAAAAAAAAAAAAAAAGTACCTCCACCACTTGGTCTATGTTCACACGTAGCATTTTTTATGTGTTTTCAGCTTTAGCATTGCTGTCAACCAAGACAAATGCATTCGCTGGGAAATGTCATTTTAACATTTAACAACCTTAGCTGGCCATGTGGTGTGTGTGACAGACACATCCTGTTTCATTTATGAAGGAGGGACTCATGTAAAAATGTTCCCATTATAACAAAGTGAGTCTCCCATAATGTTTGCACTTGCATTGAATGCAAGGCCTGCCTTGCCCCAAAGTCACACGCACCCCAATAACCATTTGAACCGACGTAGTGGATGGCCACATGAAACCAAAGTTATTATTATAGCACCATTTATTCCATGGCGCTTTACATGTGAGGAGGAGTATACATAATACATACAAGTACAGTAATCTTAAACAATACAAGTCACGACTGGTACAGGATGAGAGAGGATCCTGCCCGCGAGGGCTCACAATCTACAACGGAATGGGTGAGGATACAGTAGGCGAGGGTAGAGCTGGTCATGCAGCGGTTTGGTGGATCGGTGGTTACTGCAAGTTGTAGGCTTGTCAGAAGAGGTAGGTCTTCAAGTTCTTTTTGAAGGTTTCCATGGTAGGCGAGAGTCTGATATGTTGTGGTAGAGAGTTCCAGAGTAGAGGGGATGCGCGGGAGAAATCTTGTATGCGATTGTGGGAAGAGGAGATAAGAGGGGAGTACAGAAGGAGATCTTGTGAGGATCGGAGGTTTCGTGCAGGTAAGTACCGGGAGACTAGGTCACAGATGTACGGAGGACTCAGGTTGTGGATGGCTTTGTATGTCATGGTTAGGGTTTTGAACTGGAGTCTTGAACCAGTGCAGGGATTGACAGAGGGGAGAGGCCGGGAAATAGCGGGGGGGGACAGGTGGATTAGTCGGGCAGCAGAGTTAAGAATAGATTGGAGGGGTGCGAGAGTGTTAGAGGGGAGACCACAGAGCAGGAGGTTGCAGTAATCAAGGCGGGAGATAATGAGGGCATGGACTAGGGTTTTTGCAGATTCTTGGTTGAGGAATGTACGGATCCGCGAAATATTTTTGAGTTGAAGTCGGCAGGAAGCGGAAAGGGCTTGGATATGTGGTTTGAAAGAGAGATCAGTGTCAAGGATAACCCCAAGGCAGCGAGCTTGTGGGACTGGAGAGAGTGGGCAGCCATTTACTTTAATGGATAGGTCTGTTGGGGGGGGGGGGGGGGGGTGTCATGTGAGATGGGCGAAAGATGATTAATTCTGTTTTGTCCATATTAAATTTTAGAAATATTGCGGAGAAGGATGAAATAGCAGACAGACATTGAGGGATTCTGTTCAGTAGGGAGGTGATATCTGGTGCAGAGATGTAGAGCTGTGTGTCAATAGCATAGAGATGATACTGAAAGCCATGAGACTATGAGCTGTCCGAGGCCGAAGGTGTAAACGGAGAAGAGCAGGGAACCTAGGACTGAACCTTGCGGGACTCCGACGGATAGGGGGCGCAGTGCGGAGGTGGTGTGCGAATGGGAGACGCTGAATGTCTGGTCTGCTAGGTATGACGCAATTCAAGATAGGAGCAAGCCTGTGATAGCAAGAGATGAGGGGGTCTGCAGTAATAGGGAATGGTCCACTGTGTCAAAGGCAGAGGGCAGGCCCAGGAGGAGGAGGACAAGTTCACATTGTTAGAAATTTTGTACTGCCACACTGTTTGACTGTGCATTGAATGCAAGGCCTGCCCTGCACCAAGTTTAGACGCACTCCAATACCCCTTTTAACCAACGTACTGGATGGCCACATGAAACCAAAGTTCACATTTTTAATAATTTGCTACTTCCATAATGTTTGCCCATGAAGTGAATACAAGGCCTGCTCCAAATTTAGATACACCCCTGTGAGCAGGTTGCCGGATGCAGTGACTGACACGAAGCAGAACAAGGGTTAAATTTTTTTTTTTCTTTAACAGCGGTATACTCCACACAGGGAGATAATGGGTTAAGCAGGGGGTATGGGGGGTGATATGGGCATGGTATGGGTGTAAGGAGAGGTATGAAGTAAAGCAACAGTTCAGGAAAGGGTTAACTTATCAGTCTGCTGGCTTCCTGGCTGCAGAGCTGAAGGTCCCAACGATGGCACCCACACAAGTGGCACGTGATCTCTCCGGTGACATTTATAGCAAGATTTCGCCATCCGAGCCACCAAGCGCTGCTCCAGGGCCCCTAGTTTTGCATTTTCCTGATGAGCTAAAGAGTTATTGTCAGTGTGGAGCGCCCGACCAGGGCTAGCGGGGTACTCGGTACCGGGCCCGTTGATCTCCATGGGAGTTGTCACGGAAGCTGTGACCTGGTCCGTGGCCCTGGGGCTCCATGGCAAAAGGGGATGAATGAGCAATGAAATAGAATTGATAAATAGTTCGTGACGCCACCTGTGGTGTTCGGCAAGGGAGATGTTAAGCCGATGCTGCATGCAGATCCACTGGGACTGGTGGTGTGTTGCAGTCAAGATGGTGAAGCTCCCCACAGGTGGAGCTGTAGTCCCAGGGCAGTGTAGATGTAGGGGTAGCTCAGAGGCGCAGGCAGTGTAGAAGCTGGTACCCAGATGTAGCGGTACCCGGTGTGTTGGCACAGGAATGGAGGACCCCAAGGCTTGTAGTTCCAAAGCTTTACTCACAGTCTGTAGTGCACACAGGTGCCTGCCTCCGTGCTGTGTCCTCCGGGTCAGGGGCTCAGTCGACCTCCAGGCAAGATAGGACGTTCCCTTCCAACACTCCGCCAGCATGTGCCTTTCTGAACGTCTCCTCTATAGCGCCTTTAAGTGTGAAGATCTCCTAGTACTGAGTTACACTGGAGTTCCTCCTGACAGATGTTCCCAAGGACTCTACTTGTACGGCAGACAGCTGTAGCCTGCTTCGGGGACTCCTTACTCCTGAGTCCCAGCTCACTATCAATGTTGCTGTTGTGCCCCAAGTCTTAGATGGGAGTAGTGCATTTGTGGCGCCCCTGAAGGTTCAGTCGCCACAGAGGTACTGCACCTTCTCCTAAAGTGTAGTGCCCCACCATCCAGGTAGGGTGGGAACTCCTGACCACGCTCCACACCTGCATTCCACACACAGGATAGTTCAGTGGGGACACCTAACAGCTTCAGACTGGGGGTTAGCAGAGGACCCCTCGTGGAACCCTGCTTCGTAACACGAGTTGTGCTGGGAGGCGGGTGGAGTTAGATGATATAAAAGAGAGGGAAAGTGTAGGATTTCAGTGCAGTCTGGGAGAGACCCAGAAGGAGTCAGCAGACGAGGGTCTGAGAGAGAGAGAGCAGGCTGACAGCAGGTCAGCCTGAGAGGAGCTCAAGGCGGAGGAAGGCAGTCAGACGGGAGAGTCTGAGAACTGGTCTTAGTGGAACGAGCTTCTCAGGGAAGGAAGATATAATGAAACAGGGAAACAGAAAAGCGCAATAGGGTCTTATCTGGTGGTAATGAGATAAATATGACAAAGGTCTACTCACCCTCTCCAGGAGAGATATAAGCATATAAAACTGCCATCAGCCTGCTGCACGCCCGAAGGTCCACTGCGTGACCTCCAATACGGATCCTTATGGATATAATGTTATTCTCGGGCTTACTGTGCGCTGCTTGACCAGAATGAAATCACCACAATATGAGAAATTTGACCATTTATTTCCCTACGCATTTCAAAGTGTGAACCACTTCTTCAGAGGATGTCATCCCCTGAAGAAGTGGCTCACACTTTGAAACGCGTAGGGAATTAAATGGTCAAATTTCTCATATTGTGGTGATTTCATTCTGGTCAAGCAGCGCACAGTAAGCCCGAGAATAACATTATATCCATAAGGATCCGTCAGGGAAGGAAGAGAAAGAGAAAGAGACGTAGACTGAAGACTACAGATTCCATAAGAGAGAGATAGAACAGAGAGGAGGAGTGGGTTGGATAGGAACCCTGCCTATAGGTTCTCAGCGCAAAGGCCTGGGCCCGGTCCCCGAGGTTGATTGGATCTTTATATCCGGCAACAGACACCGGAGGAGTAGTGAGCCGCTAAGCCTTACTCCCACCATAGACTTGGGATACAACAGCGAAACGGAGAGAGAGCCGGGACTCAGGAGAGGAGTCCCCGAAGCAGGCTACAGCTGTCTGTCATACAAGTAAAGACTAGGAACATCTAGAGAGAGGCATTCCAGAGTAACTAAGTACTGGAGTGCTTCGCACCTAAAGGCGCATTTGAGGAGTCGTTCAGTGAAGGTACATATTGGCGGAGTGTGGAATCATAGAATCATAGAATTGTAGAGTTGGAAGGGACCTCCTGGGCCATCTGGTCCAACCCCCTGCTCAAAGCAGGATTCGCTAAGTCATCCCAGTCAGATGTCTGTCCAGCCTCTGTTTGAAGACTTCCATTGAAGGAGAACTCACCACTTCTCGTGGCAGCCTGTTCCACTCATTGATCACTCTGTCAAAAAGTTTTTTCTAATATCTAATCTGTGTCTCCTCCCATTCAGTTTCATCCCATTGCTTCTAGTCTTTCCTTGTGCAAATGAGAATAAAGTTGATCCTTCTACAATGTGACAGCCCTTTAGATATTTGTAGACAGCTATTAAGTCTCCTCTCAGTCTTCTCTTTTGCAAACTAAACATTCCCAAATCCTGCAACCTTTCCTCATAAGACAGGGTTTGAAGACCGGTCACCATTCTGGTCGCTCTTTTCTGAACTTGCTCCAGTTTGTTGATGTCTTTTTTAAAATGTGGTGCCCAAAACTGGACACAATATTCCAGATGAGGTCTGACCAAAGAGGAGTAGAGGGAAATAATGACTTCACGTGATCTAGACTGTATGCTTCTGTTAATACATCCTAGAATTGCATTTGCCTTTTTTGCTGCTGCATCACACTGTTGACTCATATTCAGTCTGTGATCTATTAGTATACCCAAGTCTTTTTCACATGTGCTGTCACTTAGCCCTATTCCTCCCATTCTATATATGCTTTTTTCATTTTTATTGCCCAGATGTAGTACTTTGCATTTCTCCCTGTTAAAAACCATTCTGTTAGTTGCTGCCCACTTCTCCAGTTTATTTAAATCTTTTTGAATCCTCTCTCTCTCTTCTCTAGTATTAGCTATCCCTCCTAGCTTTGTGTCATCAGCAAATTTAATCAGTTTACCCTCAATTCCTTCATCTAAATCGTTGATAAAGATGTTGAACAATACAGGGCCCAGGACAGAGCCCTGTGGTACCCCACTTGAGACATTCTTCCAACTGGATGTGCAGCCATTTATGACCACTCTTTGGGTCCGATCACTAAGCCAGTTATGAATCCACCTAACAGTTGCCTTGTCCATTCCATACTTAGTCATTTTTTCAATAAGGATTGTATGAGAGACTTTGTCAAATGCTTTGCTGAAGTCAAGATATACTATATCTACAGCATTTCCTTGATCCACCCAATCAGTGATACCATCATAGAAGGAAATTAAGTTAGTCTGGCATGACTTATTAGTTACAAACCCATGCTGACTCTGTTTAATCACTTCATTCTTATCCAGGTATTGACATACATGTTGTTTAATAATTTGTTCAAAGATCTTTCCTGGTATAGAAGTCAGACTCACCGGCCTATAGAGTCCTGTCCTGCCTGGAGGTTGGCTGGAGCCCTGACCTGGAGAACACAGTACGGAGGCAGGCAGTTGTGTGAACTGCAAACAGTGAGTAAAGCTTTGGAACCGCAAGCTCTGGTGTCCTCCAGTTATTCCCGCATCGCTATACCTGGGTTAGAACATCTACACCATCCTGTGCCTCTCCTCATCCATTGCACCTACACTGCCCTGGGACTACAGCTCCACCTGTGGGGAGCTATACCATTTCTGCTGCACCACACCATCAGTCCCAGAGGATCTGTACGCAGCGTTGTCTAACACCTCACTTGCCAAATACCACGAGTGGCGTCACGAACTATACCTATAAACTCTAACACCACCGCCATTGCTATTTGGCGCCCAGGGCCACGGACCGGATCACCGCTGCTGTGACACATTCCCCTGACACCGGCCCGGTACCGAGTACCCCACGGCCCTGGGGGGGGGGGCGACCCACATTTACAGCTCACTACTCCACCGGTGTCTGCTGCAGAACCATTAGTGTCCATACAACCTCGGGGACTGGGCCCCGGCCTTGCGCTAAGAACTTCCAGGCAGGGTTCTTCCTCTAACCCACGTCCTCTGTTCCCTTTTACTCCTATGTTCCGTACTATTCTTTCCTTCTTATGGAAGATCAGGTTTCAGTTCAATGTCTTTCTCCTTCTTTCCTTTCCTGTGCCAGCTGGCTCAGATCACTGAGGCAGCTGCTGCACTCCTTCCTCCATCCCTCTTCCAGGGATCTCCTTTCCTCACTCCTCTCTGAGTGACTCTCTCTGACTGATTGACCTCAAACTCCCTGAAATGCTAAACCTTCCCCCTGTTTTAGGTATTCTAAACTCCACCCACCTCCCAGCACGTTTAGTACTCCAAGCAGGGAGCCACCAAAAGTGCTCTGCTACACTCCAAGCAGGGAGCCGCAATGTGGCTTTGCTGAACTACTGTGTTGTGTGGGATGCGAGTGTTGGAGCGTGGTCTGGAGTTCCAACTTTACCTGGATGGTGGGGCACCACACCTCAGGAGGAGGTGCAGTACCTCTGTGGCAACGAAACCCTCAGGGGCGCCACAAGTGCGTACCAGAACTTCGGAGCTAGGCAAGTATTCGGCAAACTTCTCAGTCATGGCCCACACTAATACCAACAACTCTAGTTTGAATGAACATCAGTCACAAGTAGGAAGCACTGCCTCAGCCAAGCAGCAACAGGCTGTACTCAAGCTAATATGCTTAGGTGACAAACCGCAAAATGCTGAAGAGTTGTGGACAAGCTCTGAAAGAGCAAGCAGATGTGTGACCGACACCACTGAACCTACAGCCAAGCAAGATAGTGTGACAATGGCCGGAACCTGATGGCGTCCGCCGCTTGTCAGCTCGTCTGGGGAGCTGCATCTAATTCCAGGCACGTGCACACATCCAGGTTCCTTGGTAAGTTCCACAGCCCACCACCTGCTCTGTTAGTCTAGACACTTAAAAAATCGTGCCAATAGCCCATGCTTGACCGGTACTTATCTTACCCACTAGGCTTGTTAACCATTAGGGTTTACCTCTAACAATACCCCACATTCATGTGAAAGTGACCGATAGGCATTTTTATTACTCTCCCTTAATGGGGATTTAGCCCCTTGTTCACCATATAATAGTAATTATATTTCTTTCCACCATAGAGACGTGCCTCACTAAATATCAACAGGATTTCCACGAATCCTTGACACTCCTATACAGTTTGGCATGTTCCCTTTTCTTTCTTTTTTCTCATTTAACAGATATATATATATATATATATATATATATATATATATATATATAGAGATGTAGCGGAGCATTGTATTTTGTACCTCTATACGTCGGTGTTATATCTATCAGACTCGGACCATTATTACTTATTTTTGTATATACTTTCTTTTGGTTGTCTTAATTATGAATTCAATAATGGACTATTTGTATTTTTTTCCTGTTCTGTAGTAATTGATAAAGGCAAAATGTGGCCGAAACGTTTTGCCTTGACTACATTAAAAAGTCAAAAAATTCATCTTCAAGTTGAGTGCCTAGTTTATTTTAATTACTTCATGGTGTGGGATCCTAGTACAGCACCTTCACTAGTAGTGCACACTATCCTCTACTAATACTATTAATAACCTTTACGTGTTGCACACTTTTTTTGTCATGTCTTCACTCTTCACTTGACTTCTCCTACAACGCAGAGGAGACGTCCAATATCATTGCTCAATCTACTATCTCCAGCGAATTCCTGAAGGTTCCTCCAAGAGAAACCAGAGGGAGAGACGCCACCATGTGAATATAGAACTTCACTGTGCAACCCTCACTGAATATTTGAAAGTACAACGTATCCCCAGAGGTCTTAGGGTGCCTCTCCGCCCTACCCTTTTTAGCGAATCGTCTAATAATTTCTCAAATTTAGAACAATAAAAGTGTTCCTTTGATCTCATTACCCTTACTATAGTGCATCTACATAAAGCGATTGAAACGAGTTCAGAGAGAATCAAGAGTATCGAGACACAACTAGCCTTAGCAAGTACCGCAGAGGAACTGGGCAACTTAAAACGCAGATCCATAATAACATCGATCAACACAGAAGATCCGGAGTCCGGTCCTCGACAGAACTGCCCACCTCTGGCTCGGAAGCTGAGAAGAAGAGATCCTCCACCCACCAGCCGTGTTTTTTTAGGTCAACGGAGGAGACCGCAAAGAAGAAAAGAACTAGACAAGACCGTGGCGACAGGACGGAACCACGATCAACCCCGCACAACACGCTCACAGGTACCTGGCCACTTGTTGTAAATATTTCCTCAAAGACGCTAGGGATATCTGAGTATAACGTGTTACAGAAGGGTCTCTCCTTCTCCCCTGCTTATAACTTTAGCACATTAAATAAGGAGATGGATCTCCAACCATTTTTTTCGCCATCTGAGACTTAAAGTATACTTTTCTCAGTCTCCCCTGACTGATACTCCTATGTCTGAGCCTAACACGAGTAATAAATTACTCTCTGCAGCCAGTTTGGGGCTTACAAACAAGAGCAGCTTTAGACCTCCACAGGGTTCCCATACCCTGGAGGCCTTTATAGACTTTGTAAATAAATCTTTTGCAGATCTTTGCTCAGATATTGATCGAGGTCTAAAAGGGTCACACTTAGCGATGCACCAGCGATCCCAACCAGCGATATGACGCGGTCAGGTTTGCTGGTTCATCGCTAAGTGGTCGCTAGTGAGCTGCCACACAGGTAGATCTCACCAGCGACATCGTAGCGGTCGGGGGTCGCTACTTACCTGTCAGACGAGGCGATCCTGACGTCCTCCCGCCTGGCTCCACGCTCGTCGCTCATCTCTCCACAGGAAGCCCAGCAGGAAGCTGACGACGAGAAACAGTCCAGGACGTTCTCGCGCGATCAGCGATAACCAGCGGGGGAGCCGGTCGGAGGCAAGTATCACACATAGCGATATCGCTAGCAATATCACTATAATGTCACAAGTTATAGCGATATTGCAAGCGATATCGCTTAGTGTGACAGGCCCTTAAAGGGTACCATCACACTTGGCGACGCACCAGTGATCCTGACAACGATATGACCTGGTAGGGATCGCTGGTGCGTCGCTGCATGGTCACTGGTGTGATGTGAAACAGTCAGATCTCACAAGCGACGCAGCAACGATACGACGGTCGTTCGGACCCTGTCTCTCAGACCTGTAGTATTGAGGTCGTTCGTCGTTGTCCCTGTCAAACACAGCGATGCATGCTGGCCAGCGGGACACCAGCGATCAAAAGATGGCCCAGGACATTCGAGCACGATCAGCGACAGAACAGCAGGGGCCCGATCACCACTATGTGTCACACGTAGCGAGATCGCTGTTGCGTCACAAAATCGGTGACAACAGCGATCTCGCTATGTGAGACAGGGGCTTTACACTACCCCGCCAATTTGTCTGCTTCAGATCTACAGGCTCTTAAATCAATACGAGAGGACCCTGATCTGATCAAACCAGCAGATAAAGGTGGTGCCTTAGTTGTAATGGACAAAACTTTCTACATGTCTGAAATCCTTAGACAACTAAGTGACAGTACAGTCGATACGGAATTAATTCTCTCTCTCTCTTTTGTGAATCTTCCTAGAGAAGATTCTAACATCTATGATTCAAACCTCACCTTCCTTTCTGCTAGACACAGGTGATTTATTAAAAACAATCCAAAAAATATATAAGGTCCCCACAGAGTCCTATTTAGTGCCTTTTGATGTGAAAGAACTCTACACGTCTATACCACATCAACATGGTATCAAGTCAGTCAACAAACCACTATCACATTCAGGTATGATACCTGACCAGGCCAATCTCTGTTTGGAATTTTTGTCTATTGTTCTTACTAAAAAGATTTCCTATTTCAGGATAGGTATTATCTTCAAAATCGCGGGACCGCCATGGGCTCGAACGTAGCACCACCGTACACTATTTACTACATGGCAGACTACAAAAGCACTTTGATCTATGCCAGCCAGTTATACCAAGATAACGTTTTAGTGTGGAAACGCTTTATTGTCGATATCTTCTGTATCTGGCAAGGAACGGTTGAATCACTTCATCTCTTCTTTTAGTTACTAAACTCTTCCTGGCCAGACCTATTCTTTACAAAGTCCTCTAATAGAAATGAAAGCAATTTTCTGGATGCCCTAGTTCTAAAAGACACGGAAGGCAAATTAACAACAGACCTGTATATAAAAAGCACCAACCGGAATAACTTATTACACTACCAAAGTTTCCATCTGGTGTCGGTAAAAAAAATCCATCTCAAAGTCTCAGACACAGAATTAACCGCATAGTAACAGCAGGTCAATGAATTACATACTAAATTTCAAAACAGAGGTTACCCACCATCTGTCCTAATGCAAGCACAAGCGACACGGCCCACCACTCGTACCAATGCCAACGAAACAATTCCTTTCGTCCTTTCAGACCACCCTTTTACATATCGGATACACAGGTTCATACTCTAACATTGGCATTTGCTTACAAAAAAAAAAATAAAAATGGGCAGTCTACAGTACAGTCTGCAGTTTAAGAATTATATACAAATGTCTACCTAGTCTTTATGAAGACGATACGGTAGCAAAAATTCTGCAATCTGGTGTCAATGTGGTTGCAAGACATGCCCCCACAATAGGAGACATTATCTCCCCAGGTTCTTTTTCATCAAAATCACCAAATAATAATTGGTTAAAAACTATAGGTGTCTTTAAATGCGGGTGCCATAAATGTAAAACATGCAAAGTTGCCCAGAATACTAAAACTTTTAATAACGCTAACAATACACAGGTATTTAAAATAAAACAATTAATTGTAATACTAATATAACATACTAAATCTCTTGTAAGGAATGTAGTTTAATTTTCATAGGTTGCACAACCAGAAAATTGAAAGTACGCATTTCTGAACACCATAGAGATATAGAAAATAATAGTATGGGAACCAGAAATATATCTATGGCCTCAAGGCATTTTATCACACTTCAAGGTGATATAAAATCGTTGCAGATTACTGGTATTGAACATTTTTAAAAAATCCTAAACGGGGAGGAGATACTGAAAGACGCCTTCTAACTAGGGAGGCATTCTGGATCTTTAATTTGGGTACGATACATCCTAAGGGTTTGAATAAAAAGTGAAATTATGTATCACTATTAGGTTGTTCTTTTTCTAAATGTTTGTGTACATATTTTTATTCTTATTTTTCATGTTACAATGGTTGAATATATTTACATAGCACGATGTGTTATATACACCTATCTAAGGTAGGACCTTTCTGAAAAAGATCATGTGTTAATTTCAAATAGATTCATTGGTCCTTTTAAGCTATAAGTATTATGGGTAACAGTTAGTAATAAGCTGTGACAAAGACCAATTACAGGGTCAAAACGCATTGCTGGTTACCTCAATGCTGTTATAGCACAACCACTGTACATCTGTGTATCAAGTTTTTATTGAATGAACAAATACAGGGATTTTAGGAGCTGGAACGCCTCTTATCCCATTGGCATTTGCTACATGAAGCCTACCCAGGAATCTATGAATTCCAACAACCATTCCTCCCGTGCTTAAAGCGCACCCAATATCAGCGACTGTCTTGTACGTGCAGATATCGGCACAACCACTTCCAACTTCAATCAACTCACTCCACATACCCCGAGATGTGGTACATTTCCATGCCCATGTAGGGAAGGCGACCTGACGGACGGACTTGTCAGCAAGTAGGAAGGAGGGTTTGCACATTTTAGGCAGATAGCAGTTATGACAGTGGGGAAACAGCTAGGAAAGTGTAGGTGACGTGCAGTACCTGGGGTTGACCACAAGATGGCAGGGAGGAGTGTGAGTTCAGGACTTGACAGCAGCTTAGGGATTTAGAAACCGTTGGTCATGGGGGGCGGAGTTACAGTGAACCGGGAAAGTTATAAATTTGACAGGAGCGTTCCAGAAAGTTCCAGTCCCCGGGAGGTGCTCAAGAGACCCGAAGTCTGTGACAGTGTGTGCTGTGAGGAGAGCCAATCCAGGGGACTGAGGAGAGAAGTAGTCAGGGGGGTGGTCCTGACAGAGTACCGCAGTGCAGACGAGACAACTGGGAAAAGCATACCGTATTGAAGATGAAACTGACCAGTAAAAGTGCTGTTGGTGTACCGGCCTAAGGCGGCCACAGTGACTGAGCTGACAGGATCGTCACTAAGTGAGAAAGGGATGGTACGTGTATATACGTCGCTGGTGTAAAAGTACGGTGTGTGTAGCGGGCCTGGAAACGGAGGGCCGTGAAGATAGTGTGGTGTACCACTGAGGCCGTTGGTCGGACGGCGGAAAATTAAACTTGGACCTGTTGCACCCGAAATTCGCCTCCATCTTGTGTCTGTACGTCACTGCACGGTATACAGAGGGACCACCCCCCCAGCCCGGCCCACCAACCCTACACCTACATTGTACCCAATGTGACAACGAACTTAAAGGAGAGAATATCCACCATCCCCACTCAGGCAAGAAATACAAAATCCAGAAGTACTTCACCTGTACCACACCATTTGTGGTCTACCTAATAAAATGTCCATGCGGTTTAGCCTATGTGGGAGAAACCACTCAGCCCATCAAAGAACGCATCCCTAAACACAAATCTACCATCCGCTGCAAAAACCTATTACCAATCCCCCATCATTTCATTACTCACAACCATAAAATCTCTCAACTCCGTTTTCAAGTCATTGAACAGATCCCACTTCCAAGACGGGGTGATCGCATTAAAAGATTAAAACAACGTGAAGCCTTCTGGATTCACAGAGTGGGTACCCTACACCCGAGAGGTTTAAATAGGGACTATGACGTGGGATCATTTAATCCCTGGGACATATTCCTTTGTGTATTACTACAGTTTGATTGGAATTACATATAATGACTCTGGATCATGTATTCATCATTTCCACTGATTTACCTTACACTATGTTAATATATAAGGTGTACTTTTTATTGTACATAGGCGATATATATGGCTATATTTCTTTTTATCCATTATATGCAACTATGTCCTTTTCTTTTAGAGCCGGTTATATTGACCCCTTCCGCCTCCATCTTTCCTTCTGGATTGGCATTGAACCTTTCACCATCGCTGCTCTATATCAGTAAAAATGCGAGTGATGTCATAGTTTGGTATCTCTTTAATATAGATTCCTATGGTGCAACGCAAACAAAATGGCTGCTGGAACACAAAAGGCGGGCACTTCCTGTTGACGTCACTTCCGTCCTTCACAGTCACTGACACGCAACAAGCAGATTCTTGAAACACGCTGCCTGGCGCTTTCTGCTCCCTCTCTTCCTCCCCATCACAGTGATAAGCTGAATTTACACAGTTAATCCCACCCATCCACTTTTACTCATCTCACTGCTCCCCAGACGAGCTGACAAGCAGCGGATGCCGCGTCTAATTCCAGGCATGAGCACACATCCAGGTTCCCTGGTAAGTTCCATAACCCACTACCTGCTCTGTTAGCACTATTTTTTAAGTATCTAGACTATTAGCCCATGCTTGACCGGCACTTCTCTTACCCACCAGGCTTGTTAACCATTGGGGTTTTCCTCTAACAATACCCCACATTCATGTGAAAGTGACCATACCGGTAGGCACTCTTTTTATTACTCTCCCTTAATGGGTATTTAGCCCCTTGTTCACCATATAATAGTAATATTTATTTCCACCATAGAGACGTGCCTCACTAAATATCTACAGGATTTCCATGAATCCTTGACACTCCTATACAGTTTGGTATGTTCCTTTTTCTCTTTTCTCATTTAACTGATAAAGAGACTAGATGGAGGCCCGATGCGAGGGCGATGGGGGCAGGCTTTGCCGCACAGAGAATCTAGGGCTAGGCGTAAATATAATGCTGCAACGTAGCACTGCTAATTTACAACTAATGAATGTAGTCACACTGCAACCCGTAAGTCAACATACGATTTCATTCACTATCATTAGTAGTAATGATGATTTAAGGAGTGCGGTTTTGCAATCGCAATGATGTCCGGGTTCAGCGGCGGCAGGTCCAGAGGCAGGTGGGGTCCTGGCGGTGGCAAGCCGGCAGGAAAGTCCGTGGCTTGCGGCCTGTGCTCAGGCCGCAAACCACGGTGTTTACTGCTGGCTGCGACGGGTGGGCAGGTAGCCAGCAGCGGCGACGGCGTTTGGGTCCGGCGGGGTAGCCAGCGGCGGCCGGTCCAGCGGCGGGTGGGGTCCTGGCGGCGGCCAGCCAGCAGGAAAGTCCGCGGCTTGAGCACAGGCCGCAAGCGGCCGACTTTCCTGCCGGCTGTGATGGAGGTGGGTGGGCAGGCAGCGGTAGGTCCAGCGGGGTGGTCAGCAGCGGCAGCTCCAGGTCCAGCGGCGGGTGGGGTCCTAGCGGCGGCTAGCCAGCAGGAAAGTCTGCTGTTTGCGGTCTGTGCACAAGCCGCTGACTTTCCTGCCAGCTGTGATGGAGGTGGCGAGTCCGGTGGTGGGGTCCAGCGGCGATGGGGGGGTCTCGGCGGTGTCCCACTGGTGGTACTGTGGAAGGGCCTGGCACCACCAGCGGGTGCCATATTGAAATACTCCTTACTTGGGTATTTCAATATGGCGTTCGGCGTACTTCCGGTCAGCGCGGTGGATTGTGGGATTCGGGGACATCCAGACGGAAATGAAAAAGGTACAAGGCAATTATGTATGTAGATGTTACTTTGAACAATGTATTTTGGACCTCTATACGTCAGTATTATATATATCAGACTCGGACCATCATTATGTATTTTTGTATATACTTGCTTTTGGTTGTCTTCATTATGAATTCAGTAATGACTATTTGTATTTTTTTCTGTTCTGTAGTAATTGAGAAAAGCCAAATGTGGCCGAAACGTTTTGCCTCGACTACATTAAAGTGTCAAAAAATTCATCTTTAAGTTGAGTGCCTGGCCCTCTAAAAATAGACTTTGTGACTGAGTCCATCCTTCATAAATGAAGCAGGATGTGTCTGATGATATGGCACACACCACATGGCCAGATAAGGTTGTAAAATGTTCAAATGACATTTCCCAGTGAACGCATTTGTCTTGGTTGAAAGCAATGCTAAAGTTGAAAAATGCAGCAAAAATGTTACGTGTGAACATAGACCAAGTGGTGGAGGAACATCTGTTTTGGTTTAATTATTTTGCCTTATATAAAAGTCATTACCCTGGAAAGGATGTACCTTAACATATTTACCAGGAAAATCCATTTTGGTTTTGCTTTTGTATGTTTTTTTGGTGCGCCTGTAAACATGGCGTAAGACTCTGACAACATTTTTCCCAGCTGCGACCTGGGAGTCAGAAATGCTTCCAGGAGGCATTCCCCATGATGTTCCCATGGCATTTGAGCACTGTTTCCATCATTTTCAGACGTTATTAGACTTTAGAAGGACCCCCGGTTGGGGTTGCCGTACAAATTACTCGGTTTTCCCATAGACTTACATTAGGCTTGTTGCTCGGGTCGAGCAGCCTCGCATTCAAATCTGCTCGAGCCAAGTAACGAGCACCCAAGCATTTTAGTGCTCGCTCATCACTAGCTATGACTCAACAAAGCACAAGGTCAAAATCACTTAAAGTAGTCGGCATTAATTTGCAGAGCCCGTGTTTTTTTACGTTGTCAACTCTACGTTGCTTGCTGTAGGGTGGGTAAGCTAAAATCTCTTTTCATATATGCCCCTGAAGGTAAAACAAAAAAAGATTATCAAAAACTACTACAATAGACAGCTGTGCATCCATCTTACTCCTTTGTAGTTAACTACTAATAGTTTACACTGGGGGGTGAAGGGGTGAAATACGCCCCCCCCCCCCCCATTTTCTGTGTGTGAAAGGAGAGTAAATTTTTATATTTAATAAATTTGTTCAAAATATAGTTGCTGTTCACCTTAGTGTTATGACAAGTTTGTACAACAGCGGAAAAAGAAAATGCTGAAAAAACAAATTTTAAAATTCAGACTATCAACTTCAGGGTGAAACTGAAAATTTACGGTAACCTTAGCTAGAATAACAAACATATCATTTTCATCTATCGAAAGCCACGGGTATTTTGATAGAAAAAAATATAAGTTTGATTGCCGTGTCCTTGTTTTATTTTATATATTACCACCTCCAGTCCCACATCTATGGGTTCAATTTTGAACTTTGAAAAAATGCACCAAAAATAACGTGCCACATACTAGTGGACAATATAAAACTGGTTGTATGTGGATTTTACTGTGGATGTATTATTTACTATAGCGCCATTTATTCCATGAAACTATATGTAAAAAGGGGTATAACATGGCTAAGGTGGATCTCCTCGGGTGGTAATTGTTAATTAAAATCTCATCATGGCTGGTGCAGAAGCTTCAGGGTAAGTAACACCATTTGTTTACTGGTTAAACTGGATTTCAAGAGAAGAATTTAACCAGAGACTTCTCATTGAATTCCTTTTATTTTCCCACCAGACAATGCTGGTCAAGGGCTTTATAAAGTTTCTTTTGAGACAAGAATGCTTTCCAGAAGTGCAAGGATCTGAGTGATCTCCCACAGGTGAAGACTTGCAGCTTCATTCCTCTTTTCACTATGGATTTAAAGCCAGTGACGATCCGTTTCTATGACCATAGCATAGAGCTGGCGCCTATAGTCGCCTTCCTAAAAAGATACTGCAGTACGGTCAGAGGAGGGATAAGATTGAAGAACAGGTTTAATATCCCTAACGGGAAAATTCTTTTCTGGGTTCGCTTCAAGCAAGATCCAGATGGAATCGGGGGAATATCCCACCCTCCAGCCACCTTTTTTGAGAGAGGTAATCGTGGCTTTTTGGTCTACCCTGGGCAGCCGGAGTATTGTCCATCATGCTTTCAGTTCGGTCACACCCAGAACGCCTGCACTCTATATAGATGCTGCCTCTGCTGCATGATGCCAGAGGACAGGCACTGATGAAGCTGAATCTGGAAGAGGCACAATATTTCAGGACCTCTCGGGTGAGACAGATGCAAAGTCTACCTTAACCAAGATGACAGTGACCCCAGATCTCAAACTGAGGATCAACTGCTAATTTCCCACACAAATGAGAACACCAGAGACATTGTGATCTCCACCTTACCGGAGTTGAGTCATCTAAATCCCTCGTGACAGCTATGTCTCTATGTATGGACCACAGCTTCTCGCGGACAGGACAGAAGAATGACCGTCTCCTCTAATGGGCCTGTGAGTACGAGTCACCTTTCCTTCCCAAAACTGGTGGCTCTTAAACTCCTGGGGATTAGTCTACACAATCTGCCCATGACTCTGAACCAGAGGAATATTTAGAGAGATGGGAGACTGTCCACAAGAAATCTAAAAGATTGCCCTGTGCGCAAATTTTTGATCCAACGCCCTTCCCACCTTACCCCAGTAAGTTCCAAGCACTGGCAAAGATTTTTTAGTCCGACAGTGAGAGTCATCACCCTTTCTTGATAGGGACATTGACAATTTACAGACGCACTACAAGTGTCTAAAATCTAAACTTCCTCAAATACTGTTTGAATATTTTCGTTGCATGGACTTTGCCATGTTTCACCATATCCATTTGATAATTCACATTTTCAGTTTTTTCCATAAATGTTTGGGGTTTTCCAGGACACTGCAAGATGAACTGCCATCTTAAAAAAGGATCTTGGTGAGAAACCAGAAGGATATTTTACGCCTCCAAGAACGTGGACTTTCCAGGGAACCCAGGAACTCTTATGTAGACTTATGGAGAGGCCATATAGTTGTTTTGATGGGGTTGGGATCAGTTTTTTTAAATCATAACTTTACTGTAGATTCTTATACAGTTGTGTCACTATCATCAGGTGTGAAAATCTGTATTTTAAACTGTCTTTATCAAGAAAAAGATTAAAGTTGCATCTCCCAATTATGAAACCAGTTAATTGAAGTATAAAAGGTCAAACTTGGATAAGACTTAAATACTGTGAGCTCTTCTTAGGCTATGTGCACACGGTGCGGATTCACCCGCAGATTTTTTCGCGTGGATTTTTGCACAATCCGTAGGTAAATCCGCAGGTCAATAGACCTGCGGTTTATCACCTCCACAATGGAGGAGATGGAAAACCGCAGCGGAATCCGCAGAAAAGAATGACATGTCAATTCTTTCTGCGGATTTGAAACCGCAGGCAAAACCGCGTGGAAAATTCCTCACAGTCTGCACAGCGGTTTCATTTTTCCATAGGCTAGAATGCTACTGTACATCACCTGCAGTTCCGCTGTGGATCTGCACAGTGTGCACATAGCCTTAAAGATTGGTTTATATACATAGGAAATGTCCTGATATGTTCCATCATGTGTGAGGTCAGTGTAAAGCTCTGATGTATCGGTGCCATCATCCCGAGAGTTGGCTGGTTCCATTCATGATTTGATGGAATAGTCATCTACACCTGATTACATGAAGTCTCTTCATTCTCGTTGACCTGTGCCGATTCCATATCTTACTCGCGCTGTCCATTATAGAAGTAACTTCTGGAGCACATTCTAGGTAAGCTGGGTCATAGGTTTATTTCTATGTATCTTGTCACAATGTTCTGCATTGTATTGATTTTATATCATACAAATATTGACTATTTCCATCTTTGATGCCATATTATTCTATTGTAGATGTGTTCAATGTTTTGTTCTTTTTCTCAATAAAACGAGTTAAAAAAAGAAAAGAATGGAGGTAAAGCTTTGTATGAGAAATGTAACCTTTTCCTTCCTGGTAGATTATTACTTTTCATCTTGTTGGAGGACTCTAATTGTGGCTTACTCAGACCATAAGTCTAATGGTGGATGTAGGAGAACCTCAGATGACCGCGCTGTTACTAATGAAAATCTCTATACAAAGACCAACACTGATATTACCGCCATATAGTGACCATATAATGGTAGCGAGCAGTCCTGCAGAACATGCAAGATTACAGTACAGGTACAGAGGTTGTCTTACAGCTGACGTTCTTTCTGATGGAGTCACTTTTCCCGTCTTTTCCATCTGGCCCAGACCTACATGACAACTTCTCCAGCCAGGACTCGGCTGCAGAAATTACAACGACGACACATTTGACTCCTCACATTTCATGCCCGTCCTCATCTATCCCCAACCTGCAGATCCTCCTCATCCTGCTGATGCCCCAACACTGAGCCGATGCTGCCGTATGTGTCCTTATTACTGCACCTACTGTGCTCTCTAGATGATAAAACAAACCTCTAAAATATATTAATACCATGTGCTAGTGCCCTAGAAAAGTGTGTCCACATTTCCCATCCATTTCAACATTTCTCACTGCCCCCCCAGACCTCTTTGTAGGGTCTGCCGAAAAATGCTTGCATTTCCCATTGTACGCTTTACTCGAGACGAGCATTAGGAATTGCTCAGTTCGAGCAACGACCACCCAAGTATTTTAGTGCTCGCTCACCACTAAAGATTAGAAAAGAGCGAACACTGAAATGCTCGGGTGCCCGTTGCTCAAACCAAGCAATTCCTAATACTCGCAGGTTCACTTAGGATAACTACCATAATGAGAGTTAATGGGAAAGCCAAGTTTGTTTGTTTTTTGGCAGAATGGAAGGAGAACAGCATTGGGAAGAGTCCTGGAAGCATCTCTGACTCCCAGATCGCTGCTGAGAACAATGGGGTCACACTTTTACTTCACTTTAAAGGACTGACAATAAAAAATTCCAAACAGACGAGAAATTGCATATTACAGGAAAAAAAAAAATTAAGAAACATTTTTTCCTGTATAATTACATGTAGATTAGCTATAATTTAATAAACAATAAGTAAAAGATTTAATAAAGAAAAAAAAAGGAAATGTCAGTGCAATTTATGAAGGAAGCAAGAAGTGCTAAAAATAAGGGACTCACATACACCCTGTATTAGATGAAAAGGAGGTCCTCATACATTGTTCAAATTTTAGTGTATTGGTCTCCTAGACTCAAATCCATCAAAAACGCTGGTGCCCATTTTTGAAGCCGTTTTTCCTGCCAAGAGATGAGTGAAGTCAATGGTGAAAAAACGCAGGGCAAAAATGCACAGGGAATTGCCATTCAGCAGATTATTTTCTGCACCAAATCTGCAAGTCAAAAATACTCATCGAGTACATGACATGTCAGGCTTCTCATTCACTTAGCTGGCATTAGGTTGTGTCACAAAAATTCACCAAGTCTGCAACGTGTGCACACAGCCTACATTTTTTAAAGGGAACCTGCCACCAGGTTTGGCCGATACAAGTTACGACCACTGCCTTTCAGGGCTCATCTACAGCATTCTATAATTCTGTAGATAAGCCCCTGATCCGACCTGCAAGAGATGCATGGGATTAGTGACACGCTTTTGGTGCTTCTGAGATGACAGTGGCATTTAACAGGTTAACAGCCGCGAGTGCATCTTGAATCCACCTGCGGCTTTTAGGGGCACATGTGAACTGTTCAAAATAGCTGACATGTGACTGGAAAGATGTGGGTTCAGTGCTGGAGCCCACATCAAAGGGAAAGACAACATGCACAGTACATGCACGGAGCATGTCAAGAAGGGGTTATCTTTTTTTTTTTGTTTTTTTTGTTTTTTGTTTTTTTTTTTTGAGTCTTCTATGTCACAAACATACCACAACACACAAGATAGAATATTGGTAAGAATTATGAACAAAAAAAGCAAAAAAAAAAAAAAAATGTGACAATGACAATACTGTACGGATGAGTAATCTAATCCCAATATATTTTTATATGCTTTTTGTTTGTTATAAATACCACTATAATGCAACATTAACAGGTTTACACTGTATGGATGAGTAATTGAATCCATAAAAATATTTTGAATGAATATATTTTGAAAGAAAATATTTTGAAAGTGTAGTTGATGTACTTATACAGCCATAAAGGCTTTGCAGAAAGTGCAAACCCATACGGAAATTACAAGGAGGGTTATCCATAGACCCCTGAACAACTGGCAGGCCTCATTAAATTATTGAATATTACCAGCACTTTATGTGCTGCTGTCATCTGGTGGTGTGGAAAAGTGAGGGCTAATCCAGGCTTATTTTTATGAGAGTGAGCCTGTCTGCATGATCTGTTGATAGGCCTGTCTGCTATGACACCCTCCGGCTGTACTAAAAACCTGCTCTAAATATGTCGCTAGTGGCAGGGCAGCACACCACCTCCAAGGCATAGAGGGACAACTTATGCCAGGTGTCCAGTTTTGAGACCCAATAATTGAAAGTGTCAGGAATTAGGGAGTACGCTGGTTTGGTCTGATAGGTATTGCTGGACCATCTTTCAAAAAAACTTACTTCCTTCCCAAAAATACCTAGGCATCAAGCTCTGGGCTGTTATCATGAAATTGGACCATGCCTTTTACCTCTGCTGTGTGTCTCCTTGGCCTCTCCTCCTTAGGCTAGTTTCACACTAGCGTTTATGAGCGCAGCGACGGCCTGCGCACGGCCACCGCTAAGCCCCGCGCCGGTAGCTCCGCCCACCGGCGCATGACGCTGCGTCCCCTATCTTTATCACAGGGGGCGCAGGCCGTGCGCAGTATGCGTTTGGCGGCGCATCCGTCAAAAGGACGCATGCGCCGCCAAACGCATACTGCGCACGGCCTGCGCCCCGCCTGCGCCCCCTGTGATAAAGATAGGGGACGCAGGGCGCATGCGTCGTCATGCGCCGGTGGGCGGAGCTACCGGCGGGGCGCGGCAGGGGGCGGGGCTTAGCGGCGGCCGTGCACAGGCCGTCGCTGTGCTCATAAATGCTAGTGTGAAACTAGCCTTAGTTGGACAAGGAAGCTTGCCCCCTGCCGCTAGCGTTGTCTGATGGGAATTTTTTGTAAACATTTTCCACAATGGCCTTTAGGTATAGCACCATTTTAGAAGACCTCTCCACCTCAGGAAGAAGAGATGCAAAGTTCTCCTTGTAGTGTGGGTATAGCAGCGTGAACCACCAGTACTTCTTTTGTCTGAGAAGAATGTAACACTGGGGTCAAGGCAAAGGCAACTGTACATAAAGTCAGCCATATGTGCCAAGCTTCATACAGCCAACATGTCTGTCTCCACCATGGTGATTACTTTCCATTTCCTCCTACTCCCTCCTCATTCCCATCCTCAGTTTCTCCAAATAGGCGAGACAGGACAAAGGTTGTGAGGCTTCTAGCCACCAGTTCTTGTTCCTCCTCAACATCCACCTCTTCATTGTTACCAAATCCACACTGAGTAGATGATATGAGGCTGGGCTGGCTACAATCTGTTTTGTCTTCCTCCATCGCTACCTGGTCTGCATGCAAAACTTAATGTTTAATTGTGAGCAGTGACTGTTTAAGTAGGCAAAGAAACAGGATAGTTTTGCTGACTATGGCATCATCACCACTCACCATCTTTGTGGTGTCCTCAAAGTCTTAGAGAACCAAACAAATGTTAAACATACATGCCCACTATTCAGTTACATGCAGAGGCTGACCAGAATACCGATTGGAGTGTTGGTGCTGGTACTCAACTGGTCTCTTCCGGTCACAAAGCCTTCCCAGCGTGTGCATTGTGGAGAAGAGAGAAGCAAACCTTTTAAGGTTCTGTTACGATCCAAACGTGGAATTCAATGGGAGGCAAAACCAAAACGCATAAACACCTTAAGGGGGCCCAAAAGCTGCCAAAACAGCTCAAATTAGGGGCAGACACCAGGAAAAATGGCATCAATTGACCCAGTATAATTTTGCAGCATGAATGCATGGGACAGGGCTTGAGACAGCTCTTGGACCAGCATTTCTACCTTAAATATTGATCCAGGTAGATGAGTTACAGCTGTAGGCTGGTGTTCTGAGACCCCTGCCAAATTCAGGCAACGCACATGAAGGAGACCCAACTTGGAGTTCAAACATTTCTAAAAATAAGGGCAGACACCAGGAAAAGTGGCGAAAGTTGACCCACAGTAGAAATGTTATGCATTTACCATGCCCGACTTCTGAGTCATTATAAGACAGGGTCTGAGCCAGCATATACAGCTTTGAAATTACAAGGTGGGTGAGAAACTGGTTTAGACCTGCTGTGCTGGGAGCTTTGATACCTCATGCAACGGCTCCAATTGCTTTTCTGCTCAACCACAATCGGGAGACACAAACATCAGCTTTGTAGACTACTATTTTTAGGAACATCTAAGGATAGTGATGAGCGAATGTGCTCGCCACTACTCGTTACTTGCCTGAGTATCGTGGTGCTCGGTGTACTCTGTGAGGACCGAGTATTTCCGGGATCACTGGGGGGGGGGGGGGACTAGGGTCTCCACCCAGCAATTTTGGTGGACTTTAGAGACCCAATCACGGTGCAGGGATTGTCTGACAGGCCATGAAACGCAATGGCCATCTTTCTTGTGGTCCTACAGTGATTGGCTGGCCGCACAGCATCATCAGGGGTATAAGGGACCAGAAGCCGCCCAGCTCGGCGCATTCAACTCCGGATTGAGAGAGTGTAGGGAGAGCTGTTATGAACAGGTCACTGAGGAGGATGGCAGAAATAGGCGAGGCCACCAGGAAACCTGAAAGGTTGGTCACTTAGTGGATTGCAGACCCCTAGTCCTAATAACACAACTAACAGTAGCCATGGAGCGTACCTACGATGCCCTAGATGCCTCGGCACAGCTGGAGAACTAATTAAGCCTAAAGCAAGAAAGGTGAAATCTAAACTGCCCCAGAGTAGAACCCCAAAGAAATAGATAGCCCCCAAGCATATATTGTCGGTGAAACAAGATGAGGTACAAACACAGGCAGAAAATAGACTGAGCAAATGATGGGGCCCAAACTGTCTGAATAGGACAGGAAAGGAAAGACACTGTCTGCAATCACGCAAAAACCCTAAAAAATCCAAAACGTCTGATGTACAAAAAACACAGATCTCACGACCTCTCCCCCACTATATCAGCATTCTGGTGTGAACTGGCAGCAAAGCAAAAGAGACTAATATAACAGGGGACTGAACAAACTGACAAGCTGTAACATATGGAGCCAGGGTCCAGCCCAGCCCCAGCAGGGAGCAAGCTGAACCCTCACGGCAAAGCAGAAAGACAAAAACAGATCAGATGCAATGGATTAGCAAATGAACAACTTAAATGAAAAATGCAGGATCAGGCAGGAGACAGCAGACCTTAAGATGCACATGAAGAACTAATCACCAGCAACCACTTAAGGAAACCTGCTCACTTATATCCTCCCAGTCAGTAACCCCTGATTTTCAATCATCGTCATCAGGTGGCAGACTTGCAACCCAGCCAGCTCCACTACCCGCAGTAACCACCAGAGGGAGCCCCGACTCAGAAAACAGATCCATAGAATTCACAACAGAGCGGCTGCCTTGATAGGGTTAGAATTGGGCATTTCTCAGTTAGTGTGGGGTCTACCATCCTACGTACTCACATCCAGCTAAACCAGCAGTCCTTGTAAAAGACTAATTCTGAAGTACATAGGTTCCAGTGTTAGGCTGGCTGGGGAATGTACATCGCTGTATACACATCAGTGCAAGGCCTGCAGGCACTGTATGTGTGTATATAGAGCATTGCATATATCATATCTGTGCATGCTGAAATTTTGGCCAGTTTATGGCTTTTTTCTCTTTTTGTCTGGCTGTTAGTTTTGTTTAAATAAAGGATTTAGGACAAAAAAAAAAAAAAAAAGGCCACCCATTTTTTGGTTTGGTATCTATGTGCCAACTCTCATCTGTGCGTGGTGAAAAATGATAAAAAATTAATACAGTCTGTTATCTCAGGCTGAGGCCTGATGTATCTGTGGTGGAAAATGGTTTGTTTTGCAGGCATACTTATCACATCTAATTTTTCCTCCATGAAATCCATTTGTATTGAGGTTTTGAAAACTTTCAGTAGTCCATTTAAAAATGGGCAAGGCAAGGGACGGGGGTAGTCGACGTGATTCTGATGGTGCATACAGAGGACGAGGCCGTGGTCAAGAAGAAAGTGGGCCACATCAAAGACCCACATCTGCATGCTCGACCTTCCTGTCACAGTTTCTAGGGGACTGCACCACACCACTGTTCAATCCAGCGCAGTGTGAAACGGTTGTTGGTTGGATAGCGGATAATGCTTCCAGTCACTAAGCCACCACCACCATGTCTTCCACACGGTCAAGTCTAAGTAGCTGTGATTGTGGACCGGATATTACTCCCCCTGATCCTCCTTCCTCCCACCATGCCGAGTGCCTGAGACAACTGATACCACACTCGGACACTCTAAAGAGCTGTTCAGTTATCCATTTGGAGGATTCGTGCCTCTCACCCACTACACTGGAAGCAGAGCAAGATGATATTCCATGTAGCGATGCACAAGTCTTCGAGCAGCCACGGTCACCTGAGGTGGATAATGAGACACAATTGCCTGAAAGGAGGAGCAGGGTGCGGATGTGGAAGGTGAGGTGGTGGATGACAGTGACTGACCCAACCTGGCAGGAGGACATGCAGAGCGAGGAAAGCAGCACACATGGGGAAGGAGGCATATCACCCCAACAGTTTTGGAAGAAGCAGTGTGGTGGCCGCAGACAGAAGGCGTGCATCCGTTCCCCGTAACACCAACAGGATGGAAGTGGCCATTGCTTCAGTTAGATCTTCCCGTGTCTGGTTATTTTTTAACCCCTTCCTGCCATCCGACGTACTATCCCGTCCATGGGACCTGGGCCCCTATGCCCATGGACGGGATAGTACGTCTCAGCGATCAGCGGCGCCCACGTGGTGAGCGCCGCTGATGGCGGCCGGGTGTCAGCTGATTATCACAGCTGACACCCGGCACAGTGTCAGGGGCGGTCACGGACCGCCCCCGACACGTTAACCCCTTGCACACCGCGATCAAACATGATCGCGGTGTACCGGAAGTTAAAGGGAAGCATCGGCAGGGAGGGGGCTCCCTCCGTGCTTCCCTGAGCCCCCCACGGCAGCGCAATGTGCAGCGCTGCTGCGGGGTCTCCTTTCCTGCAGGCCCCCGAATCCAAGATGGCGACGGGGGCCTGCAGGAAGCTGGCTTCCTCAGTGCCTGCAAAGCGCAGGCATGAGGAAGCCTTCTGCACTGCCTGTGACAGATCGCTGATCTGTCACAGTGATCTGTGATGTGACAGATCAGCGATCTGTCACAGGACAGTGATGTCCCACCTGGGACTATGTAATAAAGTAAAAAAAAAATAAAGTAAAAATAATTTAAATAATAATAAAAGTACACATTAGATATCGCCGCGTCCGTAACGACCCGCCCTATAAAACAGTCCCATTAGTTAACCCCTTTAGCGAACCCCTTAAAAAAAATAAAAATAAAAAACGAAGCAAAAAATAATGATTTATCATCATACCGCCAAACAAAAAGTGTAATAACGCGCGATCAAAAAGACGCATATAAATATTCATGGTACCGCTGAAAACGTCATCTTGTCCCGCAAAAAACGAGCTGCCACACAGCATCATCAGCAAATAAAAAAAAGTTATAGCTCGCAGAATAAAGCGATGCAAAAATAATTATTTTTTATATAAAAAATAGTTTTCATTGCATAAAACCGACAAAACATAAAAAAACGACCTAAATGAGGTATCACTGTAACCGTACTGACCCGAAGAATAAAACCGCTTTATCAATTTTACCGCACGCGGAACGGTGTAAATGCACTCCCCCAAAAGAAATTCATAAAACGCTGGTTTTTGTTCATTCTGCGTCCCAAAAATCGGAATAAAAAGCGATCAAAAAATGTCACATGCCCGAAAATGGTACCGATAAAAACGTCAACTCGTCCCGCAAAAAATAAGACCTCACGTGACTCGGTGGGTCAAAATACGGAAAAATTATAGCTCTCAATATGTGGTGATGCAAAAACTATTTTTACAATAAAAAGCATCTTTTAGCGTGCGACAGCTGCCAAAAATAAAAACCGCCATAAATAGTAAATCAAACCCCCTGTTATCACCCCCATAGTTAGGGAAAAAAAAAAAAAAAAAAAAAATGTATTTATTTCCATTTTTCCATTAGGGTTAGGGCTAGGGTTAGGGCTGAGATTAGTGTTAGGGGTGTGTTGGGGTTCGGGTTGGAGTTAGAATTGGGGATTTCCACTGCTTGGGCACATCAGGGGCTCTCCAAATGCAACATTGCGTCTGATCTCAATTCCAGCCAATTCTGAGTTGAAAAAGTCATATGGTGCTCCTTCCCTTCCAAGCTCTGCCATGCGCCCAAACAGTGTTTTACCCCCACATGTAGGGTATCAGCCTACTCAGGACAAATTGCAAAACAATTTTTGGGGTCCAATTTCTCCTGTTACCCTTGGTAAAATAAAAAAAATTGAACCTGAAGTATTTTTTTTGTGAAAAAAAGTTAGATGTTCATTTCTTTTTAAATATTCAAAAAAATTCCTGTGACGCACCTAATGGGTTAATAAACTTCTTGAATGTGGTTTTGAGCACCTTAAGGGGTGCAGTTTTTAGAATGGTGTCACTTTTGGGTATTTTCTATCATATAGACCCCTCAAAGTGGTTTCAAATGTGATGTGGTCCTAAAAATAAAATGGTGTTGTAAAAATGAGAAATCGCTGGTCAACTTTTAACCCTTATAACTTCCTAACAAAAAAAAATTTTGGTTCCAAAATTGTGCTGATGTAAAGTAAACATGTGGGAAATATTAGTTATCAAGTTTTTTGTGTGCCGTATCTCTGTGATTTAAGGGCATAAAAATTCAAAGTTGGAAAATTGCAAAATTTTCAAAATTTTTGACAAATTTCCATTTTTTTCACAAATAAACGCAAGTTATTTGAATGAAATTTTACCACTAACATGAAGTACAATATGTCACGAGAAAATGTCAGAATCACCAGGATCCATGGAAGCGTTCCAGAGTTATGACCTCATAAAGGTACAGTGGTCAGAATTGTAAAAATTGGCCCGGTCATGAACGTGCAAACCACCCTTGGGGGTGAAGGGGTTAAAGACTCTGCTGATAATCCCAAACAGGCCATTTGCAGCAATTGCCATGTCCGCTTAAGCAGGGGTAGCAAAACTACCAGCCTGACCAGGCACATGGTAGCAAAGCACCTGACTGGGCCGAACCCCAGGCTGCAGGAACACTGTCTGCAGGTGACAACACTGCTTCTTCCACTGTTTCGCGTCCAAGTCAATCCCTAGTTCACCGTGCCTGTGAATATGCCTCGCGCCCTGCACCTGTTGTTGCCCACAGTCAACCAGCACCATCATCAAGCCCGTTCACATTTTTTGTCCCAGCTCAGCCTTCAGTAATCTATACCCCAGTCATTGGAACGCAAGTGGAATTACGCAGCCAATGCCCCACAGGCCACAGTACTTAATTCACACATTTCTCGTCTGCTTGTGCTCAAAATGTTCCCTTTCAGGCTCGTTGAGATGGAAACTTTTCGCAACCTGATGGCGGCGGCCATCCCAACATACTTGGTCCCCAGTCGCTACTATTTCTCCCGTTGTGCAGTACCTGCATTACACCAGCATGTGTCCCACAACAGTACCCATGCCCTCAACAATGCTGTTACTGGGAAAGTCCACCTAACCGTGGACACGTGCCTGTGGGCAGGGACGGTATATCTCACTGGTGGCACACTGGGTTAATATAGTGGAAGCTGGGACCCTGTCGGACCTTGGGATGGAACACATCCTCCCCACGTCGAGGATTGCAGGCCCTATGTCAATGAGGGTTACCCGCACAGTCTACAGCTCCTGCACCTCATCCTCCATCTCTGAAATGAACACATCACGCCGAAGCTGGAAGCACTGCCTCAGCCAAGCGGCAACAGGCTGGGCTGAAGCTAATCTGCATAGGTTACAAACCGTACAATGCAGAAGAGTTGTGGACAGTGCTGAAAAAGCAATCAGATATTTGGCTGACATGGCACAACTTAAAGCCAGGCATGGTCGTGTGTGACAATGGCCGGAACCTGGTGGCGGCTCTAAGGCAAGGTGAGCTCATACACGTATCTTGCCTGGCTTATGTGTCTAACCTCGTAGTTCAACATCTTCTGAAAAGCTACCCAGAACTGCCGGATCTGCTAGTGAAAGTACGCCATCTGTCTGCCCATTTTAGAAAGTCAGCTACAGCTTCAGCCACCCTTGCAGCTTCCGGTTGACCGACTGGTGTGTGATGTCCCCTCACGTTGGAACTCTACACTGCATAGGTTGGAAAGGATTTGTGAGTGGAAGAGGGCAGTTGTTGAATACCAGCATCAACAAGGCCGTCTGTTATGATTGAGTCACTGTAGGAGGCAAAAATAGAAATGCTAGCTAAGTCCAGAAAACCAGAGGAGTTGGCAGCTATCGGATTGCAGACCCCTGAACCTATCAACACAACTAGCAGTAGCCGTGGGGGGCTCCTACGATGCCCTAGGCCCCTCGATCACAGCCGGAGGACTACATAGCCTAAAGACAGAAAGAGAAATCTAAACTGCCCCAGAGCAGACTCCATAGCAAAAGGCAGCTCCCCACATATAATGATGGTGAAGCAAGAAGAACAAAACACAGACAGAAAGATAGACTGAGCAAAGATGGGGCCCATGCTAGCTTAGATAGGAAAGGACAGGAAGGCTGCTGTTTGCAATCCGTGAAAAAACCTATAAAAAAAAAGAGCCAACAAACTGACAGTAAAAAAGGCCCTGAAGATGCTAGGCTTCAAAAAAGGCTATGTCAGTACACAGGAATATTCTGAAGACAGAGCAACAGGAGATTCAGAAAAGCAAGGAAAACAAAACACTAATGCAAAAAGGCAAAGCAGAAATCTTAGCTTTAGATGAGCAGGAATCAGACTGGTTTCCTAGAAGTCCACAGAGAAATCACCCGCAGGCCAGAAGGGCGTCTGCAGCCTTATATCCAGTCAGTAACTCCACTCAGCCAGTCATCATCATCAGCCCCAGGTGTTTGACAATCAGGCTCACTACCTTTCTTCACCAGAAGAGGGAGTTCCTCGGGCCTCAGTAGTGAAGGGGAAAATGAACTCACAACAGCCGTCGATATTCAGTTCAGACACCGCAGATAAGACCTTAGGAGTGGACATGGATGTCAGACATATGTACCATCCTCCAGAACTTTGTGGACTGCACCAAGATGGTGAGCGGCGATGACGTCATCATTAGCATCACTGTTAAGAATGGGTCACCGAGGAGGAAAAAAAACTAAACAAGCTAAGTCACAGAAAACCAGAGAGGTTGGTAACTATGCAGATTGCAGATCCCTGATCCTAACCACACAACTAGCAGCAGCCGTGGAGCGTACCTACGATGATCCTAGATGCTTCGTCACAGCCGGAGGACTAAATAAGCCTAACGCAAGAAAAGGGGAAAACTAACTGCCCCAGAGCAGACCCCAAAGGAAAGACAGCGCCCACACATGTATTGACGGTGAAACAAGATGAAAGCACAAACACAGGCAGGAAAATAGGCTGAGCAAACGATGGGGGTCCAAACTAACAAGAAAGAATAGGAAAGGAAAGACACTGTCTGCAATCTGCCAAAAACCCTACAAAAATAATGTCCAACACTTCTGATAGCAAAATTAACCCTGAAGTCACTAGACTTCTCCCACTATATCAGCACTCTGAAATATTCTGAGACAGAGCAAAAAGAGGCCAATCTAATAAGGGACAAAAAGCAAATTGGCAAATACAGGTAAATAAGAGTGGAAATTCAGCACAGCCCCAGCCGGGGCTGGCTGATCACACAAAAAACTGAATAGACCAACAAAATCAAGTGTGAACATTAGCAGAAAAACTTAGCTTGAGATGACTGGAGCAGAGCTAAAAACCTAGACCTGAAAAGCCAGAGGAATCACCAGCATAGGGCGTCGGCTGTCTTAAATCCAGTCAGATTCCTGAGGTCCAATTGTCATCCTCATTATCAAGTGGCAGATCTCTACTGATTAAATCAGCCTCACTACCTCCTGTTACCACCAGAGGGAGCATGGAAGGAGAACTCAACTGGTGGACCAGAAAATGAACTCCCAACACATCACCATCCAGCTTCTCAGCATTCTGAAAACCTCTCTGCTCACAAAAAAAGAGGATGCATTGCAGGCAGAGCATGAGGACATGGAGCAAGGAACCATACAGGGTGATTACACTCAGCCCAGCCTCATGTCGTCACAGTGTGGATTGGTAGACAATGAGGAGGAGGAGGAGAAGGAGGAGGAAGAACGGGAGCTACTTTAATGCGCTATAGATGGTACTACAAGCACAGCTGTCATACCGTCTGTTCAGCGGGGATGGCCTGAGGACAGGGAGGAGGAGGACATGACGGTCAGTCATCCTGTTGGTGAGGACATGGAAGACTTGCCTGTTAGTAGTCTGGCATGCATGGTTGACTTTATGTTGCCCTGCGTTTCCAATGACCCTCGCATTATAAAAATTTTTGGGGACACTCGTTACTGGTTGGTGACACCTCTAGACCCACGCTACAAGGAGAACTTTCAATCTCTTCTTCCAGAAGCAGAGAGGTGTACAACAATGTTGCTGTACCATAGGGCCCTTGTAGCAGAATTACTGAAAAAATTCCCATATGAGAATACTGGCAGCAGATGGCAGAGTTTGTTGTACAATCAAGGAGTCCCAAGCGAGAGAGAAAGAAGTCCAATACAGCTCAGGCAGAGGAACAATGTCAAGGTTCTGGGACAGCTTTCTCAGACCTTCACATCGTCCCGCCACAGAGGCAAGGGGTGGTGTCACAAGAAGTGCAATGTTTGGGAACATGGTGAGTGAGTACCTTGCAGATCGTACAAACATCCTCCTGGATTCCTCTGTGCCTTTTAATTAGTTGGTATCCAAGCTGGACACGTGGCATGAACTGGCTCTCTACGCCTTGGAGGTCCTGGCCTGCCATGCTGCTAGTGTTCTGTCAGAGCAGATTTTTAGTGCCACTGGAGGAATTCTAACAGATAAGCGCATCCGCCTGTCAACTGACAATGTTGAGAGGCGGACTCATAAAAAATGAGCAAGTGCAGGATTGGGCAAGACTTCTGTACACCCCCAAATGAAAACATTGAAACATAACCTCAAATTTATTTTTTGCTTGGTTGGGGAGGTATATTCTCATGCACCTCTTCAAAATCACACATGGGTATCCCCTTCCTGATTTGGTCTGTTTGACGTTATCCTCCTCCTTATCCTCATCATCCACAACCAGTAGAACACCAGGGTCAACGTATTTCATGATGCAAAAGTCACTTTTTTATTTATATCCCTGTCTGAGCTGTTGCTAGGGATAAACATATCTCGTTGGACACATTCTGGCTTCATATCTATGAATCTGTGTTCGCCCCTCCCTTTTGTTATTTTCTTTCATAGGTGGATTCACATTTTTTATTTGTTTGATTTCAGTCTGATTTCTTATTATGTCTCATCATTCTCCACCACTAGATCACCAGGGTTAACGTCTTCTGTGCTGCCAAAGGCAGTCCAATTTTTGGCAACGGTGTCTATGATGCCCAAAGTATACTTTTAAAAAATGTGTACCCTCCCCTTTGGGGAAATGTTTGTCAGCCCATTCACTGCATGTATGGGCATTACAAAAGTCTAGGAGACCCACTCCTTTACAATGGGCCTAGGTTTTGATGTGGCCTTCATCAATGTCTCCTCATTCTCCGCCAGTAGATCACCAGGGTTAGCGTCTTCTGTGCTGCTACAGCCAGTCCAATTTTTGCTAAGTGCGTCTCTGATGCCCATAGTATATTTAAAAAAAAAAATGCACCCCCCATGGGGAAATGTTTGCCAGCCCATACACTTACTGTATGGGCATGACGAGTCTAGGAGCCCCGCTCCTTTGTAATGGGACATTTTTTTTTTTTTTTTTTTTTAAAAGGAGGCCCTCCCTCCATGCTTCGTCCAAGGGGGGATTGGGGTGCGTGCAAATTTGGGTCAAGACGGCTCTTGCATTCAATGCATAAGAAAACTGTATGGCAGGACCAACTGAAGACTGAAGTGGGTTTTCATGTTTTCCTTCCAGTATCTGGGTTCAAAGGCATATGACTTGATATCAGGGCAGACCTTCCATTCAATGCAACATTTTTTCAGGAGGCCCTTCTGTACCTCTCGTGAAAGTGGTAATGGGGTGCGATAATTCTTAGCAGCCCAGCCACTCACTGCATAGGCAATAACAGCATAGGAAACACACTGTTTAATATTGGCCCTTTAAGCAGATTAAAGCCACCTGATTCCCCTCTAAAAATAGCCTTTGTGATTTTAACAGTCCCTCCTTCAGAAATGAAACAAGATGTGTCTCCTTATGTGTCACACAATACATGGTCAGCTAGGGTTGTTAAAGGTTACAATGACATTTCACAGTGAATGCATTAGTATTAGTTGAAAGCAATGTTAAAGTTGAAAAACGCTTCAAAAACGCTGCGTCTGAACATAGCCCAAGTGGTGGAGGAACATATTGGTCTGGGCTTAATTATTTTGCCTTATATACAAGTCATTAACTTGGAAAGGATGTTCCTTAACATATTTCCAAGCAAAATATGTTTTGGTATGTTTTTTGGTGCACCGGTAAAAATGGTGTAGGGGAGAGAACCCCTGTAAAAAGGGCCCACCGTGTCCAGGCCGGAACTAAGGGGGCTGTCACCCAGGTTCCCAGGAGATATGTTCCCGGGGGAAAGAATAGCAGGCAAGGACCCACAGTCTCATGAAATGTGGGGGTGGGACAAAGAAAGAGGGCGGGGTGACGACAAGACAAGCAGAGGGGGATCAGCTGGAGAGACTGGAGGGAGGAGCTTAGATGGCATCCCAGAAGGAGAGAGAGTCAGCACTTTCAAGACCAGGGGGACAGAAGCTCACCTGACCGGGAGAGAGGACAGTGCCGAGCTGCTCGAGGGGGAGACAGAGTGAGACCCGCAGCCTGTACAGCGAGACCCTCAGCCACCACTGCCCCGCTCCACACCACGGCTGCACCTGTACAGCGAGACCCGATACTCCAGAATGCACGCGGAGGGAGTGGGGGGGTGTATCTAGCAAAATTTTCTCTTGTACCATTGATCTAACAGAGTGGCAACCCAGTAGTCAGCACTCTGTTATTTTAACAATACGGGCATCATGTTGCAGATACTGCAGCAAGAAGGCGCTCATGTGTTGGACACTTCCATGAGACCCAAGACCATGGTGTGTTGGTGGAGGAGTAACACTCAGGCATGCTTCCTTCGTCCCCTCCCAGAAACTACAGTTAACATAGAGGGGGATCATTATCCTCTTCATCTCCTGACAGTTGCGCGCCCATCACCTCTTCCTCCTCAATTTGTTCTTTGGCTCCTGAAACTTCACCAACAGTTTGTCTGGTACCACGAGCCCCCCTCGATAGCTGTAATCCACACTATGGATGGCTATGATGGCTATTAAGATGGTTAGCACTTACGATGCAGTTTCAAAACTGTGCAGAAGGGTGCAGAGGTCCTTCTGCGTCAACCCCGCAAGGGTGATTTGCTCCACATCCGTACTGTGTTGACCCAGGCTACGCAAAATGACACTCCATCAGAGCTCATCGCTGCTGCCGCAGTCGCTGTAACATGTGCAGATTGGAATTTCACAGTGTCGGAACATTGCACATCAACCAGTTATCTGGTTATGTAAGAAAACAGGCCCTCCAAGAGGTTTTATACTTTAAAAATAGATTTTTATTAAACAAGGTCATTACACAAGTTAAAAAAGGGATGATGACATACAGAAAAAAATAAATGCCGACCGGACAAGAAAGGGGAGTATAATAGATAACTCTGCCTCCGGATCGGCATCCTTTTTACCCAAGATTATAGAACAAAAAAATTACAATAAGGAGATTTCTTACACTAAAACCTCAAAAAAGAAAAAAATGTAGGAGGGTAACTCGAGGAAAAAAAAAAAAAATAAAAAACGAACAAAAAATCAGGACCGCCCCAATAAAAAATTGATATTCTGAAGTTGGGAGCACTAATGGGATACGTACTTCTGAACATAGTGTTATAAGAATTGGTAATATTTTTAATACTGCTAAACATACTCAAAGAGGGAGAAATTTTGATTCTTTATAAACGAATACTTCTAGAGATATTGATGTAGATATGGATTTACAGCATTTTGTGAGAAAATTAACGCTTAAGCGTCACTTCATAATGGATCATACTAGGGGAGAACCTAGGGAGATGAAAGAGGATGGGATAGTTCATTCTCATCTTTGGGGTAAACCTAATTTTTTACCCTATTCATAATAAGGGCCACCATTTAAAAACTTTTACTGATTTGGTTTTGAAGGATTTTGAATCCCTGAATTTGAAAAGGAAGAGGATGAGTAACCTTTCAGTTGCAGAAATAAATGGTTTGACATCTTTAAGGAATGATCCTAATATAGTGATTAGATCTGCTGATAAGGGGGTGGGGTTGTCATACAGGATTTAGATGTGTATTTAAAAGAAGCAAATCGAATTTTGTCTGATGGGACCACGTATGCCATCTCTAATACATATGAATATGATAATGCAGTTAAGGACTATAGGGAATTAGATATGTTGATAAAACAGGGATTTTAAATATGAAAAAGATTATCTAAATATAAAAAATCCTTCTATGGCCATATACTACCATCTACCGAAATTACATAAGGATTTATTAAACCCTCCTGGGCGCCCGATCATTGCAGGGATTAATTCATTAACTTCTAATTTGGCTGCCTATGTTGATTCTTTTATGAATAACTCTGTTAAAAAGTTGGGGAGTTATCTTAGAGACTCTACTCACCTTATACAAATTCTTCAGGGTATTGTGTGGAAAGATGAATATGTGTTCATCACTATGGATGTTACAGGATTATATTCCTACATTGAACAGAATATTGGTTTGGCTTGTTTTGAAATGCATGTGAATAGGGAGTCGGCTGTCTATAACACCCAAAAAAAATTTTGATTAGGAGTATGGCCTTTATATTACAAAATAACTATTTTTGTTTCGGTAATACTATATATTATCAGACGCGGGGGACTGCCATGGGCTCGAGGGCAGCACCTACGTATGCCAATTTATTTATGGCTGTCTTCGAGTCCTGGCATATCCTCCGTGGTGATTATGGGGTTAAATTGGTTTTATACAAACGGTTTATCGATGATATTATTGTCATTTATAATAATGAGGGGAATGCTGTTGAAAAATATTTCTAGATAGGGTGACAAATAATTGTTGGGGTATAGAATTAATCCCACAGATTGATAGAGAGTAATTTTTTTGGCTCTCACTATTTATATAGATGACTCTGGCAGGATTTGTACCAGTAATCATTTTAAAAAGGTCGATGCCGACGGCTATGTTCATTATAACAGTGGCCATTATAGGCCCTGGCTTAGGAATATTCCTTTGAACCAATATTCTAGGATTAGAAGGAATTGTTCCTCTGATACAACCTTTGAGGAAGGGAGTAAAATTCTATTAAATAGATTTTGGGAAAGAAATTATCCATCTAGACTGATAAAAAGAGCATATAAAATCAGTCAAATATCTGACTCAGAATGATTTGATTAATTCTTGCAAGGTACAAAAAAATGTGGATGACTAATGTGAATTTTATTACTACATTTCTGTGCAAAATTGTCAGATTCGTAATATATTGGAAAAACATTGGAAAATTATATTAAATGATCCCATTCTGAATAAGGTGGTAGATCAGAAGCCGGGGGTGATTTTTAGAAGGGCCCCAACTATTAAAATCCTCTTAGCCCCTAGTGTCATAACCTCTAGGGATACTTTATTAAATAGTAGTAGGCAAAAAAGGTGCCTTTCAATGTAAGAGGAAAGGCTGTCTTTCTGGTAGATCTATCATCAATGCTACTGATTTCAGTCCTTTAGTTATCCTAGTGGGGAATTTAAGGTCAAATATAGGATGACTTGTATGACTAGTTTAGTCATCTATTTGATCCAATGTAAGTGTGGGAAACAATATGTTGGTCGGACATCTCAGCCATTACATAAGAGGATTAACTCACATAGATGTAATATTCGCAAGGGGTTTATGAAGCATGGTTTGTCCCGTCATTGCACGGTGAGCCACCAAGACTCTGTATCCCTGACAGTGCTTCAAATTGATCATGCATCTGAATATACCCAGAATAGAATAAAAAATCTTAAGAGAAAAGAAACTTATTGGATTTGTAAATTAAACACACTGCAACCAATGGGTTTAAATGAAATTAGTGACCTTTTTTAGATATATTTGGGGAATTATTTGAATAGCAATCTATGAGTATGGTTTTTAGGGTTAATAATTCTGAAACATTTCTGAAGTCGGTGTAGTCTAGAGGGTTAGTGCATGTGAATTATATTTTTGAGCCCGTTTGATGTGGCAGGTTCAATTCCACGTATTTTACATTTTTTTCATTTTTTATATTTTTTTTGGTATATTAAGGTTTCACGAAATTGATGAAGTGTTATTGGATTTTAGAGCCTAATAGCATGTATAAGCAGCTTTTTTTTATATATACAATTGTTTTTAGATATGTGGGCGTTTTCACAGGAAATGATGTCAAAGGAAGGTGTATTTGTAATGTTTTATGTCTGTGTATATATATATATATATATATATATATATAACTTGTGATTATTCCTGAGGCCCTGATAAAGTGGCTGGTTTAAGCCACAAAACGCGTAGGCTCATTAAAGGATTTTTTCTGTTACCTCTGCTGCAGAAGGTGTGTTTCTGGTCAGCGCGGTTTTAAGAAGCCCGGCCTTTTTTTCCATTCCTTTGGATTTTTTCATTTATTACCAGCGGGACACCAGCGACGACAGGATATCTAGGAGTGATTCCCAGTTTGTTGTGACTCACAACTATAGCAGGTGAGTCTAACTGATTGGGGATTTCATTGCGGTTTCTTAATAGACGATACACCCTATGTGCGCTTCCCATTTTTATTTAAAAAAGGGATGATGACATACGGAAAAAAATAAATGCAAAACTTTGTGCGGAGAGGAAAAGTTTTTTTGCCCTATATGTGCTGATAGATATCAAAATCCAAAATAATTTTTTCCAATAAGTATATAATAATGCAAATACAGATATTTGAGGTCTAAAAATTACAAATCATAGCTAAGGGCACAAAACCAATCCAAGAGGACACCTGGCCAAGGTTCAATGTCTATGCAGATTTGCAAAATAAAGATTGCACCAGTCGTTATTCATAAATATAGTACACAGCCTATAAGTCCGTTTTTTTGCACACCATGGTCTAACATGCTTGGAAAATCCATGCAAATGGAACAAATAAATAATGCTAAGTGCTATACAAAAAGTAAAATCGAGGTGCAAATATTTACCAGATGTCCAGAGGCCACCACAAAGTACCCCCTGACGCGTGTTTCGAATTTCTTCCTCAGAAGGGGTGCACCCCTGCTTTCTGCAGCAGCGCATCCAGGCCGGGATTGTGGCAGTGAAATCGCTGTACCACCAAAGTTAAGGATGTGAAGCATGCAAGGCACGTGCGTGAGATTGCCATCAGCTTTCCACCGTTATCGCACACGGTCTTCCCTGGCTCCAGGTTCAGTGGAGACAGCTAATGCTCAAATTTAGCCTGGATACCTGTCTACAACTATTGAACTGTGTGACTGCATTCTACAAGGCATATTAAATTTGAACACTGCACGATTGTGGTGAGCCATAGCTGCGCAGTACGGAGGTGGTGGAAATTTTCTCTGCACTGTTGGAATGTATGTCTCATTAAGGGAGAGGTTGAGGGTGCAGGTGGAGTCCCTAGAGGAAGAGGAGGCAAAAGCAGTGGAGGAATTGGTACATATAGGAGGTTTGTCCTGCATGCCTTTGGGATTTCAAAATTTGTGGAGAAGCCCCTTTCCTGCCTGCCCCTGCAGCCACCAGTCACCGAGGGCCCACTCAGCGAGATTTAAAACCCCTGCCCATACTTGCTTGTCCAGGTGTCAATGGCGAAATGCCCTCTGTCAGACAGATTTTTCTCAGGTGATGTCTGCAACATGCTGGTGTAGCGCAGGTGCAGAAGGGATGACCAAGCTGCGAGTGATGCAGAAGAGCCGGGTCTGGATTTTTGGGGTCGAACCTCCTGTTGCAACAGAGAAAAGGGCAGGGGCAGTAAAACTGGGGAGCATCGCCGAGCATGCAGATCAGAGTATGTAAGAAGAGGAGCCAGGACAGAGTGAGCAGTTCCTGTTACATTTTTGGGCCGGAACTATCAGGACTGTCACCACTTTTACCGGGGGACGCTTCTTTTGAGTGGGGAGGACCTTGCACTGGACAGCAGAGGGCGTGGGGGAGATAAAAGGGGCTGAGAGCAGGAACGAGGGAGATTTGGTGGGAAGGCAACAGGAGAATAAGGAAAAGGTTGACTCCCTCCCCACTTCAACTGCTAACTCGTCATCTATCTCCCAGCGGTTTGACTTTCCCACTGACAGTGTCCTTACTGGGCTGTCCCCAGACCTTCCTTTACTGGATGGCTCCTTCCTGCTCTCAGTGAAAGATAATCTGACTCGCTCTGCTCCTGGCGACTACTTGAGAGGTTCGCAAGCACGTGTGTCGCTGTATCCCAGTAACCCATAGGCAATTATCCCACCATGAGGAGAAGTTACAAATCCAAAAACACGCAGCACATACAAACAAGTTCAAGTCATTACTTCATGCAAATAGAGATGGCGTCTCCCAAGCCAGACGCGCATTTTGCCACTGGCTTCTTCCGTCTACTTTCTTGGCATGGATGTTTTGGACTACTGCCAATTTCTACCTATTGTCATTTGCTACCTACTGTCATACAGGGATATTATTTTGTGTACTTCCTGTTATTTAAGTATTATTGGGCTTTATACATTGCAATTTTAGTCCTTCCTTATCTATTGGTCTATATATAATTTTTTACCTCTGCGTATACTTTTATATGGGAGTTCATCTCCTATAGGAATTATTGGGAATATATGGTGTTCTCCTTGTGAGGCACTCTACTTTTACTTTGTCACCTTTTTTGTGGATATATATTTAAATGGAATTAATAAATTTATATTATGTGAATGGATCTCTTCGTGTTTTTGGAGCAACTAAACTCCAAATGGTTTTGAATTACTTTTAAAATAGAGGACACTGACAGTGAAGGGCCCCTGGGCAGGACTTGTGACTTGGTCCCCCACCATCAATCCCCACCCATATAAACACAAGCTCATTTACATGTATATGCACATCCTCATTTACACATTACACATGTACATAGTAAACATGTGCACAAAAGAATATATAAAAGATGTACATACACTACTTTACATTACTGTGATCCACTTGTTCCCATCAGCAGATGATAGGAATGAAGAAAAAAAAAAAAAGCTAGGAGTAACAGCTGTACCCTTTAGTCAAGCAAGTTTCACTATGCAATGGGATGAAGCTGAATGGGAGGAGACACAGATTAGATATTAGAAAAAACTTTGACAGTTAGAGAGATCAATGAGTGGAACAGGCTGCCACGAGAAGTGGTGAGTTCTCCTTCAATGGAAGTCTTCAAACAGAGGCTGGACAGACATCTAACTGGGATGATTTAGCGAATCCTGCTTTGAGCAGGGGGTTGGACCAGATGGCCCAGGAGGTCCCTTCCAACTCTACCATTCTATGATTCTATACAAGGACTTTTTTTTTTTAGGAAACAAGCTGTCATTTTGGTAACTGTCAGTTTCCCAAACACATCAGCGTTACAAATGTATTTTCCCATGATTTGAAATGTTCAAAGTTTCTGTAATTTCCGGGTGTAACGTGATGGACTTGGTATATACTACAGAGTCATGCAGTGACCCTACAGGAATTTCTCGGGGCTGGGAAACATTTATGTAGATAATGGCCAAGTTAAATATACCATCCACCATTGCGAGTAATTCGATGTCTTCATCACGTGAGCTGTCCTCACCATGCCGTGTGATTCAACCATTACATTCCCCATTATTAGGTATCACATGAGGGCCTCTGTTCTTTCAGACGGCGAACCTCACAAAGCTCCTACGGCTCAGCAGACCTGGGTCGACCAATGCTGCAACTACCACTTCTTTATTAGGGAGGGGCCAAGGCCAGACAAGAGGAAGATGAGGCGGGGGGGGGGCCAGTGTCACCATGGACAACAGAACTCAAGTGGCAACCAGATCTCAGGTATGCAACCCCCGCTGGTAATATCTCCTCCAGGAGTTTAGATACTCACCAACTATCTCTCCTACAAAAGAGATTGTCCTTTTGTCCAGCTTACAAGTTTAATTTTTTTTTTTTTAACTTAACATGGACTTACAAAGGTTCTATTGGAACCTTCAACTAAGGGTCCATTTCTCCAAAAGGCCATCTGACAGATTTACAGGGTGATGCTTCTCCCGCTTTAATTAATCTTAAAGAGTTGCGTCTTTGCTCATCAAGTTCCTATATGCCCCCCTATAGCTAGTCCCCCTGTAGAAACCTTCAAATCCCTTCAAATGATGTCAATGCATATAACAATGAGGTCAAACAAGGGAAGTACCATTACCAGAACAATCTCACAAAGGCAGAAAGGTTGGCTCTAGATAGATTAGTTTCTGATAAATCCCTTATTATAAAACCAGCGGCCAAGGGTGGGGCGATATGTAGTCTATCAGAGATCCATAGACAACTTAATGATGCAGAAGTATATAAGGTCATCCCACATAACCCCACCAATTCCATAGCACCCAAAATTAAATCAATCTTGGATCACCATCCACAACAAGGTACCATAGACAAACTCAGGGAATTCCTCATTAACACAGACCCTATGATACCTGTTTTCTACGTATTACCCAAGATACACAAAAGTCTTTATAATCCACCAGGACACCCGACAGTATCTTCAACGGACTCCATTCACTCAACTCTAGTCATGAAGCTACTCACACCTCTGGTGAGGTGAACCAAATCATTCCTACTTAAAGGGAATCTGTCACCCATTTTTAGTGATATCATGTAAAGATATTCAATTGTGTGTCACATAAGGATTCTATTAGGACTTTCGATTCCCCCTGACCCTGCACCTTTGATGCATAAATACTATCTCAGTTGAGATGTATGTAAATCACTGCGGTGCAGTCCGATGGACGGGGCTTATTTGCCTTCTCCCCCGCTTCCTGTCTTGCTCTACGCATTTCTTCGTTCTTCCTGTGTTCACGTAGTGTTTCCGCGCTTGCGCATTGAAAAGGCCTCTGGCGCTTGCGCAGTATGGTTTGCCCAACTGTGGGCAAAACATATTATCGGTACTGCGCATGCGCCGGTATTTTACAGCATGCATCCGGCGTCCAGGAAGAGTGTCCTGCATGTGAAGACTTCCGGGGCATAGATGGCACTGAAAAATACCGGCGCATGCGCAGTACCGATTATATGCTTTGCCCACAGTTGGGCAAAGCATACTGCGCAAGCGCCGGAGGCCTCTTCAATGCACAAGCATGGAAAAACTACCGCATCTGTGATATTCACAAAAAGAAAGTGAATAAGCCCCGCGGCGACTTACATACATCTCAACCAAGATAAAAGGTATTTATGCATCAAAGGTGCGGGGTCAGGGAGAATCAAAAGTCCTAATAGAATCCTTATGTGACAATTGAATGATATCTTTACATGATATCACTAAAAATGGGCGACAGATTCCCTTTAACACCAATGAATTCATTGGACTTATCAGAACACTAGGTCCCCTCCCTCTTCACTACTTACAACTTGGGATGAAAGTAGTTCATATACATCCATTACACATGACAAAGGGTTACGTATTGTGAACTCATTTTCTGGTTTACCTCTGGCTTCTAGTGAGGGTGGTGGAGCTGGCTGTGTTGACAGAGGAGTCGCGAGTTCTCCATTCGGGCTCCCTCTGGTGGTGACAGTAGGTAATGAAGCTTATCTAAATGGCAGAGAACTGCCACCTGAGGAGGAGGACTGTGATTGGACATCAGGAGTCTCCGACTGGATTTAAGACGGCTGACTCCCTAATTCTGTGCTTGTCATTTTCCTGCTCTGAGGTTCTAGTTTCCAGTTCTGTTCCTGCCTTCTCAAGCTAAGTGTGCTCTGCTATTTTTCACTTGAGATTTGGTCTGGTTTACTCAGTTTTTGTGGTCAGCCAGCCCCCGCTGGGGCTGTGCCGAATTTCCATTCTTATGTCTCTGTTTATGCCAGTTTGCTTTTTGTCCCTGATCAGATTGGTCTATTTTTTGCTCTGTCTTCAGAATATACTAGAGTGCTGATATAGGGAATTGAAGTCTAGCGACTTCAGGGTTTGTGTTATCAGAAAGTGTTGGACATTTTTTGGCAGGGTTTTTGTGCGTGATTGCAGACAGCATCTTTCCTTTCCTTTCTAGTTAGTGTGGGCCCCATCGTTTGCTCAGCCTATTTTTCTATCTGTGTTTGTGTTTTCATCTTGTCTCACTGACAATACATGTTTGGGGGCTGTCTATTGCTTTGGGGTCTGCTCTGGGGCAGTTCAGATTTCCCCTTTTCTTGCTTTAGGCTTACTTAGTTCTCCGGCTGTGACGAGGCGTCTAGGATCATCGTAGGTACGCTCCATGGCTACTGCTAGTTGTTTGGATAGGATCAGGGGTCTGCAATCTGCTTAGTTACCAACCTCTCTGGTTTTCTGTGGCTTAGCTTGCTTTTCCTCCTCGGTGACTCATTCATAACAGTTACGGGCCACTGATAGATTATTAAGTGAGGCTGGGACAGACCCCCAAATCAGACACTTCTGCTCTGAGTTACTAGATTTGATCCTACATGAAAATTTCTTCATGTTCCAAGATACCTTCTATGTACAGAGACAGGGCACTGTGATGGGATCTGATGTAGCATCCCCCTTACACAGTTGCCTATATGGCGGCATTTGAGGAAGACTAGGTATATACCCATCCCCTATTCCATCAACACTCCATTATATGGCACAGATTCATTGAGGATATTTTTTGCATTTGGAACGGACCCATTGAGACACTCCTCCTCTTTGACAAACGCATGAATAACATTTGGCCGGAACGCAAGTTCACCCTACAGTATAATAAAATTATAATTAGTTTTCTGGACACCATGATTTACAAAGATGAGGACGGGGCCCTCTCTAGATATTTTTACTAAGACAATGGATAGTAACAGTCTTCTACATTTTACTAACTTTCATCCACCCGCGGTTAAGAAATTCCCAAATCCCAATTTCAGAGGGTGGTAAGAATAGTATCTAAAGAAAACATGAGAGATCAGAAGCTCACCCAGATGGAGAACAAATTTATAACTCGGGGTTATCCCTCAAAGCTATTGGCAGCGGCCAAGAAGATCTCACCCACCACAAAGACAGATACTAATAAACAAGTTCCTTTTGTAAATACCCATCAACCCTTCTCTAGATGTATACAGACCTCCATTCATAGACACTGGAACATTCTGAGCAAAAGCTATCCAGACGTCCCAGAATTTCAACAGCCATTTCTTTCCTGTTATCGCCATCCAACCAATCTTAAAGATAGGCTGGTAAGAGCTGATGAGGGTACCAAGATGTCCTTACCTAAACAAACGTTTTTACGTTAACAAAAGTGGGGGACTTTACCCTGCCTTAATTGCCTACAATGGAATAACGTGCAGAAGGGTCCATAAGTATTTCATCCCCACACAGGACAAGGCTTTCCAATAAAGGGCTTCTTCACATGCGAGTCATCTTTTGTTATCTATATAATTAAGTGTCCTTGCTGCCTGGCCTATGTAGGAGAAACTACACAAGCTATAAGAGACAGGATATCCCAACACAAGTCCAACATTAGATGCAATAGGACTCATTTGCCCCTCCCATACCATTCCCACAATATGAAACACAAAACAAAAAACAAATCTGAACCGAGAAAGTAAGTTAATGTGTATGCACAATGTAAGTGCATATTAACACATGACCATTAACCAGAGAAAACAGAAAGCAAAAAACACAAATGTCCTGAACTAAAAAGTAAAAAAAAATATACTGCAAATAATGCATGAAGGTAATAATAAGGGTATTTAGTAAACATAATTTTGATCAAAATAATGTACAAGCCATCCCGCCACGTCACGGCAACCCTTGTGGGACAGTCCCTACTCTAGTATTTAAAACCTTTTCACTTGCCAAGTGACCTGAATGTGAATAAGGATCGAGCGGCTGAACCACTAGTTACAGCTTAGGCCAGACAGGATGGTTTTCCCAGCTCAGAAAGAGGGCGGTCACACCCATATATGCACTGAATGCACAATTAAATAAATAAAAAACAAATCTGAACTGAGAAAGTAAGTTAATGTGTATGCACAGTGTAAGTGCAATGAAACACAATGTAGCCCAACTCAGATTACAGGTACTGGAGCAGACTGACTTTTGTAGATGGGTTCAAAACATAATCAAGTTCCTCAAACGAAGAGAAGCGTTCTGAAACGTGAAAATTGCAGACCCTTGAACCGAATGGACTTAACAGAGACTTTGAGACTTTTTTGTAGAATGTGTACTAGGTTTTTAATAAGAAATGTATGTGAACGAATAGACCATGATATAATTAATTATCTTTTCCTATTAGAACCATTCAAATGTCCCTCATGCCTTCCACCTGGGCACCTCTATTCATCCATGATAGAGTATTCACTCTTCACATTTTTCAGATTTCATATAACCCAACTGTTCATCCCTTTAAAAATATGGTCACCCAATTATTTCCTTACATGTGCTATCATTGGAGATACCTCCAACAAACGCTGGGGTTTATTTGCATCCCTCTTCAATGTACAGCCTGTATTTACCCAGTTCGTATTAGCCCATATAAGTAATTTTCCTTATTCACGGCGCGTGAGCGCCTGTAACTCACATGCGACCGCTATGAGCATGTGCAGGAGGAGGAGTCCCCACTGTGTGTCTGGGCCGGAACCATGGGGGCCATCACCAAGGTTCCTATGGGGAATGTTTCCGAGGGACATAATTAGGGGACGGACCGTAGAGACTTCTAGAAAGGTTTGGGGGAGTAGCTAATATAAAAGGGGCTGAGGACGCCTGCAGGGGTCAGTCGACGGAGCAGGAGAGAAGCAAGGAAGCTAGACGGCACCAGGGAGCCAGAGCAAGAGCCTGCAGAGACAAGAGACTCCCGGAGACTCACTGTGGGCAGAAGGGAGACGGCACAGAGCCGTCCAGCAGAGGAACACCGGCCGGCCGCCCGCGTTCCCAGCAGCCGCCACCACCCGTCTTCAGCCCGCGGTCGTGGCCTGTCTGCTGCCGCCCGCCGCGTCTTGTCCGCTGTCACCGCTCCACTCCAGCCCGCGGCTGCGACCTGCCCGCTGCCTCACTTCAGCCCATGGCTGTGGCCTGTGCCGCTATCACCACCGTCGCACCCCAGCCCGCGGCCTGTCAGTTGCCACCCGTGGTCTCCATAGCACAGCTCCGGGATGCTACTGCGGCCTGTCTGCAGCCTCTCGAGGTCGCCGCTGCCCATTCCCATCTTGGGGCTGTGGCCTCCGTTCTCCGGCCCCCAGGCGACACCACACCGCCTCCGCAGGGGGACACTACGCCAAGGAACTCTCCAGGGGCCTGCTGTGCCCCCACCTCGCCTGGGCATAGGAACACCCGAAGTCTTCGCCAAATCCTCGTCGGCTGGGCCCAGCGGCAGAAATGCCGAAGTATTGCCGATCAGTACTGTGCCAGATGTCAGAGAGGATAAGTGACACGTAACTAAGGACCCGTAGTCAGCCATACCGCGGCCCTATAGTGACCGGTCTTTGCCGGGTTAGTCGTGTTTGCATTACCAGTGTATTCTTGTGTTGATCCCTGCGAGGACAAACACCAATACCATGCTGTGGAGCTGGACGGAACGGATGCGAGGGCTCTTCAGAATGCATCCGATGACCCCCGACTTAGAAGCAGAAGTGTGGCCCTTATGGCACTGGACAGGGAGGCCCGTGATTCAGTAATATTGAGACCCCCAGGACATCACAACACCTTTGTTAGGGTTTTAAAGATATTGGAGGAGACCCATGGGGATCCAACGAATGCGGGGGAGCTGAGGACCCGGTTGTTCAGTCGTATGCAAGGGGAGGGGGAGACTGTCACCCAGTATATGAATGTCCTTCAGGAATTATACATGGCCATTGAGCGAAAGGACGGCGTAGGTGTGGGACCCATCGACATCACCCTACACGACCTGTTAGTGACCGGACTCCGAGACCCTCTGACAAAGCAGGCATTACAAGTCCGGGTAAACCCGCGTATGGCTGTATCTGAGGTGGGGAGCCAGGCGCGCACACGGGAGCGGGAACAGGGGCCGACGGTCCCCGTGGGGAAGGTCCGGAGCACGTAGGTCTCTGTGAACCACCCATTGGGGCTCTCCAATGGCGAAGAAATAAAACAGGAGCTGAAGAACATCAGGGGCGAGTTGGCCGAGGTGAAGAGAAGGACCGAGGCCACCAGTGAACAGCCTGGGGGCCCCGCAATACCAGGGGCTGTCGGACCTCGTGACCCCGGAAGTGTTATGAATGCAGAGAACTAGGCCACTTTGCCTGGAGGGAGTGGAGATGCAGGTGGAGCCATGCTTCTCAGAGCACCTACCCCCTAGAGTCCTGGTGGCCCGCACCCTGGCCACTGTGCGGAGAGGGACCGTCCTGGTGCGCTGTGTCAACCTAGAAGACCAAGACATCATCCTGAAGCCATGGGCTGAAATGACGAAGCTGGTGAGGCCCTTGGAAGAGGCGCTTCCAACCCCTGCGTTCCAACTAAAAGTGCAGGCAGGGGACCCTTGTGTCTATCCGGTCTCTCCAGAACACCGGGTCCTCCACCGAAGAAGAGGGCCGAGCCATCCTGGAGAGAATGCGAGCTGAACTCTGGCCTTACCCCGGCCCAAATCCTCCAGGTAGAAACGCTTCTGGGCCAGTACCAGGAGGTCTTTGCCAACCATGAGGATGATTTTGGATGTACCACAGCCATTAGGCACAGCATACCCATGGCAGGAATGGCTCCCATCAGGGAACGATAGCGACAGATTCCCCCACAACTATACAAGTAAAAACATTACTGGGCCAAATGCTGCAGAAAGGAGTTATCCGAGAAAGCCAGAGTCCCTGGGCAGCCCCCATCGTGTTAGTCGGCAAGAAGGATGGCACCCTGCGGTTCTGTGTGGACTATCGAAAACTGAACGCTTGTACCATCAAAGACTCGTACCCACTGCCCCGCATAGAGGAGTCTCTATCCGCCCTGGGGAAAGCGACATACTTCTCGACTTTAGATCTGGCCAGCAGGTACTGGCAGGTGCCTATGTCAGAAGAAGACTGTGCCAAGACCGCGTTCATTCTCCCCATGGACTGTTCGAATTTAATAGTGTGCCGTTCGGGCTGGCCATCGCCCCCGGAACCTTCCAACGGCTGATGGAGCGTTGTCTGGGAGGAGATCTCAACTTCGAGGCCACGCTGATACACCGGAACAACAATCATCTATGCCGCCACATTTGAGGATCACCTGCGGCAGTTGGGACAGGTGCTCGGGCAGCTGCAGAAGTACAGGTTGAAGGTAAAGCCCCAGAAATGCCACCTTTTTCATACACAGATCGAATACCTGGGGCATGCCATCTCCGCCGAAGGAGTTAGACCAAGATCCAAGGGTGGCCTACTCCCAAGACGGTAAAGGATGTACGAGCCTTCCTGGGGCTGGCCGGATATTACCGTCGCTTCGTAAAGAACTTTGCACGTCGAGCCCTGCAAGACCTGCTGAAGGGAGCCCCTGCCAGAGCGAATGGATGGAAGATTCAGTGGTGAGAACCGCAGAAAGAGGCCTTCCGAAATCTCAAAGCCGCACTCGGACTCGGTGTTAGCTTACTGTATTGTAGCAAGTCCAGGACGGCCAGGAGAAAGTGATCGCTTACGGCAGTCGATCACTCCACGACTCCGAACATAATCCCGACAATTACAGCTCCTTTAAGCTCGAGCTCCTCATAGTAGTGTGGGCCATGACTGAGCGGTTCGAAGGGTACCTGGCGGGCTCTGAGGTGGTGGTACGGATCGACAACCATCCGCTGGCCCGCCTCGAAAATGCCAAACTAGGGGCTCTGGAACAACGATGGGTGGCCCGGATGGCCAAGTTCAAGTACAAGATCATCTATAAAAGGGGAGCGGAGAATGTACATGCTGACGCCCTCTCCAGGATCCGGTGTACATCCCCAGGGCAAAGTTGAGACGACAAACTGGAAGGAGAAGAGACGTCGTTCGCTCTGGCCCCCGCCGGACTCACAGCAATCACCTGAGAACAATCCCATATAGGACTCCCTAGGGGCATGCTATAACAATCCCGGGACAAATGGATCCAGTAACAGCAAGAAGATGGAGAGATTGGACCCCTGCGCCAATGGGTGGCCACCGGCAAAATACCTAACGACTCCCAGAGGCAGAACTTGACTCAGGACACGTTGTTAATGCTACGCCAATGGGAGAAATTAGTAATCAGAAAGGGACTGTTGTACCGCAATGCAGTATCGTGGATGACATCAGCAACGGCTTGGCAAGTAGTCGTACCAGGAATAGGTAGAGAATATAAATATATCTATAAAGCTCAAGTGTGTGTGTGAAGTGAGAGTGTGAGAGTGTGAGAGTGTGAGAGTGTGAGAGTGTGAGAGTGTGAGAGTGTGAGAGTGTGAGAGTGTGAGAGTGTGAGAGTGTGAGAGTGTGAGAGTGTGAGAGTGTGAGAGTGTGAGAGTGTGAGAGTGTGAGAGTGAGTGAGTGTGAGTGAGTGTGAGTGAGTGTGTCTCTCCCCGGGATAGGCATCCGCACCGTCGCAGCTACAGCCACAAAATTTGGCAGTCACACGTCTAGACCCCGAGAGCGTCCTAGGCTATGTTGTGAGGCAAAATTTTAACCCTGCGCGTTCCAATTCACCAAACACTTTTGCTCCCATCTACATACTAGGGAAAAAGTGTGTGTATCAAGCCCCGCCCCTCATTATGTCAATGGTTGCCATGGCGATGCTGATGTCCTCATAGGTTGCACGTCCCGCCGCTCATTATGATGTCATAATGGTTGACTATGGGATGGAGGATGTGTGATGATATATATATTTATATAGCACCATTGATTCCATGGTGCTGTACATGAGAAGGGGTTACATACAAATTACAGATATCACTTACAGTAAACAAACTAACAATGACAGACTGATACAGAGTGGAGAGAGGACCCTGCCCTTTCGGGCTTACATGCTACAGGATGGTGGGGAAGGAGACAGTAGGTTGGTGGGTTGCAGCATTTCCGGTGTTGGTGGAGGTGATATCACCGGTAGTGGTGAGAGAGAAGGAGGTAGCGGGGTCATTGCAGGCTGTAGGCTTTCAGGTTCCGTCTGAAGGATCCAAATGTGGTTGATAGTCAGACTTGTTGGGGCAAAGAATTCCAGAGAATAGGGGCTATTCGGGAGAAGTCTTGGAGGCGGTTGGGTGAGGAGAGGAGGTCTTGGGAGGACCGGAGATTACGTGAGGGAAGGTATCGGGAGATTAGTTCAGAGACATATGGGGGAGACAGGTTATAGATGGCCTTGTAGGTCAGAATTAGTAATTTGAACTGGATACGCTGAGGGAATGGGAGCCAGTGAAGAGATTTGCAGAGGGGAGAAGCGGAGGAGTAGCGAGGAGAGAAATGAATTAGTCGGGCGGCAGAGTTAAGGATGGACTGGAGAGGTGCGAGGGTGTTAGCAGGGAGACCACAGAAAAGGATGTTGCAGTAGTCGAGGCGGGAGATGATGATTACACCTTAAAGTTCAACCCGTCTCGCGCCTTGTCACTGCATCCCGCGTACCTGCGAGTACTACACATGTACAAGTATTCTCCTGGCTCACAGCGCATGCGTGCCTGGAACATACACATGACCGCTATGACGCAGACAGGTCATGTGACACAGACAGGGAATTTATGGAAGACAAAATGAAAAGTAAGCCAGCTCACCAGCCACCTGCGCAGATCCTTGGAACCCCGTGCAGAGAAACGTGGAAACGAACAAGGCAAAGGAAGAATTGGTTCCAGCTGCATATAAAATCCTTTTCTTTATTGAAAAAACGTATTAAAATGCACAAATAGCTTATGCGCTCTCCACAGGTGCCATAACAGACAGAGGCTACGCGTTTCGACCTTGTCAGTCTTTAAAGACAGTGGCCTCTACTTCTCACCGATCTTCCCTGCCCGTGGAGGACTCGGGAACATTATCTGATTCATTAGATCGCAAGGCGGATACCTTCCTCAGGCATTCTTGGGAGGCATGCACAGGGGCATTTAAGCCAGCAATATGCACAGGGAGGTCTATAATGATATGGTTGGACAAGTTGGAGGAGAATAGCTTAGTTACTCACCGATAACGGTGTTTCTCGGAACCCATGACAGCACCACGGAGAGAGGGGGTCCGCCCATCAAGGACAGGAACCTACAGACAAAAGAGCGGCACCTCTCCTCCCCCCCCAGTTGGTTACAGAGCATCAGAGGGTCTCCCGGTTAGTTAATAACAAAAGTATATACATAACATTATAATTTGTATACTTATAGAGAAACCTCGTGTCTAAGAACACACTCTACACACATTAAATCGTGCTCACCGCACACGTGAAAAAGGGGGGGAATTAAGCGGGTGCTGTCATGGGTTCCGAGAAACACCGTTATCGGTGAGTAACTAAGCTATTCTCCCTCACCCATGACAGCACCACGGAGAGAATTTCAGAGATTGGTAGCTTAGGGAGGGACCACCGCCTGAAGGACCCTTTTCCCGAAGGTCAGGTCAGACGCAGAGGCTAGATCTAGGCGATAGTGTTTGAAAAAGGTAGAAGGTGTTGACCAGGTGGCCGCCTTACAGATCTGTTCTATTGATACCTCTGATCTTTCTGCCCATGAGGTCGCCATTGCTCTTGTAGAGTGGGCTTTTAGACCCTCCGGGATGGTATTCCCGCTGCATGAGTATGCCAGGGCAATCGCGTCTCTTATCCATCTTGCCAGGGTACTTTTGGACGCCCCGAGCCCCTTACAAGGTCCCTGGAAACACACAAAGAGATCCTTCCTTCCTACATCCCTTGGTGGCCTCTAGGTAGTGCACTAAGCACCTCTTCACATCTAATGTGTGAAATTTCTCCTCTCCTCTATTCGTAGGGTTTGGGCAGAAGGAAGGACTACCTCCTGTGATCTATGGAAGTGTGTTGCTACCTTGGGCAAATATGCAGGGTCAGGTTTCAATATAATTCTATCCTCCATAATTTTAATGAATGGGGGTAATGCCGATAAGGCTTGAATGTCACTTACTCTGCGGGCCGATGTTAGGGCCACTAGCAGTATCGTTTTTAATGATAGGGTCTTTAGTGGAGCTGACTGAATAGGCTCGAATGGGGGTCCTGTTAGGGCTGACAACACTAAGTTCAGATCCCATGATGGTACTTTCTGGGTAGCTATTGGTCTAGACCTGGCTGCAGCCCTCATAAACCGTGACACCCAAGGGTCGCTCGCCACCTCCTGATTATAGAGGGCGCCCAGGGCCGCTACCTGTACCCTCAGCGTGTTAGTCGCTAGTCCCTGTTCTAACCCCCTTTGGAGGAATTCCAGGATTTTATCCATTTGTATTCCATCCTGAACCTTTGCCCCCGAACTGGATAGGAATTTCTTCCAGGTTCTACCATAGGCTTTGATTGTAACTGGTTTTCTACTTTTTTGTAACGTGGAAATTAGATTTTCTGAAAATCCTTTCCCCCTCAGCAGTGACCTTTCAAATTCCATGCTGTTAAATGGAGGTTCACTGCTTGGGGGTGTAGCACCGGGCCCTGCGATAGAAGGTCGGGGAGATCTGGTAGAACCCAGGGGTCGGTTACTGACATTATTCTGAGCCATGAAAACCATGTTCTTTTTGGCCAGAAAGGGGCTATAAGTATTACCCGAGCCCCCTCTTCCCTGACTTTCCTTATCACCGCCGGAAGGAGAATGGTCGGTGGGAAGGCATACAGTAGACCCCGTGTCCATGGGAGCATAAATGCGTCCAGGGTGTGAGGATTCCCTTTGGGATTTAGAGAACAGAATGTTTCCACTTTTTTGTTTTTGTGGTCTGCAAATAAGTCTATGTCTGGGGTTCCCCACATTTCCACAATCTTCTGAAAAACGGACTGATTTAGAGCCCACTCCCCCTGATGTAGTTGGGTACGGCTCAGAAAGTCTGCCGTTTGGTTCTCTACTCCCCGTATATGTAGCGCCGATAGGGACAGTAAGTTTTTCTCTGCTAACCCGAATATCTCGAAGGATGCCTCCATTAGCGTTCTGGACCTGGTTCCCCCCTGGTGGTTTATATAGGCCACTGTTACTCGGTTGTCCGAGAATATCCGGACATGATGGCCTTTTAATGCTGGCAAAAAGTGACTCAAGGCATAATTTACTGCTAGCAGTTCTTTTTGATTCGAGGAGGCTTTTAGTTCTTGACTTCTCCATCCCCCTTGAGCCACGCTGATGCCCATGTGTGCTCCCCATCCCACAGGACTGGCGTCGGTGGTAATTACATGTGTGATTTTGGCCTCCCAGGGGATCCCTTTGGACAAGTTGTTTTTGTCCTCCCACCAGGCTAGGGAAAGAATAGTTTTTGAACCTAGCGTAATATGATGTTCCAAGTGGTCTCCTAAGGTCCGCTGGTTGGTCAGGATATCCCACTGCAGATCCCTCATATGTATTTGTGCCCACTGGACCGCCGGCAAGCATGCAGAGAGGGACCCTAACAGGGACATTGCTCGTCTTAGTGTCATAGAGGGGTTTTGCCTCGCTTTTTGTACCATATGAATAATTCTGTCCCTTTTGTGATCTGGCAAGTAACACACTTGGATGTTTGAATCCAGTGTCAGGCCTAGGAACTCCTGGACTCTCTTTGGTTCCAGCCTTGACTTTTTCAGGTTCAGAAGCCACCCGAGGTTTTTTAGAGTGCTCATCACTCGGTCCCTCTGTTCTGTGCATTTCTGGCCTGAGTTGCTCGCTATTAAAAAGTTGTCCAAATAAGGCACTATCAGAACATCCTGTTCTCTTATGTGAGCCATCATCTCTGCCACCAATTTCGTAAAGACCCGTGGAGCCACTGAGATCCCAAATGGCAGGGCCTTGTATTGGAATTCTCTTATTTCTCCTGCTATCGAGACTGCTAGCCTGAGGTATTGCCTGGATTCTTTGTGAATGGGGACATGGTAGTAGGCATCGCTGAGGTCTAGGACCACCATAAAGCATTGAGGAAAGAGAATTTTGATGGTCGATTTGATCGATTCCATCTTGAATTTTTCGTTCTTGATATAGCAATTCAGTCTTTTTAAATTTATGATGGTGCGGAAGGTGCCGTCTGGTTTGGTTACCAGGAAGAGAGGCGAGTAGAACCCCCTGCCTCTCTCCTGTGGGGGAACCTCCTGTAGGACTTTTTTGTCCAACATACTCAGAACCTCCTTTTCGAGGGCGTCCTGTTCGTTTTTTGACGACCTTATCGGGGTAATTATGTATTTTTGCGGCGGGAGAGAATAAAAGTTTATCCTTAATCCTGATCTTACAAGATTTATCAGCCAGGGATTGTTGGATATTTTCTCCCAGGCTGGGAGGAAAAAACTTAGTCTCCCTCCCACCCTGGGCCCACAGTCACTTGGCGGGTTTTCTATCCCGGGACGAGTTACCGAAGATGAACCCCCTGTCCCTTCTTCTGTCTTCCCATTTTTGGTCTCTCGGGGGTCTCCTCTGGAAGAACTTTTTGTTCCGAAAGGACCGTTTAAAGCCTGTGGCGGTCACTGGTCCTAGGTTTGGGAAGCCTTTCTTTTTGTCGCCTGCCTTTTCGAGGATGTCATCCAAGGTTTCCCCGAAGAGGAATTTTCCTTCACAGGGAATGGCGCATAATTTTATTTTTGTCTGGAGATCCCCAGGCCAACATTTTAACCATAAAGCTCGTCTAGCTGCATTCGACAAGGCCGCTGTTTTAGATGACAATCTTATCGAATCAGCCGAAGAGTCGGCCAGGAAGGCTGCCGCCCCTCTTATCATTGGCATGGATTCCAGGATTTTATCTCTGGGAACCCCTTCCCTTATCTGTCTCTCCAATTGGTCTATCCATACCATAAGAGCTCTGAAGGTACAGGTTGCCGCTACCGCCGGCCTGATGTTTCCCCCTGCTGATTCCCAGGTGCCCTTAAGTAGGGTATCCGCTTTTTTATCTAACGGGTCTTTCAGGGTACCCATATCTTCAAAGGGGAGTGCAAACCTTCTTGAAGCTTTGGCTATCGCCACGTCTAGTTTGGGGGCCTTATCCCATGATGTGGATGCTTCCTCCTCAAATGGGTACTTCCTTTTGATGGAAGGAACCGTCGAGCTTTTCCTATCCGGTTTTTCCCATTCTTTATCTATGAGGCCTTGGACGTTCTTATTTAACGGAAATACCCTCCGTTTCTTTTGACTCAGTCCCCCGAACATAATGTCCTGGACTGATCTATCAGTCCGGGGGTCTTCCACCCCCATAGTGGATCTTACCACCTTTACTAAGGCATCCACTTCGTCCAGGGGGAAACAATGACGACCTTCCGTCTCCTCATCGGAGGATGACGAGTCGGTATTTACAGTATGGGAGGTGACTTCCCCTGACGATAAGCTGTCTGATTGGGACTATCACCACGTCCCCCTTCCTTCCCTTCCTTTCCCGTTTTCTGGATGAAAGGGCACTCTGAATTTCTGCGCGGATTACCGCCCTTAGGTCTGCGGCATGATCCGGGGTTTCACCGCCGAGGACCTCCTGTATACAGGAGTCACACAATTTTTTCTCCCAGGGCGTTGGTAATGGTTTCCCACAGGTGGGGCATTCCCTGTTCTTGGTCTTTTCTTTCTTCTTTCCCTGATAAGGGAAAGAAGTCTATTACAATGGGGAACATTCACGAAGATCCACTTACCCCTCATGCGCGGTTGCAGGTACCAGTTCTGGAAGTGGATCCAAATCCCTCACTGGGCGATCCACGGCAGGTGACTTGCTCCTTGCAGTAGACTGCTGCGTGGAGTGGCTGCTGGACCTGCTCCCCCGTCCGTCTTTATCCTTTTGGCGGCGCTGGTGATGCTGCCTTTGTTGCTGCTGCTGCTTAGGCTGCTGTAGCTCCTCATGCTGGTCGCTATCCATCGCGCCTGAACGCTTCCAGCCCTGAGGCTGCTTTAGCGTTCTCAATTTAAATAAGCCGCCCTGGCGTCACCTGTCTTCCCGACCTGCACCGCTGCTTCCCCCGGGGAGTGCGCACTGCGCATGTGCCGACCGCGGGGACCCGGAAGTTACTCATTCTACTTCCGGGGCAGCGCCATCTTGGTACACCTCTGTACCCGGCGCTACCCCTATACCGGCGTCCCCCGGCCCCTACTCCTCCCGGAGCGGCGGCCCGGTCCTCCCCGCCCGCTCACCCTGGACAGCCCCTCAGCTGCAGCGGTGGCGGCTTCGGCAACCGACCCCGCCGCGACAGGGGCCTTCCCGCTGTCTGACCGCGGACGGGACGGTCCCGGATCTTCACCTTCCGGTAAGCGCTGCGCTCCTGCTGCCGTGGTTCACCCGTCAAGGACAGGAACCCAACTGGGGGCGGAGGAGAGGTGCCGCTCTTTTGTCTGTAGGTTCCTGTCCTTGATGGGCGGACCCCCTCTCTCCGTGGTGCTGTCATGGGTGAGGGAGAAAATAAAAAAATGGCATGTCTAGAGACAAGCTCCGTTCCTCTATTCCCCTGATTAAAGGTGCAGCAGCCTTCCTATCTGACGCCTCAGCTGAATCCCTCCACCTATCTGCCAGAGCGGCAGGATTAACCAACGCAGCCCGGCGGGCCTTGTGGTTGAAGGGGCAACACTCAGACAAAAACCAGACTCTGCACCATGCCCTGTCAGGGTAAGTACCTGTTCGGCACAGAGCTTGATGAGATCCTGACAAAAGAGGGTGAGAGAAAGAAGGTATTCCCTAACCCGTACGTTCCCTTCAACAGGAGGGCCTTCAGAAAGCCTTCATTCGGCAAAAAAATGGATTTCAAGCCTCAAGACCGCTGGGGCAGTAAAGATCCCAAGCAGAGAGGCAGTCTATTTGTGAAACGTCCCTTCAGATCTGGGGACAGATTCTGGTAGCACCAATTAACCGGTAGGTGGCAGGCTACTAAAATTCAGCCACCAATGGGAAGAAATAATGACTAACCCGTGGGCCATTAATATTTTTACATCAGGCCTAAGACTAGAATTTGTACCGGACTCCTTCCTATTGACTTCTCTGGAGTCTCTGGAGCAGCAGGAAGCATTAGAATTGGAGTTAACGGGCCTCCTATCTAAAACGTGCTGATAGACGTTCCAAGAAACGAAAGAGTTAGGGGGTTTTATTCTCTCCTGTTTTTAGTCCCAAAACCGGACGGTTTGTTTAGGACCATAATTTAAAAAAGCTTAATATGTTTTTGAGGGTGTGGTCCTTTAAAATGGAATCTGTACGTTCAGCAATAAAACTCTTGTTTCCTAGGTGCTATATGGCAGTCTTGGACCTAAAAGATGCCTATTACCATCTCCCTATATGCAAGGAACACCAGCAGTTCCTACGAGTGGCAGTCATGCTAGAGGGCCGGATACGACATCTCCAGTTTACGGCAATGCCGTTCGGATTATCCACCCCACGTATTTACCAAGCTAATGCTAGAGGTGATGTCATATGTAAGGCTGAAAGACACCTTAATAACTCCGTACTTAGAATTTCCTACTATGAGCAGGTCATCCATCTCCCAATGCAAGAGCAGAATAGCTGATGTTATCTCATCTCTGCAGACACTAGGCTGGCTGATCAACTGGGAAAAGTCCAGGCTACAGCCAGTAACCTGTAAGGCGTTCTTGGGCCTTCAAATAGACTCCAATTCAAAAATGCTTCCTGCCAGGAACAAAAACACGAGCCATAATTAATAATTAAGTACGAAGGGCAATTGATAAACCCACGATGTCCTTAAGAGAAGCCATGTCCTTGTTAGGGACCCTAATATCATACATTCCGGCTGTTCAGTGGGCCCAATTCCATTCCAGGAAAGTACAATGGGCCATTTTGCAAGAATGGGGGAGTTCCATGGTGGGTTGTCCCCTCTAACATAGTCGCTACAGATGCTAGCACCTCGGGGTGGGGGGCCCACCTAGAGGAAGATATGTTACAAGGCCAATGGTCTGAGCCTGAAATGGGGAATTCATCTAATATGAGGGAACTAACAGCGATATATTATGCTATATCTAAATTTCTCCCACAGCTATGAGGAACCCATATGAGAATCCAATCAGACAACACCACCTCAGTAGCCTATATAAATCGGTAAGGAGGTACGCGATCAGGGCCGCTCATGTCTATCGCAGAAAAATTTTTGGAGATGGCCGAATCGCATCTCCGCTCCTTGTCTGCACTCCACATCAGATGAGTGGACAATTCCAGAGCGGATTCTGTCATCCGCCAGACTTTGCATCAAGGCGAGTGGGTACTCAGCCGGCACATCTTCGAGATGATAGCGGCAAAATGGAGCAGACCAGAAATAGATCTATTCGCGACAAGAGCCAACAGGCGTGTAGAAAGGTTTGCTTCTCTATACAGAGAGGACAATCCAGACTTGTTCGACGCCCTCCAAGCACCCTGGACATTCCGACAGGCCTGCGCCTTCCCTCCAATGGTACTGTTGCCCACAGTGGTCAGAAAAATAAGGGAAGAAGGGGCAAAGGTCATCTTAATAGCCCCATTTTGGCCCAAGAGGCCATGGTTCTCATGGCTGAGAGCCATGTCGATAACCGACCCATGGATTCTCCCACTACGTCGGGACCGTCTCTTACAAAGACCCTGTTACCACCCTCAGGTCAAAGCCCTGCTCCTAGCGGCATGGAATTTGAAAGGGGGTTATTAAAGCTGAGAGGGTTCTCAAATACTCTCATTGACACCCTTCTACAGAGTAGAAAGGAATCCACGACAAAGATTTACAGCAGAGTGTGGAAAAAATTCTTAGCATTTTACCCAGCAACGCTTTCCAGCGAAGTACCTATTGCAGCCATTTTAGAATTCTGTATAGTGCCAGTAGATGAGGAGTCTCGAAGATGACTCTTGAGGTTAAAAAACATGTATTAGCATGGTTCTATCAATGTATTGTGCCAAATTGGAAGTTAATTAACTACTGGCACTACTACAAAATATCCCTTGGAAAACCAGTTATGTTTTTTTAACCATGGACGTAGCATCGCTATATTCTAATATCCCACATGATGTGGGACTACTTTGTTTTTATTACTTTCTTAAATTTGATGAGAGACTCTCTATTTTACAAAAAAACTTTAGCCAAGGGACTCGAATTTATATTAAAAAATAATTATTTTTCATTTGAAAATGAGTTTTACCATCAAACGAATGGGACCGCGATGGGCTCAAAAGTAGCACCTACGTTTGCGAATCTTTTTATGGGGGCTTTTGAAGAAATATTTGTTTTTAATGAAATTTGGCAAAAATATATTGTATTTTATAAGAGATTTATTGATGACCTATTTTTTATTTGGGACGATATAGAAAATGATAAAATGAAGATTTTATCCAACAAATGAACAATTGGAGTATCTCCTTTACTGCTTTTTATGATGTTTTTAGCATTAACTTTTTAGATGTCACTCTTTTCATAGAAAATAAGATCTGTAGTAAAACCTTTAAGGCTGGTTTCACATTAGCGCTTTTTAAGCGCACGCACGGCCGGGGGTAGCTCCGCCCCCGAGCCGGCTCTCTGCCCGGCGTGCCCGCCCCTTGCTTGTAGCGCCGCCTCCTAGCGGACAGCGGCGCCTGCGATCGGCGCACCCTATCTTTAGCATAGGGTGCGCAGATCATGCGCAGGCCGTGCGCTAGTTGCGCTTTGACCTGCGCTGCGCACTTTTGACGGTGCGCCGTGCGCGCCAAAATCGAACTTTTCGGATTTTGGCGCGCACGGCGCACCGTCAAAAGTGCGCAGCGCAGGTCAAAGCGCAACTAGCGCACGGCCTGCGCACGATTTGCGCACCCTATGCTAAAGATAGGGTGCGCCGATCGCAGGCGCCGCTGTCCGCTAGGAGGCGGCGCTACAAGCAAGGGGCGGGCACGCCGGGCAGAGAGCCGGCTCGGGGGCGGAGCTACCCCCGGCCGTGCGTGCGCTTAAAAAGCGCTAATGTGAAACCAGCCTTAGAAAGTTGACTCTAATAGCTTTATCCACTTCAGCAGTGGGCACTATCCTAAATGGCTGAAAAATATCCCCAATCATTTCGCCATATCAGAAAGAACTGTACCAGTGATACTGATTTTAAACACCAGTCTGCTATTCTCAGAAAAAAAAATTTTAACCCAGAAATATCCCTCGCATCTGGTAAAATGAGCCTATAAAAATTATATGAAGTTGAAACAGACAGCGCTGTTAGAGAATAATGTTAAAAATGGTACTAACAAATTTTGCATGAATTTTATAACTCAATATAGCAATCAACACAAGGAAATCCACGAGGTTTTACAGAAAAATTGGTACATCCTACTTGATGACCCTGTCCTCAGTAAAATCCTCCCAAGAAATCCTGGAATAACGTACCGTAGAGCACCTACTATCAGGAGCTTCATAGCACCTAGTCGCCTCAAGCCAGTAACCAACAGCCATGAGAGGCATATTTCAAACACTATTAGGCTGTGTGCCCACGATGCGATTTTTAAGCGTTTTTGCCACGATTTTCGGCGTGAAAACATTTAAAAATCGTGTACAGAACGCCCCCCATGCATTCCTATGGCATTCCGCACATGCTGTGCTAATGCTGCGCTTTTTTTCACAGCGGAATCGCATCATGATCATTCTTTTGTGCGGAATCGCAAAGAATTGCCGCGATTCCGCACCCATAGGAATGCATGAGAATCGCTTACTTCCCGCATGTGGCTATGCCCACCATGCGGGAAGTTAAGCGTCTCATGTGCGGTTGGTACCCACGGTGTGGAGGAGAGGAGACTGTCCTCCAGGCCCTGGGTACCATACCCCTGAATGGGGGAAAAAAAAAAAAAAACAACCCGGGGGTATATTTACCTTTCGACGTCCCGCGCTGCATTCCCGGGCCACAGCATTCGCAGTAATGCCTTGCGGCAAGGTCCTGTGATGACGTGGTCTTGCGAGATCGCTATAGTAACGCGAGACCAACGTCATCACAGGTCTCGCAAGGCATTACTGGGAATGCTGAGGCCCGGGAATGCAGCGTGGGACGTCGGAAGGTAAATATACCCCAATTTTTTTTATCATTTTTAACATTCTATCTTTTACTATTGAGGCCTCATAGGCGGCCTCAATAGTAAAAAGCTGCTCACACTCGTCAAACACTATGTTTGATGAGTGTGACCAACCTGTCAATCACTCTCCAAGCGATGCTTCAAATCGCTTGGAAAGTGCTTGAGAAAATCGCGGCAAAAATCGCTGTGAAATCGCGTGGAAAAGACGCGCGACTTCTGGGAAGGAGTCCGGTTTTCACTGTGCGTTTTAAAACGCTATGTTGGCCCATAGCCTTAAAGGGGCTTTTAAATGTGGAACTAAGAACTGTTTATGCTGCCAGAGTATTGGGCATCAGATGATGGATATTATCTCCTTTTCCACTGAAGAGAAATTCAATATACCCTACTTCCTAAACTGTAATTCTGAATTTGTTATTTATATGACTGAATGCCCCTGCGGAAAGCAATACGTAGGAAGAACTACACAACAACTTCATCTCCGTCGGAATTCCCACAGACACAACATAACAAAAGGTCTTCTTACCCATGGTCTTTCGAGACATTATACCTTAGTTCATAATAAAGATTTTAATAAGTTAAAAATTATTCCTATTGATCATATCCCTGCTCATATCCCAAATAGGATTATGAAATTAAACAGGAAAGAGGTACCGGTATATTGGATTTATAAATTAAGAAGCCTCAAACCACAGAGGTTTTTATTTAATTTATTAATAGAGTTCATTATATGTATTTATACATTTTTTTTAATATTTATTTTTCTGTGGGAGTTTTTAAAGAATTTCACCATGAAATACCTGATGGGTTGATTATTTAATTGGTACAAAAGATCTTATTCATGTAATATAAAGGGAAGTATTTTTAATGTGCTTTTATATTTATTTCCATCATACTCCTTTATGTCTAGTAAGCCCTTTAAATTTAGAGACTTATTAACTATTAGTGCTCCACAGTAACCTACACCCTGTTTTTGTTTTTTTTTCCCCCCTCTTTCAATTTTTTCTATTCTATCTTCACTCAGAGAAATAGCAGTTCTACAGAGCATTAACTCCTCTCCTCTTTCTGGACTTGTCTTTGGCCCCAGTAAAGTAAATACTGGTATATTTTTTTTTTTTTTTTTTTTTTTTTTTTAAGTTTGTTAATTATATTCCTCTCAGAAATAATTGTATATAACCAATCATTCCTTTGTCCTAAAGAAATCATCCTCTGACATGATTTGCTATCCTCAGGTGGCGTTAACGCTGCTGAAGGAGTGATTTTTTTTTTGGTATGTGACTTATACTAGCACTGGTCACTGTATAATTTGACTCTGTGCTGGAGTTTTTAACAGCCATGTGGTATTTGGAGATGCGCTGTGTGCTCCTCCTGTGGTACGATCCTGAAGGTGTATGCAATATTGCAGGTGTGGAGCACATTGTCCTTCCAACTCTGCCACTGAGCTTTGGCAGATGACGGATTCCCCCTTTTTTTCTTTTCCCTTTATTCTAATTCATCATTAAATAGGAATAAAATATATATATTCCATATTTTTTATGAATAAAACATTTATTCTTAATTGATTAAGATTTAGATCCTTGTAATTTAAATTTTAACTAATGGTTTATTTCAACATATGTCTCTTCCACATTGGATGCACTTGCAGGAACCTGTTAGCACAGCCGAGTGGTCTAACTGTCAAGCAGCGGATCTGGAGGAAGCTGAGGCATATTAGTTCGTGTCCGAGATTTGCTTTTCTTGCTCAGTATGTGTTTAATTTTCCTTATATATTTTTTTTTTTCCTTTTGTTCAACAACCTGTGAAATTAAAATAGACATGTCGATATAAGAAGAGCTTCTAACTGTTACTATGAATTTTTATACTGTCTGCTAACTATGAACTTTGACATGTGTCATCTGACAGTTTGGAGCTCTTTTTTTTTTAAATCTGTGTGTACTTAATGCACCACATGTATGCTTCATGTGGTATTTCCTGAAGAGGTTGCAAAAAACCTTGAAACGCATAGAATAAACTACTGTCAAACTTTATCAACCATCAGGAATTTCATCATTTGGGCAGCGCAGACGAAATCCACGTATTCCTTTGCAGAGCTCTGTTTCAGATAGTCGGTGACCGACTTGTGGATCTGCAGCAGCCCTTATCTATACATGCTGTGAATACCTACTACCAGGTGAGCAGTTTGTCAAACCGCTTACTTTATTTGTGGGATAAGACCCTATATTGCGCTTGTGTCTCCCTCTTTCCTCACAATACCCTCCTTCTATGACAACCCAACAACACCAGAGGAGGATAGATATCACACATTAGACGTGAAGAGAGCAGTCCTAGCCTACCTAGATAGGACCAGTCCTTGGAGGCAGAGCAGGGCTCTTTTTGTCTCCTTCCAGAGTAACAAGAAGGGGTCTAGAGTCACGAGAGGCACACTGTCCCGGTGAATCAGGGATGCGATCTCAATGGCATATTCGGCAAAAGGAGAAGACCCTCCACAGGGCATAAAGGCACACTCGACACGAGCCATATCATCCTCCTGGGCCGAGAGGGCGAATGTCCCAATTGAGCTAATATGTAAGGCTGCAACCTGGTCTTCTCCATCCACCTTCTATAGTCACTATAGGCTAAATTTGTCCTCTACCGAGGACTTGGCCTTTAACAGATCCGTATTAAACACGGTGTGCCCTCCCAGGTGATTATCTCTGAAATTCTCTCAGTGGGTGCTGTCGTGGCGAAGAGAAAAAAAAACGGATTACTTACCGGTAATACCTCTTTTATAGAGTCCACGACAGCACCCACTCACTTCCCTCCCTTAATTGACACGGGGTTATCTCTGATGGTAGAGAGTAAAGTTATAGGTTATTGTATACATGTGTGTAGCAAGCTGGTAGAATGTGTAAATATGAGTCGCTTGCTTAAGCCGTTGACTAAAACATGTATGGCGGTTCCCTCTTGTTCTCTGTAATCCAACTGAGGGAGCGAGGGGCGACCGCCCCTTTTACCTCTCTGTAGGTTTCCTGTTCCTAGGGGTGGATCCCCTCTCAGTGGGCGCTGTCGTGGACTCTATAAAAGAGTATTACCGGTAAGTAATCCTTTTTTTATCACCATCTCATTGTCATCCGACATGTACTCGGAACGTCACTTTCTATTTTTCCACCGGGTATAAATATTTATTCCGTCATACCGGCATAATGGGTCCACATCAACATTGTTTTTGCACTTAAGCTCTTAGCATGATATCATATGAATGGCTATAAAGTTCATGTTATAGTTTGTCCCTAACCACCTTTAACAAGTGGTCGGCACCAAGACTGTAATGACTAATGCATGTTGATTTTCATCCTCTAGGCACCTATACATTAGCCCGCTGGAAGCCATATTACAGCGGATAGATCTATCCAATCTGCTACACCTTTTACAGGTGCCGATTGATAACTTCACTTTCTCGCTCTAACATTGATCACCTATATCCTTTACAATGAGCACAGTTGTTCACTTTATAGGCTTCTCCAGCTTTATCCATTTCCTTATGGCTTTGGCATTAGATATATGATATAAGGTCATAAACATGGAATTATTTACATGTGTTACAACTCTTGCATTTTTCTTGCTCACACCTTAGGAGTTAATTCATTATGGTATACACCAACTATTACATGATATATCCGGTTCTTGACATTGCTTTGATTTAATATTTGTATACCTATGCATATGACATTCCCTCCTTTTCTTTATGTTTCCCTCATGTATATATATATATCATCTTTCCGGACTAAAAATTATTCTGATAAAGGGCCAAAGCGTGGTCCGAACACATTCAACAAACATTGGAATAGTGCCTACATGCAATAAATGAAACCTTTGATTTTTCACTACTTGCGTGCCAAATTTTTTCTATGCATTCCCCATTATTAGGTATAACACGGGGGAGTCTCTTATACGGGTAGTAAAAAAGTTAAACCTATACTTTATACTCGAGAGCTATAAGAGGTGAGAATAGTATTATTGGACATATGTATTATGACCGATATTATCAAAAAGAATAACGTTAATATCACTATCCAAAAAAAGGGGCTGCCAATGAACCAAATTGGGAATCTCACAATTAAATCCAAATAAAATTTAAGGACGGAGGGGAACACAGGCCCGGGCGCTGAGTGATGAGGGGGAGGAGAGAACTTACAAACTTTGATACAGTTTTTAGGAGTGCGGCAACTAACATTATATTGGACAAGAAATATATAAGCATGACCAATAATGGAGTAACCAAATTTTTGGCACTCATTTTAAAAATGCCTAATTCTTGTCTTATCACAGGCGGGCACAAAGACCAACATGTGTTTTTTTCACTTTGGTATACGGTAATGTGACTGATGTTACAGATTGGCCCAGATTCACCATTGCCTTTTTGTCTAGTTTTGTGACTTTTGCTTGCACCCAATTATTCTATTTGTGCCTTTTTTTAGGTCCATTTCATATGAATTGGAATTTCAAATGTACAAACATGGAAATTAAATTACGTGGGAGCATTATAACCATATAAATCAAGAACCTAAAAGGGCAAGACCCCACTAAATATTACCCCTGTATAACAGGTGACTACAGCAGATCCTTTAATGGAATATATTAAATAATTCATTTAGTAGAGTAATAGATAAAAAAAAATTCCATATTAGGGAAATATTCGGTAGGTAAAACCAAACATACAGCACGTTCCTGCCCAACACTGGAGTCATCAGGGGATGGGACATTAGCGGGAACACCATGATGACCGATATCCTCCCCCCCCAACATGTTTCCATTGAACATGTGTGCCAAAAGTCACACAAAAAATAAAAAGTTCAAGATGGGAAAGAAACCGTTTTTACTACACACCAAATTCAAGGATCGTAAGCGTCATTTTCATTGATTTGACACCAGAAACCTGCAACTAATATCACAAGACAAAAGCAAGACTTAAAAAAAATAAAATGCAAATGATGAATTTGGGCCTGTGTGTGTGTACAATGTGTAGCTTGGTGCTGCTCAATAATAACAGTGTTTCTGATTTTACGCAATTATATTTTGTATTAGTATCATTCTGAAATGTCCTGTGTCCGATTCTGTTTATGGTTTGATAAATGAAGTCTTCAAACTTTAGAATATTGGTGTCTTATTTTATCTAAATGAGATAGATTAAAACTCAAACTATATTTGGGGGTAATAGAAATCAATTTTCTTAGGATATAACAAAAGGGTCTCCTGCCCTTGGTAAGGTTATGGAAAACCAGGTAAAATAATCAACAGGATGAAGGCACCAAAGGACAGTCTCACACAAGGCGCCATTCAGGCCAAGGCTGACTCTGGCCATTGTTATTCATTATGGGAAACAATACTTACCTGGGAGGGGAGGCGCCATGATCTATAAGGTGGATCTCCCTGGGTGATAAGAGTTAATTAAAATCTCATCATGGCTGGTGCAGAAGCCTCAGGTATTAGTAACACCATTTGTTTACTGGTAAACTGGACTTCAATAGGAGAATTGAACTGGAGACTTTTCTCATTGAAGTTCTTTAATGTTATGCAAGACAATGCTGGTCAGGGGCTTTATAAAGTTTATTTTGAGACAAAAGCACATTTCCTGAATATTATCCGGAAGTGGAAAGATCTGAGTGATCTCTCACAGGTGAAGACTTGCAGCTTTATTCCCCTTTTCACCATGGATGAAAAGCCAGTGACAATCCACCTTTACGACCCTTTCATAGAGCTGGCACCTGTAGTGTCCTTCCTAAAAAGATCTTGTAGTTTAGTAAGAGGAGGGACAAAATTGAGGAATAGATTTAATATTCCCAATGGGAAAATACTTTTCTGGGTTTGCTTAAAGCAAGATCTGGATGGCATCGGAGGAGTTTCCCACTCCCCAGCTACCTTTTCCCTGGGAAGCAATCGTGGCTACCTGGTCTACCCAGGGCAACTGGAGTAATGTCGATCGTGCTTTCAGTTCAGTCATGCCGAGGACTCCTGGTCCTGAGGACGATGCTGCCACAAGTGCGGGATGCCAAGTTATTTTGCAGACATAACTGCAGCCAGATCTGGAAGAGGCCCAATTTTCCTGGGCACCTCTGATCCCCCATCTCCACCATAACTGGAGTTGAGTCATCTAACACCCTGAAAACCTCTCTGCCAGAATCTGTGGACCACAGCCTCTTGGAGACAGAACAGAAAAAATGACTGAGTCACCCCCAGCAGGCTCACGAGTACGAGCTCCCCTCCGTTTCTGCCTGATCGTGGTAGCTCTGAAATCACTGGGGATTCGTCTATGCAGTCTTCCCCTAGTTTGGCACCACAGTCACATCTGGATGGATGGGAGACCGTCCACAAGAACGCTAAAAGATTTAAAGCAGACCCGGCTAGTTGTGATGGGGACATGGGATCCTTTCGCTGTGGGAAAATTTTTAATCTAAGCCCCACCCTACAATAGATGATCAATATATATTGCCCATCTCCATCCTTGATTCTATATTATTCTATTGTAAACTTGTTTGATTTGTACAATTTTTTTTTTTCTTCCTTCAATAAAATGAGTTTAAAAGAAAAAAGTTAACAGCTTCGTTTTAGAAATGTAACTTTTCCCTCCTGGTAGATTACTTCTTTTCGTCTTGTTTGGGGGTGGGGGGACTTGAATTGTGGCTTACTCAGACCATGAGTGTGTGAGGTGTGAATGTGATTTGGAGGGGGAGGACAGTATGGAAAAGGAGTCTGGAAGCTGAAAGTTAGTATGCTGGAGAACCAGAAAGTGGAAACGGGTTTCAATGCTCCAGATGAGAGGTGTAGGCCGAAAGAGGATTTTGCAGAAGGATGATTTTGGAAATGTGTGTGTGAATGGTTGGACTGGATGATAGAAGTTAACATTTTTTAGGAAGCAAGGGTGAAGGTTGGCTTCAAGGCACAAGCAGATTTCATAGAGCGAATGTGAAACTGAGCGGTCTCTAATAGTGTGTTCACAACATGTCCTGTGATCCTCTGTTAGAAAGCAGTAATCCATTAGCAAAAAGTGTTTTGCTAACAACTTTTGTCCGGAAAAAAAAAAAAAAAAAAAAAAAAAAAAAAAAACACGAAAAGACCCTGATTTCAACTAGATCCATTTTTTTTTTTTTTTTTTTTTTTTAATCTTGAAGTCTTGGAAAAAGTCCTCCATTAAATGGCCGTTTGTTTTCTTCCATTTGAAACCAATACAAAAAAATATTTTCAAATAAAAATATATGGCTATTTCAAAGATCCCTTTCCAATGGATCTAATGTTAAAAAATGGATCCAGTTTTTAATCTATCTTTTTTTTTTCTTGGGACAAAAATAGTTTTGTCTGCACAACTTTTTACCAACAGAACGCTGCTGGATCCATTCTAAGGTCAGGTGAAGACGAACGCATATTCTCTCATCACAGCGTGATTTGATTGTCTCAGAAGAGAAAATGGAGAAGACATTTTTTCCATCTCATCAATTCTGTCAATCTAAGGCCGGGGTCACACTGGCGAGGAATACGGCCGAGTGAGAGGCGCTAAAAGCACGCATTACACACGGACCAATGATTCTCTATGGGGCAGCTCCCAACAGCCGTATATTTCTCGGGCGTATTCTACGGTCCGTGCCAATCGCAGCATGCTGCGATTGTCAGCGTACTACGGCCGTAATACACCAATGAAAGTCTATGGGTGCACAAAAAATACGGATTACACACGGACCACACATGTGACTTGCGAGAAGTACGCACCCGGTGTCTTTTAGCAAAGCCGGCAATTCAGTGCGCTATACAGTAAACTCACACTGACAGTTTTAATAAAGAAACAAAGGAATAGATATATACACACACACAATATATATATATATATATATATATATATATATATATATATATATATATATATATATATATATATATATATATATATATATATATATATATATATACACACACACACACACACACACGTGTCATTGTGACAAATATCTATATATATATTTCACAGAGTTCTTCATAGCAGAATAGCCGCTAATTAAATTGCCGGCTCCTATCAAATCCTTCCCCAACCCGACATGAAATGACACATGGATTACATTCAGTAAAGCATTTCATTTCATGTTTTTTTATATGTCCTTGACTAATAATTAGATGAGGGTTTGTGTGCAAAATTTGGGAGTTGTAGTTGTTATTTTAAGGGGGAATGGGAAGCCCACGCATTTTTTATAAACGAATTAACCCATTAAAATAACTACAACTCCCAAATTTTGCACACAAACCAGCTTTGCTTGATCGCAGTGTGTCAGGGGTTAGTGTGCCAGGGGCAGTCCGTGACCGCCCCTGACAGTGTCGGGTGTCAGCTGTGATAGTCAGCTGACACCCGGCCGCGATCAGCTACACTCCCCCCGTGAACGCCGCTGATCGCCTGTGACATAATATTCCATTCTTGGGACTTAGGTCACATGGACGGAATATTACATCCAATGTAGCAAAGGGGTTAACCCCTCTCTGACACCAAATGTAATATTTGGTTCATGTGCCCTGGGCCTATTTGACCAGGGACAGAATATTACATCATTGCAATCGCCGCTGAGTGTCAGCTGATTATGACTGCCGACTCCAGGCACAAGGTGCCAGGAGCTGTCTGTGACCGTTCCCGGCACTTTAACCCTGAAATGATGCGATCAAACAGGATTGGCGTAGAAAATATAAATAAAACCAATTCTTCACCTTTTTTGTTTATTCTACCCCTCAAAGAAAACAGTAACACTCGGCTCACATTTATCCTGCGCTCGTCACTGAGCGCTTATAGATTCCTTATGAGGCAGATGGAGGCACTGTGGATGATTCAGCAGTGTGTCTTTTTAACCACACATAAAAGTATAGTTAGCCACAGTTTTGTGCACCTCTGAAAAGAAGATCAACGCTGAACAGACACCAGACAGTCAAGGGTAACTTCCATCTCATAGTAAATAGACCTGTCGGGGCATTTCATCTGATTCATGTCTCGGAGATTTCAATGGAAACCCCAAAATAAGTACTCCGCGTAGAGCGCCGGATAAGTGTGATCCAAAATGCCATGTAAAATGTTCCCAATAAAAGCTTCAACTCAATCCACAAAACAAGACAGTCCCCACTTAGGTTTATCATCTGTCAATGTTAATATAAAGGGGCTTCCACGATACTCGTAATGCAAAGGTACTGAAAAATTGTCAGCCCCCCCCCAAAAAAAAAAAAAATCCAGCAACTTCTGCACTCCCAAACTAAATGCCCCCCTCTATTTTTAAGTCTCTGTGTGCTTAAACCACATATAGCATCCACATGTTTGGCATTTCTGTAGTGATGAGGGCCAGTCTAATTTACTGGGTGCATGTCTCCAGAAGCAAGAGCTGGGTACAAAGTGTGAGAAATACAATGAAAGATTTACAATTTTCACTCTGTAGCATCCACTGCTGCTTGTTTGTGGAAAACATCAAGGGAGTCAAAATAATTACTACACCTGTAGATAATTTCCCATAGGGGTGCAATTTCCAAAGTTGTGTAATTTGAGAGGCAATTTTGCTCTTTTGCCATTTAGGGGTTCTGTATGCCAAGTCCGCAAACTATTCTAGATAATTTTGTAAGGTTTGCCTGAGGCCACATGCTCAAAAGTCTGTATTGGCAAACTTAGCACAAGCCACTCCATCTGGCAGACTCCAGAGAAATCCCAATACCCTTTAACCCCTGTACAGGGATCTGGATTTACAATAGGACTCAGTGGAATGCTACCATGGAAGGGCTGTCGTCCAGAGGTAGGAATGGCCACCAAGCAGGGTCAGAGCAGAGGACACGTCATGGGCAAAAACCAGGATCTGTAAGAATAGTCAGAAACAAGCCAGGGTCAGAGCAAGAATACATTAAACCAAACAAAATCATAATTGCTCCAATTGGCTGAAGCAGGGAGCTGATGACTTCAGCTGGACAGCACACACACCTATACGGGCAGACTGGATGGCACTACAGGTGCAGGCCACACTATCCTTAGTGTCTGGAAGAGCATGTCATCTATAGCTTTTGGTTCTGATAGCTATACCACCAGCACCGCCCACAGAGTGAATACGGTGGCGCATAGCGACAGAAGCAAAAATCACCGAAGCAGATTCTGGTGGAGATGTGACAGTACCCTCCCTTTTATGAGGGGCCTTCTTCCCCTTAGAACCAGGCTTATTAAGAAACTGAAGATGGAACTTCCTGTGTCCCCGGCAAGTAATATCAATGCCAAAAATCTGATCAGGATCTTTCTCCTGGACCATAACCCCTCCAATGCATCACATTGTACAGACTCACGAGAATCCAGGATTCCCTGCACCTCCTACTCTAAATTGCCTTTAGCTAGAACAGAAGGAGGTGCATTTCTGACTAGGTGAACCAGGGAATGATATGGCTTGAGGAGGGATTTAGGAAATATATCTCCTAATGTCCAAGAAATCTGAGACCCAGCTGGGCAGAAGGAATCTTAAGCTTGATATTTTTCATGGACAACTATATCTTGTATCCAACTCCAAATCTTGGGCTTCTAGAACGTTTCTTGATAGCAACTGAGGTCTGATCGCACTGAGCCCTTTTCAAGTTCTCTGACTTCAGACCAGATAACTTAATTTATCCACAGATTTTCAACCTCTAGAAAATGAGTGGTTGACAAGGAACCTATCCTAGATTACAGAAAAATAAAGTACTTTTAATGGATTCTTAACATTTTTTTTTTTAATAGCAAATTCAGTGTTTTGACAGTGTAGCAGCTCTGTAGGGAAAATACTGTAGGTAAAGCTGAAAACTGCAAGTGACCCTGCCAGTTCCTGTACAGGCTAGAGATCCTGACACTGCAGTTCTTAGTGGTTCCTGAATGAGCCAAGACACCTCAAACCACAGACTAGAGTGGACGATGGCAACTCCGACCCATGCTACCTGAAAGGCCGTCTACACTTCACGTTCCTCCTAAAGAAGCTGGGACAAGCAGAGTGTAAAATTACCTACAGATGGGAAAAAAAGTGTGCTGAAATAGGAAAAAAAAAAAGATCCCAGAGTGAGTAAAATAAGCCATGAAATACAAAATAAAAGGATTAAGTACTGTTAGAAGACATGCCTCCTACTTCCTAAAAAGACATTAAATCATTCAAAATCAATGAGAAATTGGGAATTTACAGGAAAAAAAAAAAAATGTTAAGACATTTACATGTATAACGATTTTAATTACAACCATTATGTGCTGCTGTAGGTGTGGAAAAGTGTGGGCTAATCCAGGTTTTGTTCATTTTTATGAGAATAAGCCTGTCTGCATTCTCAGTTGACAGGCTAAAGCGCCTGTGTTATGACCCTCCCACCTGGTGGCACTACAAACCCACTCAGACTAGAAGCTAGTGGCAGGGCAGCACAACACCCAAGCCATAGAAGGACAGCTCATGCCAGGTGTCCAGCTTTGAGACCCAATAATTGAAAGTATCAGAGGAATTAGGGATTATGCTGGTTTGGTTGGCTAGGTATTACTTGACCATCTTTAAAAACTGTTCCCTCTGTCAAAAATACCCGGTCAACAGGCCCTGGAGGCTGACATGGCGTCATGAAATTGGCCCAGGCCTTTGACAGTGTACCTCTGCTGTGTGTCTCCCTTGCCGCTCCTTTGTTGGGCAATGTGCAAGCTTTCCCCCTGCTGCTAGCATTGTCTGATGGGAGTTTTCTTAACATTTTCAACAATGGCCTTCTGGTATAGCAACATTTTAGAAGAGCTCTCAGCATCAATTCTTTTTCGTTCCAAGGTCTGGGGTAGGGACAGCTGAACGCTGTGCTGGGACAAGGATTTGGAAGTGCCAGATGATGGCAAGTCAGAATGTGCAAGAACAGGGGCTTGGGTTATGGACAGAGGATTTGTAAGCACCTAGCACAGAAGAGGCAGTGGTGTGACCCAATAGCACCAATTGTAGGGTTCAGCAGGTTCGCAGGATGCAGTGACGAGACACGAAACTGAGTGAGGTTTGTGGAATAAACTTTTATAAACTGTAGCAGCTGGGGCTATATTGAGCTAACCAAAGGTGTAAACAATAACCAGCCCACGCAGGGACTCAACAATCCTAAGAACACTCTACTATCTATAAATGCGAATAACCCGGTTTGCCCGGGTGCTATAGGCCACGTATGACCAAACTACGGGTCCTTATCTCCTATAATAAACTTATCCTTCCAGGGGTCTGTTAGGATCACAAGCATGGCCGCGTAGAGGTCACTGATGCGGCTGCCTTGACGCCTCAATATTCCGGGGAGGAACTGGACTCAACAGGCCCAGAAGAAACCATGCCGGTGGGGCGCAACAGGCCCGGAAGAAACGGTGCCGGTGGGGCGCAACAGGAGTCTTCTTGCGGCTCACGTCTCACCGTGGAGTTATGATGCAGTCTCTAAATATAACCGTTCACCAACCTATGCTCAGGGTCCCTTAGCAAACCGGACGGAGGCCTCTACTGCCGCCTGTAGCGAGGTGGCGCCCCCTGGGGCCGGTGATGACCAGGCCGCAGCTGTGGGAGAAGGCAGGGGGGCAGTATCCAGACCGCTGTAAAGGAATGGTCTGTCATCGCAGCCGTCAGTGGAGGTCGTGGACTTGTTACAACAGAGCGAGGAACAGCGGGGGCAGCTGTATGCGGGAAGCAGCCAGCGGTGAAAAGCTCTCACGTGTCACTTGTCGGTGAGTCCACAGCTTTCCTTTCACACGCCCCTGTCGGTCTCTCCACAACACCGTCAGCTCCCTCAGTCCTCTCTGTCTCACACGGCTTCCTGTCTGTTGTCCAGTTCTCTGTCAACTGCCACTTCAGCGCGCCCCCTGCTCCTTTTAAGCTTGCCCCGCCCCCCGTTTCCCTGACTTCAGTCAAGTCTTTCCTTTTACTGTCCTCCCAGTATCGTTCCCTCAGGAACCCTGATGGCGGTCCCCTGGGTACCTGCCCATTCACTGTCTGGGAGTCCTCCTCCCCACACAATCGTGGACCCAGGCATTCAGGCCACCGAGTCGGGTGCTTAGATGAGATGTGCATGATCATGCTGGTGGTGGTTAGGTTTAGTGGTCAAGCCCATGCTGATCTTTGCATGACACAGGTTGTAAATTACCATTTTTTGGTCTTAGACCTCTGACAGAGAAAATCATGAGTGTCGGTGCTCTGCTGAACAGTTGCTCGCCCTGTCCCTCTGGTCACACTAGTGCCTCTTCCTGCCCATTTCTGTGACTTGACAACAAGTTGACTTATCAGCAACTGTGACTGATCGCTACCTTCCTCAGACAAAATTTGCCATTCCCCACTGTCATGTCCTTGTGGCCGTAGTTGCTCTAAGTTTGTGCATCACTAAACAGCATGTCCTCCTGTCCCACTTGGAACATGCATGGTGATTGGCCACAATCAAGAAATGTTGTAAAGAGCTCCTCGTGTCCTAGTGTGGAATTACTAGTCTCCTGGGACATAACATGGTGGGTACAAGAAGGATCAGGGTGAGGATGAAGTTGTCCAGACTGTTGGCTAGTGAGACTGAACCGTGTGGAAGACTTAGTGGTGATGGAAGCATTACCTGCTACCCAACCAATTACCTGTTTGCACTGTTATGATTTCAGAAGTAGTGTACCATGCCTCCCTGCAAAATTGGACAGGAATCTGCGTGTCGTGAATGGTCTTGTCTCTTGTGTTCCAGCAAAAAGGCATAGTCGCACCTGCCCACGTCATCGGTATCTGCATGCATCATCAGCACTTCCAATTCCCTGTCCTTTACCGCGCACATTACACATTTTGTAACTGTCATATCTGTTGACACAATTTTCTTTAATATATAAAGAAGAAAAAGTGGTCACGGCTACAGTTTTCTTATTGCGTTTAATACCAACGTTTTGTACCACAGACAATGTAATACTGTATGGATGAGGAATTAAAATCCAGAAAATTCACAAAATCTTATTGGAAGTGTTAGATATCACATAAATGTACTTCACACGATGGAATACTGTATGGGTGAGAAATTTAACCCAACAAAAGTTTTGAATATATATATATATATATATATATATATATACACACACACACATACACAAGCTGAAGAGCCCGGCGCTGCCCAGGCATAGTAACTAACTGTGGTTAGTTATAGCAAATTATAATATAATTATCCTCCATCCCATAGTCCCGTGCCCATATACCCATCATACATCCTCCATCCCATAGTCAACCTATGACGACATGAGCGTCGCTATGGCAACCATTATGACATCATAATGAGGGGTGGGGCTTGAAACACCCCCCCGATTATGTAGATCGGGGCAAAATTGTTTGGTGAATTGGAATGCGCGGGGTTAAAATTGCGCCTAACAACATAGCCTAGGACACTCTCGGGGTCCAGACGTGACTGTGCCAAATTTTGTGGCTGTAGCTGTGACGGTGCGGATGCCTATCCCGGACATACACTTGAGCTTTATATATTAAATATCAAAAAGTATCCTAGACCATGGAATATTCTATGGGTGAGTAATTTAATGCTGCAGTGATATATTTTGCAAGAGACTGCACAGCCCTAGTCCCTGCGTGCAACTGTTCCTGCTCCTCAAACTTTCTCCTACCTCGACTAAATGCAGAATGTATGCGAGTATGATGGTTCAGCACCAGTATCATCTACCGGGATTGTCCAAAAGCAGGACAGAGATTGTCCAGAGGGGCCGAGAAGGCCGGAAGAACCAGAGACTGCCAGGGAAAGTATCAGGATTGCCCTTGCAAAGGAAATGTGCCACCCTTGTAATGCAAACTCTGTCATTAGGTAAAGCTGAATTGTTGACCATGACTATGGAGTCCGGAGTGCTTTTTGAGTGTGAGCAGGCTGGCAGATTTGTGACAGACAGGAGGCAGATCAATGGTTAACAGGTTTTAATGAAAAGGTAAATAACGTGCAGTACAGGGAATACAGGAGTTTGGTTGAAGGGAAATCAACGTAGGGATAACGAGTGAAACTGTTCTAAAAGTAGTCACTTATGAGATGTTTTCCTGTCAGAATAGGTCACGGAGCAGATGACGGCACCAACAGCCGTCGGTACAACGTAGATCCGATGGGGTCCTGAATAAGGCGATACGTTCCCGACTGGCAAAGTTGAGCCTTTGAATCGTCCTGTGGAGTCCTCAGTAAAGAGACATCGGTGGCCGGGAATGTACAGGCCACAGTCCTGCCAAAATTAAGCGAGGCTCGATGAATATCCCCTCCCCCCAGACTGAGGAAGCAGTACCCGGTCAACATCTCAGTCTGTCAGGTGGCACATGACTGTTACAGAGCGATTGGCACCTAGATGTCTGGAAGTCAACTTGCACACAGCAGCCTTCTCGACAGTCTCTGCGGTCGGTCTCTCTCACGGCCGGGCGCACATCTCCACGACCAATGGTCCCTGAAGCCGGAGCTCTCCCTCTCCTCAGCCGCGCTCTGAACCTTCCCGCCAACTCAGTCTGTAACTGCGCGCTGCCCCTGCAAACACTTAGCCATGCCCCCTAGGTCAGGAGGAAGGTACCGCTTGCTAAAGCTTCCCCCCCCCCCCCCAAAAAGAAACAGGTGATGCAGCCTTTTCATTTTCGGACCCGGCATACATGTACCCGTGGTCCAGTCGTCCCCCTTACATGAGAACCGTGGATTTGAAGCTGGAGTGACAGACGTGGAGAGGACTCCAGAAATTGACGTGAGTGTTCTACTGCACACAGTAGAAGGGACATTGTAGCTAATCTGTGGGGTACCACGGTGTGGGAACAGAACAGGCCATTGACAACTACCACCCTGGCCGCCCCACCCACACACCCTCCAATATTAACTGTCACAGAGCTGTGCAATGGCATAGGTTTGCAGAGCTGTGTGGGGCCAGTTCTTTTATAACTCTTGGTGATGTCACACAGCCAATCACTGTAATGCCACTACCAAAATGACTATGGCATTAAAAAGATGCGCAGACAATAAGCACATGCTTATTAGCTGTGCAACAGGTACCAAACGTGGGGTGGAGTTTCGAATTTGAAATTAGGACCCCCAATGCATGCTAAGTAACGAGCACATCCAAGCACCAAAATACTGGTGCAATATCCAAGTATCACCGAGCACGTTTGCTCATCCCTAGTAAAGAACATAAAACAGCAAAGAGATATACCCCAGCTGGTCTTTCACTAACTTAAACAGCAGTATGGCTGGTCATGGAAATGAGACTCACCAACAGGAAATACCAGCAGTGGAAAAGTATATAAAGCTGCACCCGACAGGTGATAAGGCAGACAAAAATGAGTAACTATAAACAGCAGTTGTCCATAGAGAAGAAAGTGGATAGGCACATTCCGTCCCGTGCAAAATTATCCTTTATTGTGGCATCAAGTTACCAACAGCAGGCAGATAAAACCATGGAGCAAGTACAGACGATCATTGCGTGCTTACATTGCGCTTCAACAGGTCAACAGATGACCTGTTGAAGCGCAATGTAAGCGCGAAACGATTATAGGATTATTTTGCACAGGACGGAATGTGCCTATCCACCTTCTTCTCTATGGATATACAGACTATTTTCCTTGGAAGTGGCACCCGTGTTCCCTGATGTGTGTGCAGCTTCATTAACCCGAGGTCATACAGCTGTGCCTTTGTCCTGCTTTTTCTCTTCTATGGTATGTGAAATCACCAGTTATCCTTGCTGCAGTCTCTTTTGGGTAACAGAAACAAAACACCCAGAGAAAAGGTGTGTCTGCTGTTTCTTGGCTGATAGAGAAGCCGACCACAAAACACAGGCTCAACAGTTTGAACCCAAAATCATAACATTCAGCTAACAGCAGATGTTTCACCCAGTCAGACTGATGATCAGATACACAACACCGAAGATATTGCTTGAGTGTTTGATTAGTACCTTCTGTCTGACCATTGGCCTCTAGGTGGTAGCAGTGTCAGACTGGGGTGTTAAGGGCCCACTACTAACCAACACCAGTCCCCCACTTTAAGCTACATGTAAATTTGACATTATCCTCAAATCACAAGTTTATACTGGGTAGATTGTAAGTAAGGAGGTGGCAGAGACCCTCATCTGCCCCCTCTCTCCCATGTGCCAGGCCTGTGTAGTTTACCACTTATATGTATTAATGTGCTCTGTTTGTAATGTCTTTTATGTGTGTATTAACCTGTAATGTATTATTGTGTGAAGTTTCCCTTTAAATTGTATTGCATTAGCCTAAGGATAGTGAAGAGTTAATTTTGTGGGCTGAGTCAGCAGCCGTGTGGGAGCAGGGAGCTCCTGCTTGCTGTCAGTAGCCCAGCCACATAGGCTGAGGGCAGATGCAACTACAGTTGGGGCATTGCCAGACTCCCAAGGAGGGAGAGGATCTGCTGCCCTGGATTACGGACCACAGATTTAAGGACTGCAGAAAGAGCCTCAGGACTTTGGAAGGGCCCCTCCTGAAGGGACTTTAAGCGTCCAGATCCCAGCGTGAAGGACTACCTGTGAAATCTTGGCTACCGTGGCTGTTGTGGGTATGGCTGTGGACAGCGCCAGGGAAAGAGCAGGAAGCTTGTGTTGTACTTATCGCTCTTTTTTTTCCCCTTTATCAAAAAGTTTGTTCCCTGTTGGACTATACACCGTGCCTGTGGATTGTGTTAATTGAATCCATCTCTGTACAAGGTACCCGGGGTGCTCACTGACTGTTTCCCAAGTTGACTCAGCTGGGACTACCACCCCGGGTGGTCTTGTTACATGTACATAGTGATTCACGTATGTAGTGCCAAGTACTGCTCATATACAAGGGTAGTGGCCCACTCTTGCACAGGAGACCACCGGAGGAGTCTCCTGTGGGCCAGTCCAAGCCTGGGTGGTTGGTAAGAAAAAAAAAAAAAACCCCTCAATATTATGATTAAAAAAATATATGATATTTTTACAGAATGCCCTACAAAATATGGAAAAAAAAAAACGAACACAGAATGGCTCTGTTTATACGCGGGTGACCTGCAAGCACATCCATGAGTCTCCAGAAGAATACATAGTCAGAATAAATGTTTTTTTTTTTTGGTAGGAGTAGTGTCAGGGGCTCTCTCTTAGGGTCTATGGATCTCAGCTACAATATGAACTGGTTCAGAATCCTCAGAATGAGAAGGATAGAAACTCCAGGAGAGTGCACCAGCTTCAGGGTTGGACTGGCCCACCAGAGAACCAGGATTCTCCGGTGGGCCCAGGCACTGACATGTGCTGGCATACAGGGTCGGCAGCTGCTTAGGGCCCCCGCTGTCCCAGAGGTTCCCAGCCAGTGGCGTGTTGCTAATAACGGCAGACTACGCAGCTGCTATGGAACCCCTGACTCAGGTGGGTCCGTCCAGCCCAGTGGAGCAGCAGCGAGTAACAGGAGGCAGGAGTCGGCTGCTGCGGCTAAAGCCTGTGCCTGCTGCTAAAGAGAAATAGTCACTGCTCCCCATGGGCATGTGGAGCGGTGAATATTCATTTCTCTTTAGCAGCGGGCACAGGCTTTAGCCGCAGCAGCCGGCTCCTGCCTCCCGCTGCTCCACCCCTACAGCCCCCTCAGCGCACGCCACATTAAACTATATTGGCCTCAGAGGCCGATACAGTTGAAAGCAATAATGGAGTAGAGCGTCATATGATGCTTACTCCCCAATCATTTCCCTCTGCCACAGCCGATGTGCGATAACGCCACTTCATCACACGCCATGCTGCGTACCGGATAGACGACAGTGCAGCTGCTGAGACCGGAGGAGAGCCGGGATCAGAGGGGGAACAAGGGAGAAGTGAGCAGTGTTTTTTTGTTTGCATTATAGTATTTGAGGGGGCTACATTATATTCTATAAAACCTACAAAAGACAAAATGAAAAAAACCCTGCTATAATTAAATAAGTAAAAAGCAAAAGTGCATTTAAATCATACAGAGTTCTTAGTAATACTGTATTTGATCAAACATAGCATAAAAGCCATCCCACCACTGGGACACTAGACAGTGTAGGACCGCCCCGACCACAGTCACCTTGTCGATGGTGGGACGGCTTTTATGCTACGTTTGATCAAATACAGTATTACTAAGAACTCTGATTTAAATGCACTTTTGCTTTTTTACTTAATTATAGCAGGGTTTTTTTTCATTTTGTCTTTTGTAGGTTTTGTATGCTTTTTGGCCATGTGAACATGCATTTATATGCTGCATGTGTACCAACTCAAACCAAGCTCAATTTGTGTTTTTTTATTATATTCTATAGGGGGGCTGCTTTGGGGCAGGCTGACCAGGCAGATGCCTGGGACCTCCACCTACAAAGGGGGCCCCCTGCATCTGCAGCCCCTTTATGAAGTGCCCAGAGGGTGTACAGCAGTGAATAATGTTGTGCACTGCTCTGTAGTCCCGGAGTATCTCTCGCAAACCCCCCCTTAAGCCCCTTGTCTCTTTATCCCTGCAGTGAGGTTAAAAGTTGAGTGAGGGGGAGGGACCGATTACACCACAGAAAACAGGAGGTCAGAGCCAGGCCAGCCAGGAAGATGCCTGCAGCTCTGTGTGTCTCCTCCTGAGTCCTCATTGTGGCTGCTCCTAGCACTGTCCTGAGAATGCATATGCCTAAGTGAAGCTGCAAAAGTAAGAACAGCAATAACAGGTCAGTGTTCTGTCCCCACATGAGGCGAATGGAGGTGTAGTTGATTGGGGCTGGGAGAGATTCCTACCTTCCGTTTCCTCAATGCAGAGCAGACAGGACCATGATGCCGTTTTGCTGTTCAGCATCCTGAGAGATGATGCACACCAGAGTTTTTGAAGTCCAGACTTCTTTATTTGGAAATCTGTCATCCCCTGAGGAAGAAGTTGTTAACTTTGAAACGCGTTGGTAATAAATGTATAAAGCACACCACTTGTGAGGAGTGATGGTCTGGCAGCGCACGCTTAATCCATAAAAGTTCTTTTCTTTGAATCTGATGATTTATGGCCACGGCGTGGTCATTTGGATGTGCAGCAAGCTGACCTTTGTTCCTTTATGTCTGATACTCTCCTACATAAGGCGAGTATAACGAATTACTTTACATTCTCAGTTTCTCGGGTAAGACCATATTGCGCTCTTTTTCTTTCAGTTTCTACTATTTGGAAATCTGGACATACATTGTATGATTAGTAATCCAATACTTCTCCAGAAATGCAGGTGTAACAACCAAGGTGATACAGCAAATTTGTGAAGCAAGGTGGATCAGCAATGTGTGTGTGGTCAAAAAACTGATGCCTTTCACAGCTCGGTACAGGCGCGTCTCTCCCGGGTGAAAGCGAAACTAAGAATGGTTGCAAGCATGAAGAGGAGTGACCTGACCCGGAAGTCGAAGGCTTGTACTAGAATTAATTAGCTGCCATACAGAAAAAGGACAGCAGGTGGCAGCAGACCAAATGCAAGACTTATACAAAGAATGGTAATATAATACAATGAAACCATATAATCATAACTTATACGGAACAGCACAGTCAGAGAGCAGTGATTTCCTCACTGTGGTCCGGAGCTCTGTGCTGATTGCTGTAGGATCAGGATTCACAGCCACATACAGCAGCGATCAGCATGGGCTCTGAGCACAGTCACTCATCACTGCTTGTAATGTGACAGGGCGACCTCCTGTCACTACTGTCTGGATGACACAAGGCAGGGATATTGTCTGCTGAATCAGGGGATTATATAGAAATAAATGAACTCCCATGTGAAATAATAAGGGTAAACCATACACATGCCTCCTGGTCCTCCAGTCTGGTAACATTCTGGTCATGCTCAATCCATTATGCTTGGTCTTTGAAATTTCCATTTTACCTTCATAGGTGTTAACTGTTGTAACTCTCTCCACGCTGTATGCATGGAACTTTAACTTCTATATAAAGGCATTCTAGGTATGGACTTTCATATAGGATTCATAGCCACCTAGTGGCCATTCGTTATATCAACAGGTCTTAATTTGGAATTCTCAATTTCCTTTTTTTTTTTTTATGCAATGTGGATCATTGGAGGCACACCTCCCTGCTAGTTCTCTGGGGGGGGTGAAATCCTCTCATTTATTGTGATACTATTGCTTTTACCACTATTTTTGCAGTATTTATCTGTTTATCCACAATCATCCTGTTTATCCTGTTCATAAGTGCTCTCTCCATTGTGTTCCTTTACCATGCCAATACATGTGGGGTTTCCATTCACTCTGTACAGGATCTATATATGTGATTGACCGGTTTGGGTTTAGACTATAACATCTTATGGGGACTTTTTGTCCTGCTTTTAAACTATTTGTTGGGGTGTGGGTTTTTCTATGACAATCTGAATAAAGAATCTTTTGATACTATTTGTACATTTTTGTGATCCCTGGTGTATAGGTCTCTTTTTCTTGTTCACACATAGCCATACACATATATAGTACAGGTGTGCATATGAATCAGCATTTCTGGTGCCTTTTTTTTTTTTGCAGCCAAAGCCTCTCTTGGCAGTAAAAATAATGCTTTCATAACCAATTTTTTAGGGTATGTGCAGACGATCCGGAAATGGCAGCACTTTGGACGCAGCGGACATGTGCTCCATCCTTAGCGCTGCCATCTTTTGAACGCAGGTGATTCCGCATGTGGTCACTGCACCGTGCGGAATCACCGCACCCAATACATCATAGGGGTGGGATTTCTCTTGCAGAGACTCGCATCTACACAAGATAAATTGACATGCTGCGGTCTGGAGAGACGCGCTGCATGTCCGTCTCTGCGGGTGAGGTGCCAGCGTATGTGCACGCATAGTGGACATGGAATCTCTTGAGATCCCATCCACTATGCTGTAACATCTGGACGCTGTTCAAGTATACAGCAGCCGACCTGCAGCATTTACTGACTGGACACACATTTAGAGCTTTGGCTTTTTGTTTGTTTGTTTTTTTTACAGTATGCATTCTGTTTACAGTACATGTCTAATAAAGTTCATTTTAGTCACCAAAAACGCAGCGAAAAACAACGTTGCAACATTTGCAGCTTTTTTTTTTTTTAAACTTTACTACCTTATATTATACCCTGATATTAGCGTGTTTTACTGCACAATTGGCGGTCTGGTATTTATTTCTATGTAGCTACATACTCTGGAGGGCCCAAGGTGGTCAAGTCCGACTCTGATCAGCTTTTAGGAACTTAGTGCCTGGTCTGAACGTCACTACAGTCAAATCTAGAAAAGAACAAAGCCCATCTCCCTGGCCAATTTCAAATAAGTCAGATTGGTGGTCTGTGTTAACAGTAACTCTGTTGGGCACCTTCGAGGAAGTGGCGCCATTCCTCAAAGACACAATTGCCAACGCCATAATTTCTCTTGGCGGATGAAAATTGTGTGTAAAGAACGCACACAGACGAAGTTGAGAGATATGGGGAACCCTGCGATAACACGGCTCCAACGCCAACCTCAGAGGCAACAACTTCCACAATAAAAGAACACTCAAGATCTGGCTGAACCAATATAGGGTCAGACAGAACAATGAATAAAAAAAATGTATTTAACTCAGAAGGCGGGATTGCCTTAGGCTTCCAATTAATCACATCCGCTCCCTTCTTGGTAAAGTCAGTGAGTTGTTCGGCAATCTTGGCATTTTTTTTTCTAATAAATTTACATTAATATAGTTAGCAAACCCAAGAAAGTGCTACAAAGCTTTCAGAGACTTGGGCTTCACCCACCTCTTAATGGGTTGGACCTTAGGCTAGTTTTACATTTGCGTCTTTGTGCGCATGTGTTCTCTAGGTGTCACATTACGTTTGCGGTTTTTATGCACATGTGTCTCTCGGTGTCACATTTCACAGGTGGAAAATCCTTGAAACAGACTCCACCAATGTGACATCAAACAATGTTTCTGTGTGTAGGGGGTGGTTGAAACCAGTGTCTAGACATGTTTACTCAAAAAACGCAGGCGTACGCAAATGCAGACGAACGCATGTCCATGCACACTCCTGCATTCCCATAGACTGTAATGCATTGTTTTGTCGCATTCCATGTGCAAGCGTTTGTTTGTTTGTTTTTACGCCTTTTGGCGGACCCAAAAATGCAACATGTTGCGTCTGGCGCGTCTAGACGCGCACCTGGAAAAAACGCACGTGCACGAAAACGTTGACGAATGCATGCAAATGCAAGACCATGCGTACGCCATGTTAAACATAGGTACGCATGCGCATGGATGTGCTGCGCACAAAAAAAGCGAGATCACTGTGTGTGACAGCGATCAGCAACTGGCCCCCCTGCTGGTATCACTGATCGCTGCAAGAAACCTCTGGACATTTTTTCGTCGCTGATCTCCCGCTGGCCAGAACGCATCGCTGCGTGTGACAGGCGGGAGACCAGCGATCAGCTGTAAAATAATAAAATATATGGTTATTCTCACCTTCCGACGTCCCGCGCAGCTTCCCGCCTCTCTCCACGCTCCCAGTAATCCTCTGCAAGAATGACCGCGAGACTTCGCGCTCCCGCAAGAACGGACGTCATCGCGGTAATTCTTGCAAAGGATTACTGGGACCGGAGCGTGGAGAGAGGCGGGAAGCTGCGCGGGACGTCAGAAGTTGAGAATAACTATATTTTAATTCTATTTTTGACATGAATATGGCATCAGCGCTAACGAGCACGGCGTCGCTGTGCTAATTGCTGGTGAAGCTGTCTGTTTGACAGCTCACCAGCGATCACATAGCGACTTACCAGTGATCCTGACACGTTGATATCGTTGTCGGGATCGCTGGTACGTCGCTATGTGTGACTCCAGCTATACGCACCACCGATATAAAGTTTGGTGAACGGACGGGCTCCGAGCAGTTAATTACAGAGATCAGGGATGATTAGCAGAGGTTACCGATTACTTACAGTAATTGACTTAAGTTTGCCATAGTTAATACAAGATCAAAAGACCATTGTCTTTTTTCATTTAAAAAAAAAAAAAGAAAAAAAGAAATTAGCTCCTACTGGTGATGTGTTTGGTCTGATGAATTTTTTTTTTTTTTTTTTTTTTAAACAGAGTGTCCAGTGGCCTAATGTTCTGTACCAAAAAGATTATATATTTTACCTTTAGGGAGATGGGCGTTGGGTACCAGGTCTACAAGACAATTTCTGTGTAGGGGTAGTTTTTCAGATTTGGACAGAAAATACATTATAAAAATTTCTGAGTACATTGTTTAAAGCCATAACCAATGGTTTACCCTGATAGAGAAGGACACACATTTGTGCTGACAGCAAGGGCTCCGTCGCCCAATATCACCCTGGTGCCAGTCAATGACTGGGTTGGGTTTACATTACCGAGTCATGCCCCAGACCACAGCCATGGACAAGTTATAGAGGGAAAAAAAAAAATAAATTGACAGAATCAAAGTGTAACAAGCAACAACAAGCAGTGACACCTCGTGAGAGGTATTTCATAAATAGCAGTGATCAGAGGAACACGATTTTAGCAAGAGTAAACCAAGATCCTTTACCACCTTGGCATCAACACAATTTGCTGCACAACCGCAATCAAAGGCCTGAAGCCCCAAAGATTTCTCTTGTTAAGATAAACAGGTAACAATTTTGCAGAATCATAAAGAAATACCTGTGCGCCTAGGTGGACATCCTCAAGCCCACCCAGACGCTGAAGTTTTTCTAGTGGCGGTGGTCTTGGGCAGGAAGACCTCTGACGTCCAGACTTTCCACAGTGGTTACCAAAAACCGGCTTGTGTTATTTGATCCCTTGAAGGTGATGGGAGTGAGTCACCCCAATCTGCATGGATTCCTCAGTGAGGGTAATAGGTGCACAAGTCTTACGAGAAGGTATAGAGCCAGCATTGCGTTCCTGTCTGTATTCGTGCAAATGGCCATCAAGACGGATAGCCAGAGACATGGAAATAGCATGAGAGTCACAGAATCATTCCACTGTGAGTTGGTGGCTCAACACCAGGACTCTGTACAATAATAATCAGCATGACATCACCCGTGATGAAGTGCAGTTAATTTATTTTCAGTAAAAGCTTCTCGGTCAGGGTCGAGAAAAAAATACAAAACAAAGTCTACATTGGAGAGTTCTGGAGTGTCAAGGGATAGGGAGAAGGTCCAAGCCTGGGGATCTTCCTGCAGCAGGGAGATGATGAGTCCCAAACTGTGTGTCTCAGAACCAAACAAATGTGGGTGGAACCTGAAACACAGGTGACAGCTTTCCTTCAAGGAAAAAAAAAAAAAAAAATTGCCTGAAAACCTCTCAGGAAGGTTTACCTTGGGCTCCAGAAAAATCAAGGGAGGTGCTGCAAGGGCCTGAGTGGATTCCTGATGCTGAGTCCGCTCTGCAAAAGCTTAGATTAAATGGGCCACATTTTGCATTTGATCCACGACCATTTGAAGGGGTCCATGATTTGTTTAGTGCAGTTATAATGTAACATCTGCCTCTAGGTATAGGCTTAAAAGCTGCTTTGGACAGACTCGGCATAAGCCACTCCGACTGGCAAACTCCAGAGAAATCCCAATACCCTTTAACCCCTGTACAGGGATCTGGTTTTACAATAGGACCCAGTGTAAAGCTGCCATGGAAGGACTGCCGTGTTCATAGGTAGAATGGTCACCAAGCAAGGTCCGGCTAGAGAGGCCACATCAAGGACAAAAAAAATCAGGATTTGGAAGAATAGTCAAAAACAAGCCAGGCTCAGTATATGACCACAACTAACAAAGCACACCTAGCCAAGGACCTACTAAACTATATCTGGTAGATTCCAGCAACAAGATGGAAGCCTTAGTAGGGTGTGGTGCACTCCAATAGGTTGAAGCAAGGAGCTGATGACTTCAGCTGGACAGCACACACACCCATACTGCCAAAATGGAGAGCACTACAGGTCTCAGCTACCCTAACCATAGTGGCTGGACAGAGCTTCTGATTCTGTCTCACCAGCGCCTCCCGCAGAGTGAATACGGCAGCGCCTGGTGACAGAAGCAGAAGCTGCGGGAGCAGTTTCTGGTGGACAAATTTGTTCTACAAGAGTCAAACAGCGCTCCGACCCTCCCAATTCTCACCCCACTGACCATAAGAGCTTACACTCGAGAGGATAGAGAGAGGATGACCCCACTGACTATAAGAGCTTAATAGTTGAATGGGCTCACGTGCGATTTGCACTAATGTCTTCTCTTGTGGTTCTAATTTTCTATTGATAGAACCAGGAGGAACATCAGTCATCACAGAACTATAAGGCCATGTGCACACGCTGCGGTTTTTGCTGCGGTTTTGGCCCTGCACAACTGCAGCAGTTCCGCAGACATGGTACTTCACCATGTTAGCCTATGGGTTTTCAAAACCGCAGTGCTCACGCTGCGGTTTTTTACCTGCGGAAAAGCTGCGGTTTTTTTTCCGCAGCATGTCAATTGTTTCTGCGGATTCTGCTGCGGTTTCACACCTTTAACATAGTAGAGGTGTGAAACCGCAGCAAAACCGCAGGTCACTTTACCTGCGGTTTTACCTGCGTTTCTGCGGGGAAAAAAACGCAGGTGAATCCGCAGCGTGTGCACATAGCCTAAGTCTTGAAGTCACTTGTGAGCAATGAAGTGTGTCACCTACTCGAATCAGCAAGCAGAGTGAAAAATTCTAACAGAGCGCATATTACACACCTTTAGGACTCAGCATGTCAATATCAACTTGGAAAATTACAAACACAGGAGACAGCTGTCCATCTAGGGGAGCAGAGCAGGAGAAGACGCTGGGACCAGCCTTAGGCAGTCATTCTGGTCACATCATCCATAGTGGGATATTACATATATGCTTTATCTGAAACATGGCATGTGCCCAAGATCCAGGATAGTGTTTGGACGAAGCTCACCTGCGCTGCTTCCAAAATCACTGCGTTCTACGATTGAAATAATGGAGCCAATGTCTGATTCCTGTGGCCCAGGGGTGGTGTAGTAGAATCAGCTGTTATGTTCCTTATCATGTGGCAAAATAACATTGGTGGCCTCATACATTACATGGCGTCACTGCTGTCTGCAGATCACATGTAATGGTTCAATGTGGAAATGAAGGAATTCTATCAGTTTAATTCAACTTTAGCAGCTGAAGTGTGCATTATGAGGTTCTGCAGCAGCTGAGCTGCGCATTTGCAATGCTGGTGGGTGTGGACCCACTGCAGCATTGGCCAGGCTTATCCTGAAGATGCAAGATTATGCAACTACCTGGTGTTCACTAGAGCAGGGTTCCCCTAAGTGGGCTTTACACATAGCGATATCGCTAAAGTGTCACCGATTTTGTGACGCAGCAGCGATATTGCTATGTGTGATAGTTACCTCCGACCGGCTCCCCCACGTCCATTTCTCGTCGGCTGCTTCCTGCTGGCGTGGACATGGGCAGGAGGACGTCTTCATCGCCGCGTCTGAAAGGTAAGTAACGACCGCTGCTGTGTCGCTTACATCGCTGGTGAGATCTGCCTGTGTGGCAGCTCACTAGCGTCCATTTAGCGATGCACCAGCGATCCTGACCGGGTCATATCATGGTCGGGATCGCTGGTGCATCGCTAAATGTAAAGGGGGCTCAACTCCAGTCCTCAAGGCCCACCAACAGGTCATGTTTTCAGGATTTCCTTTGTATTGCTCAGGTGATAATTGCATCCTGAAACCATGATCTGTTGGTGGGCCTTGAGGACTGGAGTTGGGGAACCCTGCACTAGAACCTTTGGTGGTGAGGTTAGGCTTGGCAGCAGGCAGTCCCCAGGTCAGAGGTGCAGTACAGGAGGGCAGAGCATCAAACAGTCCAAGGTCAGGGATGGCAGCTCACAATCAGTATGAATCGCCAGGGTCAGAAGAGGTCAGCCTGGACAAGGCCTCTTTCACACTTCAGTCTTTTGACATCAGTCACAATCCGTCATTTTGTCAAAAAAACAGATCCAGCAAATGATTGTGCTGGATCCGTTTTTTTTCTCATAGACTTGTATTAGCAATGGATTGCTTTGGATGGCCGCACGTTTTATCAGTTGTCCGACGGATCTGTAGGAATATCTTTATCCGTCGGCCGGAGACAACGGACATACCCTGTTTCCCCAAAAATAAGACACCGTCTTATATTAATTTTTGCTCCGAAAGTTGCACCATGTCTTTTTTTTTTTGGGGGGGGGGGTGTCTTATTTTCATGAGAAACATTCCAGCGCGCTCTACCCTTCCATAAGGAACGTTCTGTAGCGTAAAACCAGTAGTCAGATATATAGACCGTTCAGCAGAAAAGCAGACAACAAATCAAAGTAATACACTACGGTACGGTCCTGTAATTGCCTGACTCCCACACAGGGCCACAAAACATAAGGGCTCTAAAATGGCTCCCACACACTTTCTGGACACTGTACTGCTACCGTAACAGTCACCCACAGCAGTTCCTTTACCGTAGCAGCCCCAGCATCATTTTGCAGCCCCAAATATTCCCATCATCCCATTGCATAACTCATCATCCCTTAACAGTCCACAATACAGAACCCCCCATCATTCCACTGCAGCCTCCCATGTGTGTACCCTACACACACACTTTCACTTTTTTACTGGTTTCCTCCAGTGCTGCTTTCAGTGCTTTGGTGGTGCAGGAGCCCTGGGCCAATCACAGCCCAGGAACAATTAGAGGCTATGGATGATGTCAGCTGGCCCATGGTTCCTGCGCTGTGATTGGCGCAGGGCTCATGGGCGGAGATCGGCACACAGCTCCGAGGCTGTGATTAACTCCTGCGAACAGCGCGGCTGCAGTTGCGGACAGCGGGACACAACTGCATGCCCCATGCACAGAACAAGGTATGCCTTATTTTCGGGGTGCGTGCCTTATATTAGCAGGCACAGTGCTCCCCCTAGCATGCCTTACATTTTTTGTGTATGTCGAAAAGTCGGACAGCGACGAATCCAGCGCCATCCGTCGTTGGCTATAATGGAAGCCTATGGGCGCAGGATCTGTCGCTGTCCGTCAAAAAAGGGAGTCCAGTGACTTTTTCCGTCTTGTGAAACTGAGCATGCCCAGAAGATTTTGTGTCTTTATTTTAACCCCTATGCCTGCTTTTTCCATTTTGGCACAAAAAAATTCTCTCTCTCTAGAATCCTGTTCATTTAAATTCCAGAAGCTGCAGCTTTGACGCATCCGTCAAAAAAACGCATCCGGTGCATCAGTTTATTTGCAATCTTCACTGGACCCGTTTTTTTCACACTTTGATGACTTTGAAGACTGAAGTGTGAAAGAGTCCTAACTAGCTGGGTCGGTCACCATAACCAAAACCAGAATACACACATAAACAACAAGGGTATTGTGGCGCCCCTGAGGGTTCAGTCGCCACAGAGGTACTGCACCTCCTCCTGAGGTGTAGTGTCCCACTCTCCAGGTAAGGCCAGTTTCACATTTGCGTTTCAGGACGTAGCGACGACCTGCGCACGGCCGCCGCTAAGCCCCTGCTGTGCCTCCGCCGGTAGCTCCGTCTGCCGGCGCATGACGCTGTATGCGTCCTGCATCCCCTATCTTTATCACTGGGGACGCAGGCCGTGCGCAGTATGCGTTTGGCGGCGCATGCGTCCTTTTGACCAGCGCCAAACGCAACCTGTTGCAATTTGGTTGCGCTCAGCTCACCGTCAAAAGGACGCATGCGCCCGCCAAACGCATACTGCGCACGGCCTGCATCCCCAGTGATAAAGATAGGGGACGCATGCAGCGTCATGCGCCGGTAGGCGAAACTACTGGCGGAGGCACTGCAGGGGCGGGGCTTAGCGGCGGCCGTGCGCAGGCCGTCGCTGCGCCCTGAAACGCAAATGTGAAACTGGCCTAAGATGGAACACCTGCACCCCACACAAACACAGTAGTGTAGCAGAGCAACCTTCATGGCTCCCTGCTTGGAACACGAAGAGTGCTGGGAGGTGGGTGGAGCTTAGACTGCACCAGAGAGCGGAGAATATTAGGAAGTAGTCAGTCTGTGAGAGAGGATCCCCTGAGAGGGGTGGAATGAAGGAGGTGCTGCAGCAGACTTCAGTGACCTGGAGCTGATGGCACGGGAAAGAGAACTAGAAAGCCTGATTCTTCAGAAGGAAGATAGTTTAGTACGGAACGTAAGGAGAAGAGAACTAAGGACTAGGGTCAGAGCAGAGCCCTTCCTCAAGATTGAAGCGCATGGCCGGGGTCTGGTCCCCGAGGCGGTTTGTGAAACTAATGTTCCAGCAGCAGACACCGGAGGAGCTGTGACCACTCTATTCCCACAAAAGACTCGAAGACACGGTAGCAACCTATGTGTGAGTCGGGACATGATGGATGGAGGCCCCGAAGCAGGCTACAGTCACTTGTCGTGCGAGTTCAGTTCCAAGGAACATCTGAGAGCAGGAACTTGGGTTTAACACTCAACTACAAGTACTTCAGTATAAGCGCTAGTGAGGAGACGTTCAGAACAGGCACACGAAAGGGAGAGCTGGAAAGGTTAATTCCATCTGCCTGGGAGTTGGCTGAGCCCCTGATCTGGAGACCGCTGCATTGAAGCGGGCACTTGCTTGTGCTGAGAACGTGAGTAAAAGAACTGGAACTGCATTCATCTGTCTCCTTGCCTTCTTCCTGCGCCAACCCACTCAGCACTGCTACATCTCTGTGCCTAACCCTGCACCATCTATTTCTCCTCACTATCTCCTCATTTGCCAACCTCATCTACTCTGCCCTGGAACTACAGTCCTACCTGTGGAGGGCTACAACATCATTGCTGCACCACACCATCTGTCCCAGAGAAGCAACCCTGCAGCGCTGGTCATACTGACCAGAAACCACAGGTGGCGTCACGAATCATCTCAATGACTTTATCCCCATCACTCTACCCCTTTTACATTGACCGCCTGAGGCCACGGGCCGGGTCACCGCCACTGTGACATCTCCCATTGAAATCAACGGGCCGGCACTGAGTACCCCACGGCCTCTGTGGGCGAGTAAGTATACACTAACACTCAGGCAAGGACTGGTGGGAGAAGCTGCCTTAAATAGACCCTACTCTAATGGGATTGGCTGGGGAGCCAGATCTCTGCAGGACACAGCAGAGTTAAATTCTTGCAGAGACCAGCCACATGCTCCTAGGATCAGATAGAAAACCATGCTGAGCAGTTCTGTAGGAAGAAATAAGCTTAAACAGCCTGCTGCAAGCAGAAACTGCATGGTGAGCGGGATGTGGTAAGGAGGCATGGAAGTTGCTGCCATCATTGTATTAGGAGGTTCTGCAGCAGCTGAGGTGTATGATGTACAATGAATTGAAGATCTTTCTGAGGATTTTAAAATCTTAGTTTTTTTTTCCGAGTCAAATCTGCGCCCATATCCACATGATTCTGTGCAGATTTGTTTGTTTTTTTTAGATTTCCTGAAGATTTATTTGACACATGGTAAACTGGTGTGAGCCCAGACTGATTATTGAGGGGTTTATTCCATGCCAATATAATCTTCTATAAACAGCGCCCCCTGTCCTCATGGTGTGTGTGTGTGGTACTGCACCTCGGCTTGTCCAGTTCAGTGGAGCCGAGAGGTAACGTCCGATATAAGGAGAAGACACTTTATTTTGCAGGAAAGCCGAGATTGTTTCTTAATGTTGTACAATCCCCTTTACCGCCTGTATTTCGGCCCTGAGTACACGCAGAGCAGGGCGCCGGCTACATCTTGCATCATCTAGTCTCCTCCTGTACATTTATGGCTTCCACAGGACTTGAGAGGAAGGTTTAGAATATGTGGATCCCACCAATGAGGCCATGACAGGAGTCGCTCTCAGCCGAGAGATGGCAGAAGTTCCATCCATGTGTATAGGGATTTAATTTTAGCAACTCTCCTCGAAGAGCAGCAGAGCCTCGTTCCCCAGATGAGGCTCCCAATGGTGATATCAGCATGTGCTATCCATTATGTAATATCCGCGGGTACGGCATAAATGGACGAGATCAGAATAGTCCATTAAGGCCATGTTCACACGTTCAGTATTTGGTCAGTATTTGTAAGTCAAAACCAGGAGAGGAACAATCAGAGGAGAAGTAGAATAGAAACCCGTCATCACCACTTCTGGATTTATCACCCACTCCTGGTTTTGGCTACAAATACTGAGCTAAAATATTGACCGAATACTGAATGTGGCATTAGGGCTCATACTCGCGAGAAATACGGATGAGTGCAATCCATTAAAAAAAAAAAAAAAAAAAAAAAAAAAAGGCATTGCACTTGGACCAATGTTATTCAATAGGTGACATCTCATTTGCGAGTTTTATCTCAGCCGAAATCGGATTGAGAAAAAAACTCCACATGCTGCGTATCTCGAACGAGGCTCACCAACGTAAGTCAATGGGTGGGAGGAAAAAATCGGACAACACTCACTCCATACGATTGATGTCCGATTTTTACACACTGGTGTCCTTTGAAAAACCTGCAATTCATATGCGGCTATACAGTAAAATCACACTGACAGGTTGTAATACAAAAGATAGAATACATGTATACACATAGAATAGGTGTGTATCTGTGTGTGTGTGTGTGTGTATATATATATATATATATATATATATATATATAATATATATATTTTCATAGAGAGATGCATAGTAGAATAGCCGGTAATTCATTTCTCGGCTTCTGTAAAATCGTTGCAGAAGCCGACAGGATAGGAGACATGGTTTACATACAGTAACCCATTGCAGCACATTTAGATTTATATATGTCAGTGACTAATAGTGTTAGTGTAAAGGGTAACAAGCAGGAACGCAGGATGCAGTGACGGTACGCAGGCAACAGAGGAGGGGTTAACAGGATTTATTTGCAGGGGAAATACTCCACGCAGTGAGGTGTAGAGTTAAACAGTATTAAAGGTATGGTTCAATACGGTACGGTTACAATATAACAGTTCAAATATTAGCAAACAAATAAGGAAGTCCTGCCTCTGCAACTTCTGCTTCATACTCAATGGCGCCGACAACGGCAGTCGCTAAGCCTCCTCCTGGAGGTCGCTGTAGGTGTTGGTCCGTTTTCTGGTGACAGTGGTCGGTCTCCGGCACCGTCCACTGCCCCTTGTCCATAGATCAACGTGGCTAATGAAAGACACGGGCCACTGTAGTGTATGAGCCCAACGTGGCTCCTCAACTATTTCCACCTGTAAAGTCCGGTCAAAACTGTCAGGGCAACTATCTACCGACACAGTCAGGGCGCAAGTGTCAGCCTGGTATATGGTCTCTCTTGTGCAGCATGTGTGCGGTACTCACGGTCACGTAGGGCACAGCACCCGGTTCTCTGGCAGTCACTAAACATACATTGTACGTCCCGCTCTCCCTGGTCCCCATTGTTGGCGGCGGGTTACGGCGGAAGCTGGTCTGCGTGGTACTGCTTTGCGTGCATGATTATACTCTCTCTGGCTTGGCTCCACACAGCTCTGCTCTCTCTGGCTTGGTGGCACACAGCTCTGCTCTCTCTGGCTTGGTGGCACACAGCTCTGCTCTCTCTGGCTTGGTGGCACACAACTCTGCACTCTGGCTTGCTGCTGAGCACACAGCTACTCTCAGCACAGCGGTCCCAGTCTCTCTTCAGGAGCAGCACTGCCTGTCACTGCCCTGGTACGCTCTGGTGAGGAAGGGTGGACCTGTGCGCACTGCTCACCAGTCTCCTGCGCGCTGCTCTCCGCAGAGAGCAGTCCTTTGCACGCTTTTTCCTTTTATCCCCCTGTTTCTGCGTGCCCTTGTCTGGCTCTCCCCGACCCCTCCTGTCAGCAGCAAGCTCAGTCTCCCTAGGGCTTCCCTCAGGCTTCAGAGGAAGGTCCGCCCCTCTCAGGCTACCCCTCCGGGAACAGAGGATGTAGAACCTTCAGTTCCGGACCTGGAAAGCATGGAACCCTTCCACAGGCGAGGAGTCGTCGTATTCCAGAATGGTCACCTGAGGGCCTACAGCTGCCCACAATTTTCACAACTCCTCCAGCCTTTCTGGCTCCATTTTCTCCCAGTAAGACTTGTAGAGGTCACTCCAACTCCCGAGTGGAGTAGTAGGGACTCTAGTGGCTTTTCTCATATCTTCTGTCTCATCCAATTTCTCTGCAACATCAGTCACTTTCACACCTTTCTTCTTCTTTTTCCTCTTCTTAGCTTTGCTGCCAGCAGATGGTTCGTCCTTTTCCTTGTCTTCTTTGGAAACCTTAGCGACGTCTTGCTCGGACTCCTCAGTCTGTGAACTAGGTACTGGCAATTCTTCTCCAAAGCACCCCCTCTCTTTGACAGGCGCACTCCTGTCAGGACTTAGATTGGATGAATTAAGATCATGTAGACCGGGCCCTTCATCATCCTCGCTGGGTCCCGCAGGTGTCACTTCGCATTGCTTTTGAGCCACACTCTCTGCTTCACCCGGCTGCTTCGTCTCTTCCAACCGGTCACATTCACCGGGGCTGTCGGGCGGCGAACCTTCAACTTCAGAGAGTGGAGCCGGTGGTTCTTCCTCTTCACAAACGGGATTTGTGGAAGTGGGTGTACTGGGAACACTTGGCTCCTGTTCCCTTTCTACAGGTTCCCGTATCAGGCAGGGACATGACAGGCTTCGGTGAATCATTCGAATACACTTCTTCCCTTTCAAGTTGATCTTCACGGACAGCACCCTTGGACCCAGTTTGGAGTGTCACCGGACTCGCCTCTTCATATTCGGGAGCTGTCGGAGGTAATGTCTCAGGACCTTTTTCATCTTCATAGTATACCGTTTTCTGGTGGGAGTATCTCTGTGGCACCTTGCAGGTCTTCCATTGGATCAGGGCCCCCTTAGCTGATGACCGGCAAACTGTCCACTTCAGAGGACAAGTCAAGTGATTCTTCCTTCTTACAAACAAGAACCGTGGGAGTGGGAGCTTCAGGGACATCTGCCTCTTTCTTTTCTTCAGGCTGAGCCTCACAGACCGAACCTTCGGATCCAAGTTGGAGCTCCACCAGGCTCGCCTCCATGCGCCTGACCAATGCAGCCATCTCACTGTAGACAGTTGACACATTTTCTTGGCGTCCGCTGTCATGGCTCTGATTGGGTGCGACTCCTCTCTTTTCGCCGTACCACTTGTCACGGTCCTGGCTGCGCGCTCCTCCCGGCACGCTCCTGTGGCCTGGCGTGTCCCCGCGCCCAGTTTTCGTGTTCCTCGGCGTCGGGCGCCTGCGCGCTGTGGGGATCCCGGCGCTCTGCCTCCTGGGAGATATGACGTGGTGGTGCCGCCCCCAACATGGTGGCGTCCACCGGCTATTTAGGATCGGCGTCAGGCCAGGTAAGGTGCCTGACTGTCGACTTCGGTGACGCTGCCTCCTGCAGCGCTCACTGTGACTCAGGCCATGCCTCTTCTCTGCGCCTCTGCTACGCCATCTCTGACCGCCCTCGCCCTGTCTCTCTGCCTTCTCTTGCCACCGCAGTCTCCTGTGTCTGTCTCTGAACGCCTGTCTCTTGTCTTGTCTCTCAGTCTGTGTCCTTATCCGTTTCTCCTCTCTATTGCAGCCTCCCGCCTGTGCCATCCGCAGTGTTCATTACGCAACCCATCCTCCGTTGTTCCCAGGCCCGTCTCTGCTACAGCCCTGACTCTGTGTATCCTCTCCAGGCTTACCCCTGTCGCCCCTTTGGGTCCGGCCGTCACGGTTCTACCCTCCGTGGGCCTGCCCCTAACATCTCTGTATAGGGGGTGGTCACACCTGGTCCACTCGCCCTCGGGGGCTCTTCCGGGTTGTTCTTCATCGCCCCTGTTACAGCAACCGTAACAGTACAGTCAGGCCATGGACCCCGCTGGAGCCTCAGCTGCGCAAAAGGAGTTAGTTTTCCTTCGGGAGAATCCGACGCGCATTATGTCCTTTATGAAAACCATGGACTCGCGTCAGTCCGCTCTCCAATCCTCAGACCCAGTTGGCGGGCTTACAGCAAGAATTGGCTCAGCAGCGTGATACTCAGACCCATATCCTGAGTTACATGGCGTCTGTGGACGGCCGATTACTTTCCTTGCAGTCGGATGCTTCAGCTCCTCCCCCAGCTCCGGTTTCTCACCCGCCTCCGCGGCTAGCTAATCCACGCCGGTATAACGGTGACGCCAAATTGTGCCGGGGTTTTTTAAATCAGTGCCGCCTCCATTTTGAACTACTTCCCCAGCAGTATCCCACTGACTGAGCCAAAGTGGCCTTCATCATCTCCCATTTGGAGGGGGATGCTTTGGCTTGGGTCAATCCCCTTTGGGAGCGTGATGACCCTGTGGTCACTCAGTTATCCGTATTTTTGGACACTTTTCGGCAGGTTTTTGATGAACCGGGCAGTCTTGCCTCCACCACTGAGGCGCTGTTCAACCTTTGCCAAGGTTCTCTGACGGTGGGCCAGTACGCCATACAGTTTAGGACCTTGTCCTCTGATTTAGGTTGGAACAACGAGGCGCTGGTGGGCGCCTTTTGGCGAGGTCTCTCGGGCCGTACTAAGGATGAGCTTGCTGGTTGTGACACCCCCACAGCTCTGGATGATCTGATTTCTCTGGCCACCCGGATTGAACTCCGGTTCCAGGAACGAGCCCGGGAGAGAAGGGTTCCCCGTCCGTTATCTTCGGTTCGCAGACCGCACAGTCCCCGACTGAGGACCCCCGCTCCTGCTTCGGTGCCAGAACCAATGCAGGTGGACTGCCTTAAGCTCTCTGACCAGCGCCGTAGGGAGAGAAGTCTCCAGGACTTTTGTTTCTACTACGGCAGCAACTCCCATTTTCTCCGATCTTGTCCTGAGTGTCCGGAAAACTTCTCCGCCTAGGCCAGGTAAGAGAGGCCTCCCTAGGCGTATGTGATACCCCTCACTTTGTCTGTCCTCTTGCATGTTGGTGAGAAGCGGGCTTCTCTAATGGCCTATGTGGACTCGGGCGCCGCCGGAAATATTATTAGACTTGAGGACGTTAACAAACTTTCTGTCCCAGTGAGGGCCTTGGAGAACCCCAGGTTCTTGCGTCTGTAGATGGTCGACCCCTACAAGAAACTGTTACTCTTGTCACTCAAGAAGTAGAATTGCAAATCGGGGCCCTGCACAGGGAGAAAGTTACATTCTATGTCCTAGCGGGTATCTCCCATTCTATCCTCCTCGGTCTTCCTTGGCTGCGGCTCCACGAGCCCACTTTAGATTGGCATAGTGGCAACGTCTTGCGCTGGGGGGAGTCCTGTCGGGCTCGGTGTCTGCTGTCGGTGTGTCCCGTAGGTAACCCCCATCCTTTCCCTGTTCCCTCCGGGTTGCCATTGGCTTACACTGCTTTTTCGGATGTCTTCGACAAGAAAGAAGCGGAGACTCTTCCTCCGCACCGTCCCTACGACTGCCCCATCGAGCTCGTTCCAGGTACCACTCCTCCTCCTGGTAGAATTTATCCTTTCTCCTCGGCTGAGACCCAAGCCATGTCTGAATACATTCAAGACAACCTGGCCAGAGGATTTATTCGGAAGTCTTTGTCCCCTGCAGGAGCAGGCTTCTTTTTTGTGAAGAAGGATGGGTCTTTGCGTCCGTGCATCGACTACAGTGGCTTGAATCGCATCACGATTAAGAACAAATACCCCCTGCCGCTCATCTCTGAGCTCTTTGATCGCTTGAGGGGAGCATGAGTGTTTACCAAGCTCGACCTACAAGGAGCCTACAACCTTGTTCGCATACGCTCAGGAGATGAGTGGAAGACCGCGTTCAATACGCGAGACGGGCACTATGAATATTTGATTATGTCGTTTGGTCTCTGCAACGCACCTGCATGGTTCCAAGAACTCGTTAACGACATCTTTCGAGATCTCCTCTACTCCTGTGTCGTGGTCTACCTGGACGATATCTTGGTCTACTCCCCCGATCTAGCCACACATCGTCGAGATGTTCGCCAAGCTCTCCTACGTCTCCGAGAAAACCACCTTTTTGCCAAGTTGGAGAAGTGCATTTTTGAGCAGACTTCGTTGCCTTCTCTTGGTTACATCGTCTCGGGGTCGGAGATGGACCCTGAGAAAGTCTCCGCAGTTCTCAAGTGGCCTCGCCCTCTCGGTGTAAAGGCAATTCAACGTTTCTTGGGGTTTGCCAATTATTATAGGCAATTTATTCCCCACTTCTCGTCTTTGACTAAGTCTATTTCCGCTCTTGTCTGCAAAGGAGTCAATCCCAACCTCTGGCCTCCTGATGCGCAGGACGCTTTTGATGCTTTGAAGCTAGAATTTGCAAAATCTCCTGTACATCTTCGCCCGGATACCAATAGGCCATTCATTCTCGAAGTTGACGCATCCTCAGTGGGAGCTGGAGCTGTTCTGATGCAAAAATCCTCTTCCGGCTGAACTCTCACCTGCGGGTTCTTTTCTAAAGCCTTCTCCGCTCCTGAACGTAACTATGCAATTGGAGATAGAGAACTGTTGGCCATAATATTGGCTCTCGAGGAATGGCGTCATCTTCTCGAAGGAGACATTCATCCATTCACCATCTTCACGGATCACAAGAATTTGGCCTACCTTCAATCCGCTCAAAGGCTTAACCCACGACAGGCCAGATGGTATCTGTTTTTCGAACGTTTTGACTTCAAACTCCACTTCCGGCCCGGGGACAAGAACATCAAGGCCGATGCCCTATCACGGTCGTTCTTATCAGTGGATAAGGAAGAGGGTCCTGCACATCTCATCAACCCGGCCAAAATCCTTACTGTGGATCTACTGAACATGGTGTCCCCACCGTCCGGTAAAACCTTAGTTCGAAGTAAAGACAGAGTGAAGGTCCTACGTTGGAGTCATTCGTCTAAGTTTTCTGGACATGCGGGAGTTAAAAAGACTCCCTCTCGTCTCCCGTCATTATTGGTGGCCTTCCCTTCGCAAAGACGTCTTGGATTTCATGGCCTCTTGTCCTTCCTGTGCCCAAAATAAGGTCTCCTGCATCCGCTACCGGTGCCTGCCAGTCCTTGGACCCATGTTGCCATGGATTTCGTCACCGATTTGCCTCCATCTTCCAGATGTACAGTGATATTAGTGGTCGTGGATCGATTTTCCAAAATGACCCACTTCATTCCTTTGCCTAGCCTGCCTACTGCTCCCGAGTTGGCGAAGAACTTCCTACTCCACGTTTTCCGCCTCCATGGGTTTCCTCAGCATATCGTCTCAGATCGAGGAGTCCAATTTACCTTCTGTTTTTGGCGAGCCCTCAGCAGATTGTTGAAGATAACTTTGGATTTTCCCTCAGCCTATCACCCTCAGTCTAATGGTCAGGTGGAGCGAGTCAACCAGGTTCTCACATCATACCTTCGGCATTTCACCAGTGCCCACCAAGACGACTGGGTCTCTCTTCTTCCTTGGGCAGAATTTGCCTATAACAACCATCAGGTTGAAAATTCCTTCCTATAAGTTAGGTCCTTGATACATTGGTCCCTTTGAGATCCTGAGTCGTATCAACAACGTGGCCTATAAGTTAAAATTGCCCTCATCTCTGAAAATTCCCAATACCTTTCATGTATCCCTCCTCAAGCCTGCAGTATTCAATCATTTTCACTCTTCAGCAGCTCAGACTCCCCAACCTTGTAGTTCAGATAATGTTTTCGACGTGCAGGACATTTTAGCCATGAAGCCAGTCAGAGGAAAAACCCTATTTTTGGTTGATTGGAAGGGTTTCGTCCCGGAACGGAGTAAGAGGGGGGGGTACTGTCACGGTCCCGACTGCGCTATCCTGGCGCGCTCCTGTGGCCTGGCGCGTCCCCGCGCCCGGCTTTCGTGTTCCTCGGCGTCGGGCGCCTGTGCGCTGTGGGGTTCCCGGCGCTGTACCTCCTGGGAGTTATGACGCGGTGGCGCTGCCCCCAACATGGCGGCGTCCACCGGCTATTTAGGATCGGCGTCAGGCCAGGTAAGGTGCCTGACTGTCGACTTCGGTGACGCTGTATCCTGCAGCGCTCACTGTGACTCAGGCCGTGCCTCTACTCTGCGCCTCTGCCGCGCCATCGCTGAACGCCCTCGCCCTGTCTCTCTGCCTTTTCTTGCCACCCCAGTCTCCTGTGTCTGTCTCTGACCACCTGTCTCTTGCCTTGTCTCTCAGTCTGTGTCCTTATCCGTTTCTACTCTCTATTGCAGCCTCCCGCTTGTGCCATCCGCTGTGTTCGTTATGCAACCCATCCTCCGTTATTCCCAGGCCGGTCTCTGCTACAGCCCTAACTCTCTGTGTATCCTCTCCAGGCTTACCCCAGTCTCCCCTTTGGTTCCGGCCGTCACGGTTCTACCCTCCGTGGGCCTGCCCCCTAACATCTCTGTATAGGGGGTGGTCACACCTGGTCCGCTCGCCCTCGGGGGCTCAGGGTCCACTTCTGGGTTGTTCTTCATCGACCCCGTTACAGCAACCCTAACACCACTTCTCCGAGGGATGACGTTCTCTCCAATTGACAGGACTTCTGGAGGGATGAGCAAACATTCCCCATCTGTCTTGAGTAGGGTAACTTCTGGACAGGTGTCCCATTCTTCCACACATCCAACACCCTCGTCTGCATCTGTCTGATGGGCGCCTCAGTCTGGATCATCAGCTTCTGTGGGAAGCGTATCCCTTCTGCTTCCGGTCTTCACCCCAGGATACAATGTTAGTCTGCAGCTGCTACTAAAGTTGCTTTTGTGCTTTGCACCTCCCCTCTGACTTCTGCCTTTAGCCGTGAATTACCTAGGGGTAGGATGCTGTACTCCAGGACAGCAGCAAGGGTTCCTTCAGGCCCTCGACCTCTTCCCAAATTCTTCTCATTCTCTTCCGCAATTTGCAGGACCACTTCAGCTCTTCCTCGTTCGGGGTGGGTACTCTGCAACACCGGACCATCCCTGTCATGGCAGCAACCCCCTGCTCCTGCTCGCCTATGTGTGCCTCTACGCCAATGTCTGCCAAAGTTAAGCGTGAGTTAGCTCGCATGCGCTCACGCAATGCCCACCCAAGCTGCGCATCTCTCAGGCCTGTCACTAACTGGTCTCACAGCACTATGTCGGGGGGTCCTATGCTTATGCCGTCTAAGAGTTTGTGTGTAGCTCCTGTAGCGCGTTCATGTACTGCGTCATGGTCTCCCCTCTCTTTGAAAACACCAGAAGAAATGTGTGTGTAATTCTCCTATGTCCGTGGGGTCTCGGTGCATCTCTTCAAGTATTTTCAGTACTTTGTTAAAGGTGTCTCGTGCCTGGGGGGGGTTGCGGCATGACGGAATTCGTTGCCTCTCCGTCTAGGGCCATCACGGCAATCTCCGCCTCTAACATAGGAGTCATGGGGTACATCCTCATCATCCCCCCTGACCCGCTCAGTCCAGCTCCATAACTGTACATTGCTCCCTGTGAACTTGGGGAGATTACTCAAAATTGTCCCCAACGGTATACTGGCCCTTAGAGCACCTCCAACTGCTTGGTCTGCCACCTTTGCGTCCGGAGACTGCATCCTGCCGACTACGCCAAAATGTAAATGTTACATACAGTAACCCATTGCAGAACAGTTATATTTATGTATGTCAGTGACTAATAGTATTATTGTAAAGCAAACAAGCAGGAAAGCGGGATGCAGTGACGGTACACAGGCAACAGAGCAAGGGTTAACCGGATTTATTTACAGTGGAAATACTCCATGCAGGGAGGTGTAGAGTTAAATAATATTAAAGGTATGGTACACTATAACGGTTCAAATATTGGCAAACGAATAAGGAAGTCCTGCCTCTGCAGCTTCTGCTGCATACTCAATGGCGCCGACAACATCTGGTGCTACGCCTCCTCCTGGAGGTCGCTGTAGGCATTGGTCTGTCTTCTGTTGACAGTGGTTGGTCTCTGGCACCTTCCACTGCCCCTTTTCCAAATATCAGTGTGGATAATTAAAGGCACGGGCCACAGTCCTGTATGAGCCCAACGTTGCTCCTCAACTATTTTCACAAGAAAAGTCTGGTCAAAACTGTCAAGGCAACTATCTACTGACCCAGTCAGGGCACAAGTGTCAGTCTGGTATACGGTCTCTCTTGTGCAGCATGTGTGCGGTACTCACGGTCACGTAGGGCACAGCACCCGGTTCTCTGGCAGTCACTGGACACACACTGTACGTCCCACTCTCCCTGGTTCCCACTGTTGGTGGCGGGCGACGGTGGAAGATGGTCTGCGTGGCACTGCTCTGTGTGCACGACTCTGCACTGCTCCACATGGCTCTGCACTCTCTGGCTTGGTGGCACACAGCTCTGCACTCTCTGGCTTGCTGCTGAGCACACAGCTACTGTCATGCTCGCCATGTCTGTTTTGCCTCATGACCCCTGGAGCGATGTGCATGCGCATCTCATGTCTATCCTGCATGTTCCCTAGAGCAGTGTGCACACTCACCTCAAGACTGTTGAGCTGCGGGATGCCTGCGTTTCTGCTCTGCCTTCTGTGATAGTCTCGTCATGTCTAGAACCCCTGATCATGTGTCCTTCCTATGTTCCAGCAGAGGCTGGTTCTGCATTCATCTCTGCATGTCTGGAACTCTGATCATGTGACCTGCCTAGGTTTCAGCACTGGTTCTGCAATCATCCCTGCATGTCTGGAATCCTGATCATGTGACTGCTCCCTGTGATCCTGGAGGATCTGAACTGGAAGTTCTCCCCTGGTCCTGACCTGGAAGTGGAGGTGCTATACCCTATATCTGACCGCCCCTTCCTATGCTCAGGGCCTGAGTATTGTGTTGCTTCCCTGCATGGCTGCTTGGTCGCTCATACTATTCTGTGCCCTTGCACTTTGCTCTGTCGTGCGTCTCTGCACACACTCCGTGCTCATACTCCGTCTCTTGTCCCATGCCTTGTCTTGTGTTTGTCCTTCGTGCCATGTTTTGTCTCTGCTATGCTTTGCCTTGTAGTCCTTCCTTGCTCTGATTCCGTTCTGTGCCTCAGTCTTGCTTCCGTTCCTTGTTCCGTACCTTGCCTTGCTCTGCCTCACTCTCTCCTATGGTGCTCTGTAGTGCTCCCTGGCACACTCACCATTCCTCCTCTCTGACTTCTCGTGCTCTTTTCCATGTCTAGTCCCAAGGCTCTCCCTTGGCCCGGCTCTGGGCTCCGGCCTACGCTCCGCTGCTAGCTCTGTTCTTGCTCCGTGTTTCTGCCTATGCTTCCGTTACTGGTTCCGTACTCTGCCTAAGCTCTGCCTGGTTTCTTGTCTTGTCTTCCCTAGCTGCTTCGTGTGCGCTTTGCATGCACCTGGTCTTCCTAGCCTCCTGTTTGTGCCTCAGCCATGCCCGCCTGCTTGTGCCTCAGCCGTGCTCGTCGGTCAGTGACAGCTGCGTCGCCTGCCATGCCTCAGCCGGGTTCGCTGGAGTCTTGCCCGTGTGTCAGTGCCACAGCCCGATCAGCTAGCCAGTGCCCCAGCCGTGCTCTCTGTGCTCCCTTGCACCTCACGCTGTTTCTGCACTGTGCTCTATGTGCTCTCTAAAGCACGTGCAGGCCCTCGCCTGCTCCCTGGCATACCTCCCCGTGCTTCCGTAAAAGTACGCGCAGGTCTTGCCATGTACTCTGTCGTGCCCTCTTGCACGCACAGGTCCTAACCCTGTCCTTGTACCTGACCCTGGCGTGCCTCTCTGCACGCGCAGGACTCTGCTTCGCCTGACCCTGGCTTGCCTCTCTGCACACGCAGGACTCTGCCTCGCCTGACCCTGGCGTGCCTCTCTGCACGCGCAGGACTCTGTCCTTGTACTTGTCCCTGGCGTGTCCCTCTACACGTGCAGGTTTCCGTCCTTGTTTGTATTGTACCTGTCCCTGGCGTGCTCCTCTACACGCGCAGGCCTCCGTCCTTGTACCTGTCCCTGGCGTGTCACCTATCACGCACCCTGCCTCGTATCCTGGTTTGCCTGCCGGATTCCCGAAACCTGTCGACCGCTGCCAGAGGCCCGGAACCAGATGACTGCGGCCTGATGTCCGGAGCTGATGTCCGCAGCCTGATGCCTGGATCCTGTCGGTCGTTGCCAGTAGTCCGGAGTCCGATGCCATCGCACCCTGCCTTGGACCCTGGCGTGTCTCCTAAGCATGTACCCTGTCTTGGACTCTGGCGTGTCCTAGCACTCATCCCTCCTAGGAACTCTGGTGTGATCCCTAACACATACCCTGCCCTGGACCCTGGTATGTTTTCTGCACGTGTTATGTCTGGAACATTTGGCGTGCCCGTGCACACACCTTGCCGTTTGTGCCCTGCACCTGATTCCCTGTTTATGACTTGCACCTGAATAAAGTGTGTAACCACGTTTTGCAGAAGAAACCCTGTGACTTCGCTTTGTGTTTCATATCCTGTCCGCCCTGTTGCCTGACATGCAATAGTGTCTTCCTGAGCCGGCCGTCTGGTCCAGCTGCTGTGGTGGCTCACCCACTTGGTCTTGCCCCTGACACTCCCTGTATAGGGGGTGGATTCTCACTAGGCCAGCTCACCCTAGGTGGGTGGGTGCCACGGCCCAGAGGGTCCACTCTAAAAAGGAAAACAACTCAGCGTAAGCTGACGCTCATCACGGCTACTCTTAGCACAGCGGTCCCGGTCTCTCTTCAGGTACAGCACTGCCTGTCACTGCCATGTTAAACTCTAGAGAGGAAGGGGGAAGCTGTACACACTGCTCACCACTCTCCTGCGTGCTGCTCTCTGCGCTGTTCCCCGCCAGCACCAGACTGCAGTCCTTCGTGCACTTTTTCCTTTTATCCCTCTGCTGCTGAGCACCCTTTCCTGGCTCTCCCCACCCCCTCCTGTCAGCAGGAAGTTCCATCTCCCTAGGGCTTGCCCTGGGCTTCAGGGGAAGGTCTGCCCCTTTCAGGCTTCCCCCTGGGAACAGAGGATTCAGCCCCTTCAGTTCCAGACCCAGCATGCAGGTACCCGCAGTCCGGTCTATCTCCTTACACTAGTAGTATGTGTGTGTAAAATTTGGGACCTGTATGTATTTAATAAAAGAATATTCTCGGGAAAAAATTGCGTGGACTTCTGCACAATTTTCTCTGCCAGAGAGGGAAAGCCAGTGACTGAGGTCAGATATTAATAGCATAGAAAGGGACCATTGTTATTGGCCCCCTACATCTGTCCCCAGCTAGCCCAGAAAAGGCCCATCTGTAAGGTGCACCAATTCTGGCACTTAGCCTCTCATCCCACTGCCATGTACTGTAGCAGTGGCATATGGGGTAATAAGGGATTAATGTCACCTTGCTACTGTAAGGTGACATTAAGCCCGGTTAATAATGAAGAGGTGTCAATAAGACACCTATCCATTATTAATCTTCTAGTATGAAAGGGTTTATAAAACACAGACATTAAGAATAAAGTATTTTAATGAAATAATTAAACACACTGGTTTCCCATCTTTATTAAACTCCCAATCCAAGCGAATCCCTCGTTTTCCTGTAAAAAAAAATCTAAAATAAAAAAGCAACAATATCTCATACCTATCCGCCATAGTCAAGTCCCACACTGCAATCCATCTCAAGGGGTTAAATAGTTTACAACCGGGAGCATTGCTACCGGCCCGGCTGTAAACCACTGCGAAATGACTGAAAAGCTGCCTGCGCAGCCTCCCTGCCTGACCGGAGATGAACTCTGTAGCGTGGGAAAGTTTCAGAACATTTTCCCACGCTGCCGAGTTCACCTCGGGTCAGGCGGGGCCTCTGGGCGCTGACGTCACAGAGGCTGCCCAGAGGCTCCGCCCAACCTGAGGTGAACTCGGCAGCGTGGGAAAATGTTTAGAAACTTTCCCACGCCATAGAGTTCATGTCCAGTCAGGCAGGGAGGCTGCGCAGGCAGCTTTTCATTCATTCCGTAGTGGTTTACAGCTGGACCGGTAGCAATAGCACCGCGGCCAGTTGTAAACTATTCAATTTCATTAAGTAATTTTTAAATCTATCTCTCCTATACAAGGGAGCACATATTATCACAGCGATCTAATATCAATCACTGTTTATCAAAAGGGAAAACAAAACCAGGGTAGGTGGAGGGTAGGACACCAGGAATATGAATAGGCAATCCACATTATGCATTGCATCTATAAATGGTGTTCAACACCTACAGGGTCAGGATCACAATAATTCCAAATCTAGTTACACATGGGTTATAAATAGTGATTAGTGAGTATACTCGTTGCTCGGGTTTTTCCGAGCATGCTCGGGTGTCCTCTGAGTATTTTGGCGTGCTCAGAGATTTAGTTTTCGTCATCTTGGCTGTATGATTTGCGACTGCTAGACAGGCTGAATACATGTGAGGAATGCCTGTTTGTTAGGGAATTTCCACATGTATTCAGCTTGTCTAGTAGCCGCAAATCATGCAGCTGAGACAAAAACTAGATCTCCGAGCACGCCAAAATACTCAGAGATTACCCGAGCAACAATGCTACTTGCCCATCACTAGTTATAAAGTTACAGTAATATTACCACAAACCAGTTCAGGGAGAGTATAATACCGTATGTTATTCTGTTCCATCACAAATATAGAGCCAGTGACCTCAAGGTTATGTATTAATCCGGAATGTACCCATCTCCAGACCTCGAATCACTAAGGGGATAACCGCAAAGCCAGGTCCAATTGAGCTTTTAAGCTTAGTCCAATCCAAGGGTTCCACACTTCAAAGAAGGAGTCCCACATATCAGTTCTAGTTACTTCTATTTGCTCATATAACATGATGTTCAATCAAAAATATCGATAGTGTGGGAGTTTACCACTTCGCCATGATATGGATCTTGGTGGCCATAGACAAATAATTTACATGCTTGTGAGAGTTTTTTGAAAATCACGAAAGTCTAGTTCCCAACAGAAAGGCAGAGGGTTTTAAGTCAATCGATCTACCAAAAATTTGCTTCATTAGGCGTTGCCATAGGTCAGATACAACTGTACAAGGCCACCAGATGTGTTTCATGTCACTCGATACCCTGCATCCTCTAAAGCATTCACCAGAAACACTTGGCTAGATGCTATGAATTTTGTCTGGAACGTAGTATGCTCTAGGAAGAACGTTTAAGGAGGTCTCTACAAGGGACGTTTGGTGACTTCCTTTTGACAGTGTATCACAACTGTGGTATTATTCATCTATTGACATGTTAAATCCTAGAACCTCTTCCTATTGTAACGTGTATTGCAATTTTCTATCAGCATGTGGTGGACTAGTGATAGAATAAATCAGTGAGATTTTTCCCTTTCCCAACAGGTCGTTTAAACACTTTTTTTCAAAGCTCGCTGCCTGGAGAGGGGTTTTGTTTGGGAGAATTTGCTTGACAAAGTGGAATTTCTGATTTATATGCATGGCTTCTCTGACTGGGGGCTCATATTTTTGAACAAATTCCTGTCTATCAAGTAAGACATTGAATGGGGAGCAGAGGTGCTGAAGTATATAAATTCCTTTCAATGTCCACCATGAAAAAAATTGTGATTTGAGGCCTGGTTGAAACATAGGATTGTGCAATATTGTAGTCAGAGGGGAGGGATTAGATTGCAGCTTATATGTAAAGCGCACTTTCCTCCAGAGGAGTAATGAGTGAACTATAAAGGGCGCCATAGCTACCAGACCTTGTGGGAACCGTTCTGTAGACCACATTAGGCCTGATAGCAATGATGGCCTAGAGAGAAAGGATTCTAAGAGAACCCATCTGGGTTTATTGTTGTATGAACAAGTATTGCTTAGTTGAGCAATCTGTGCAGACTTATAGTAAAGTGCAAAATTAGGCAAAGATATTCCCCCTTCTTTCCACGTTTTTTTTTTTTTCCTTTCCATAGGAATTTGGACACTATCGAGTGTATATGGGAAACCGTTCTGGTTGATATTATAACCGGAAGGGATCTAACGAGATAAAGAAAGCGAGGTAATGACACCATTTTTATTGCATGCAACCTACCAAGCCAAGATAGCTTTGAGAATGACCATCTATTTAGATCGGCTTGAAAACCCTGAATCAATGGAGTATAATTCCATTTGAACAGAGTCTTCCCATTGACCCTTAAGTTGATCGCCAGATAAGTTAGATAATATTCTTTGCTTGAGTACCCAAATTGTGAGGTTGTTGTTTTGCCCCTCTTTTGGAGAATTAATAAATAATGCTTCAGATTTGTCTATTTATTTTTAGGGCAGAGATTGCCTCAAATTCATGGAGAAGAGAGAATAGGTGCGGTAGTGTAATATGAGGGCTAATTAGCGTCAGGAGGAGATAACCTGCGAAGAGGCTAACCTTGTATTGGTCTCCCAGATCTTCAGGGCCCAATATGTTTTGATTTCTACTTATGGCCTCAGCTACAGGTTCCATTGCAAGTGCAAAAAGAGCTGGAGACAGAGGGCAGCCCTACCTAGTTCCTCTCTGAATATTTAAAGAAGTAGGATGTGTTGATGGGAGTTTTAAATAAACCACGGACCTATCATAAAGCAATTTGAGACACGTGATAAGTTTAGGGGAGAACCCGAATTCAGATAGGACTGTAAAAAGATACCAACATAGTGTGTCGAAAGCTTTTTCAATGTCCACGGCCAACAATAAAAGACTCTTTCGGTGGAGATTAGCTGTGTGAATGATATTTAACGCCCGCCTTATATTATCTGGCGCCTGTCTCGTTGGTATAAAGCCAACCTGACCCGGGTAAATGAGATAAAATTAACAAAATACTTCTCTATCAGTTATGATAGATGTAAAAAATGTTAAGTCAACACTTAACAAAGATATATGTCTATGGTTTTTTGTTAGTAGATGATATCTCTTGGGTTTGGGGATTACGGTTACGTGCGCCACATAAAATTCAGGGGGTACTTGCGAACCATTTAGAAACAAATTGCCGAAGCTTTTGATATATGGTATAAGCGTCTCACTAAATTTTTTATAATAAAGTGCCGTAAGACCGTCAGGTCCGGGCGCCTTTCCTCTTTTTCATTTTTTAACTGTTGCAACTATTTCTTCTGAAATGTCTAATTGAAGTTGCTGTGCCGTGGATTCAGTAATCTTGGGCAGGTGGAGGCTGCGGAGGATAGACTTCAGTAGTAGAGGAGGGGGAGGTTGTGGGGCGGAGAACAAGTTCTGATAGTAGTATTCATGAAAAGTATTATAAATGACGTCAGGGTGTGCCAAAATCTGTCCATTAGGGTTTTTTATGGAAGATATGATATTGAGTGTCGCTCTCTTTCTAAGTTTACAAGCCAATATCTTTTTGGGTTTATTAGCCTGCTTATAAAATGTGGCTTTAGTCCAAGTTGGGTCTCTCAGTCTTGGTGGTAAGGATTGCGTCTAATTGTAATTTTGTATCTTGAATTTGTTTAGTTAAGTACGGAGATGTAGAGAGTTGGTTTGCTAATTCTAGTTTTAAAAGTTTAATTTCCAAACTAGTCTGAAGCTCAGTCCCTTTTTTCTTTTTTTTTTTATTGGCCACTAACTTGATCAAGGAGCCAATAATGTATTTTTTATGTGTTGGCCAAATCACTCCAGGTGAAGACTTCACTGCATTGATTTAAAAAAAGTTAGCTAAATTTTCCTCAATAAAAGTAATATTAACCGGGTCTGCCAATAAAGACTCATTTATTCTCCATCTATACAGCCTGGACTTTGAAGTCGAAGACTGAAATAATCGCGCCATGATCTGACCACGCGGAGGGTACATGGCGTGTATGTAGAACTGCTGGGAGCGAGGTAGCTGTTGTCAATTGATCAATTCTAGAGGATGTTTTATGTACTGGAGAGAAGTATGTGTAACCCCTTGACATCCCGTTCAATTCCCTCCACAGGTCCGCTAAACGGTTCTCTCTCACGAGGCTAAGGATTTTCTTCCTCTCTGCTTTAGCAATGTCAGAGCGCCTCACAGCACTACTATCTGAGGTTGGGTTAATAGTAAAATTGAAATCGCCACACCAGATCAGGTGATGGAATGAGAGCGTGTTGAGTTTTGATAGTATCAACTTAAAAACTGAGAGTTGGGCTGATGCTGGAAGATAACTATTCACGATACAAATATTCTGTCCCTGTAATACCCCCTGTAGAATAAAGAATCTAACCTCTTGGTCTGCGTAAGACCTTACGGGCTGTAACGTAAGGAAAATAGCTACACCTCTCGTCTTGCGTTCCCAGGTGGATATAAAAAAAACAAGAATAGGTGGAGTCAAAATACTTCGGACACGAAGAGTTAGAAAAATGGGTCTCTTGGAGGCAAAGAATGTCAGGATTATGTTTTCGATACTCCAAAAAGGCCTTCTTGTGTGTTAAAGAGGAATTAAAACCCCTGACATTATGTGATAAGACCCTACACGTTTGGTTAAACTTGTAATGCTAGGCAGTAACGCACCCCATGTGTTCTCCCCATGGATGTGGAACTGAAGTCTTGAGCTAACCTACGTAAGACAGCCTTGAATATGATAAATACGAGTTTAAATGTCCATGTGAGGAAACAATTGTGAAAGACAGGGGGGAGGGCAGACAAAGACACATAACAAATAATAAACCAGTAACATTAAATGGGCTACAAGCCCAGTTTACATAGTGATCTGGAAGCCCTTATTAACGAGAGCAATCCAAAATTCACTATAGTTAGGCAACATGTATTAACCATGCAAGAAAAGCCCCAGCTTATGTTAAATTTCCAAGCCAGCCAGGATATTATGGGTAGTAGTCCGGAACTCTGGCTGACAGGATGATGTGGGATATTAGTGGTAGTAGTCCGGTGGTTCTGGCTGATGGGATGATGTGGGATATTAGGGGTAGTAGTCCGGTGGCTCTGGCTGACGGGATGATGTGGGATATTAGGGGTAGTAGTCCGGTGGCTCTGGCTGATGGGATGATGTGGGATATTAGGGGTAGTAGTCCGGTGGCTCTGGCTGACGGGATGATGTGGGATATTAGGGGTAGTAGTCCGGTGGCTCTGGCTGACGGGATGATGTGGGATATTAGGGGTAGTAGTCCGGTGGCTCTGGCTGATGGGATGATGTGGGATATTAGGGGTAGTAGTCCGGTGGCTCTGGCTGATGGGATGATGTGGGATATTAGGGGTAGTAGTCCGGTGGCTCTGGCTGATGGGATGATGTGGGATATTAGGGGTAGTAGTCCGGTGGCTCTGGCTGATGGGATGATGTGGGATATTAGGGGTAGTAGTCCGGTGGCTCTAGCTGATGGGATGATGTGGGATATTAGGGGTAGTAGTCCGGTGGCTCTGGCTGATGGGATGATGTGGGATATAATGGGTAGTAGTCTGGAGGCTCTGGCTGACGGGATGATGTGGGATATTAGGGGTAGTAGTCCGATGGCTCTGGCTGATGGGATGATGAGGGATATTATAGTGAATGTGGCTATGCGGAGTGGGCGGGGCTCTATACTCAGTTTTATATATATAGATATAATTATTATAATTTGTTGTAACTAACCGTAGTTACTATGCCTGGGCAGCGCCGGGCTCTTCAGCTAGTACAGAGTAAAATCAAATACAATTGGCGTGTATTATTATAAACGGATCAAAACAGCCAAAACTGCTAACATTCAAAAATGACCCGTGCGAGTCATCTGCTCTAGATCTTAGCTAGTCATCCATGGCAATGTACCCTTATGCGGCCTCCATAAGGGAAAAGTGCGCCATGGGTTAGACCAGGGACCCCTACCCTGTAGCTTGGGAGCCACATGTGGCTCGCGGTCCCATGAATTGTGGCTCGCAACTGTCTGCCAGCTTGGTGCATTAGGTCCAAGTCTAGCAAACAGGTATGAAGAGTACATCTCAAAATGGTGAATTTTTGAGTAGACCTGCACAGAAGAGCTGATCTGGATGCACATTTACTGGTCTTAAGGGTTTAGAGATGTTTTAGGTGTGGTACGCTGGAGGATGATACTACCTATAGAGGAGGTGCTCAAAGCTGGATGTGACAATGTGCTGGGAGTCCTTGATGGGAGAATACTGAATGGGGGTGTTGTGGGAACCCCTGGATCTCAGTGTACTGCTTTGGAGTGATTTCTGTGGAAAATCTTTGGTTATCATTATACCTGTAATGGGGGTTTTGGTTGACATTACTTTGAAGGGGGTGGGAGCTGGATGTGGCTAACGACCCTCTCTAAGCTGAATGTGGCGCTCAAGGTCAAAAAGGCGGAGGACCACTGGGTTAGACTATTAAAGCATAACGGAAATAACCAGTAACCAAGATGTCCAAAACCTGTAGGCTACATTGAGCTCATGAAAGTCCTTAGGAACCAAGAGGATAGTTTTCACCCAAGAGAGAGCCATATGCTATTCGATGTAGATCAAGTAGCATGAGTGCTGACGTCTTGACGTGCGGACTTCTGTCCATTCTCTCGTAGGCCTTGATTGTTCAGGTGGCAGTGATTGAGGGACATCCGGCTCTGGGATACCAGCTTGGTTTAAGGCAAGCTTGCCTTCTTCTAATGACCTGCAAATATAGGTTTTATTAGGCTGGTTTCACATTAGCGTTTTTTTGCGCAGCGCTTTGTGCGCACGAAGCGCAGCGCAAAAAAAGCTATTGTGAAAGTAGCCTTATTTGTAGAAAAGAGTAAAGCAAAAGGGAATCCCTACTGATATTTAATCTGGGCAGCTTGTAAGGCAGCAGTAAATTTCTCCTCCTAGAGAGAGTAGCAGGTGCTATGTCTGCAAAGATACAAACTGTATTTTGTAGCCCGGGCAACGTGGAAAGCCCTCGTCGCCATTAAGATCAAGTCCCGAGATTCCTCATAATGTAGTTTAAGGATGACATCCAGGCCCGGACTGGCCCATAGGGTAACAGGGGAATCCCCCGGTGGGCGCCTGTGCAGATCTGGGCCCCCAACCCCACCATATGGGCTGTGCTTGGCGTAATTCACTTGATTCACTGTGTATAAAAAAGCAGCATCTCCTTCATTAACCAAACTACCCAGTTTATTATTATAGAGAGATATAGGTACATTTGGGAACGAGAGTAGAGCAATATTTGTATGCAGATGAAAAGTGGGCCCCCCCAATGTCAATCTTACTGGTGGGCCCTAGTCACCCCAGTCCGACACTGATGACATCTCTAGGGTTAGTGTCTGATCGGGGCCTTCCCACAGCCCTGTGAATCCTAGTTACATGCAGTAGAGCTGGATCTATTTGTGGGATGAGCAAAAAGCGTGGTGGCCATGTCTTTAAGGGCTGAAATATCCTCAGGCTGGCCTCGTATGCGCAAGTTACCTCTGCCGGATCTGTTCTCAAAATCTTCACGTTTTAATTCTAATTCATTAATATGCTCAATGTGCTGTTTAAGAGCCCCCTGATTTTTAACGCTTTCATAGTACTGGATTAACCCCTTCATGACCCAGCCTATTTTGACCTTAATGACCAGGCCATTTTTTACAATTATGACCAGTGTCCCTTTATGAGCTAATAACTCAGGAACGCTTCAACGCATCCTAGCGATTCTGATTGTTTTTTCGTGACATATTGGGCTTCATGTTAGTGGTAAATTTAGGTTAATTATTTTTGCGTTTATTTGTGAAAAAAAACGGAAACTTGGTGAAAATTTAGAGAATTTCGCAATTTTCAAATTTTGAATTTTTATTCTGTTAAACCAGAGTTATGTGATACAAAGTAGTTAATAAATAACATTTCCCACATGTTTACTTTACATCAGCACAATTTTGGAAACAAATTTTTTTTTTGTTAGGAAGTTATAAGGGTTAAAAGTTGACCAGCGATTTCTCATTTTTACAACAAAATTTACAAAGCCATTTTTTTCTTTAGGCTGTGTGCCCACGATGCGTTTTTTTTAAGCGTTTCCGCAGCGTTTGAGCCGGCTCAGACGCTGCAGAAACGCTTAAAAGATGCATCAAATTAATTAGCATGCGTTTTTGGCTTTTTGTGCCAATGCATGCGTTTTTATCCGCTCAGGAATCGCTTAGCGGCTAAAAACGCAGCATGCTCATTAATTTCCGCATTGTTGAGCGTTTTTAGCCATCCCCAATGATCCCAGAAATCGCGTGTCAAAAAGCGCATCAAAAACGCGTCAAAAATCACGCAAAAAAAGACGCGCGATTTCTGGGAAGGGGATCCTTTTCCTGAGCGTTTAAAAACGCTAGCGTGGGCACATAGCCTAAGGGACCACTTCACATTTGAAGTCACTTTGAGGGGTCTATATGGCAGAAAATACCCAAAAGTGACACCATTCTAAAAACTGCACCCTTCAAGCTACTCAAAACTACATTCAAGAAGATTATTAACCCTTCAGGTAGTTCACAGGGACTAAAGCAACATGGAAGGAAAAAAATGGACATTTTAATTTTTCCAGCAAAAATTGTTTTAGCATTTTTTTCATTTTCACATGGATAATAGAATAAAATGGATCCTAAAATTTGTTGGGCAATTTCTTCTGAGTACACGGATACCTCATATGTGGTCATAAACCAGTTTGGGCGTACGGCAGGGCTCAGAAGGGAAGGAGCGCCATTTGACTTTTTGAATGGAAAATATGCTGCAATATTTAGCGGTTGCCATGTCGTGTTTGGAGAGTCCCTGTGTGCCTAAAAATTGGCGCTCCCCCACAAGTGACCCCATTTTGGAAACTAGACCCTCCAGGGAACTTATCTAGATGCATAGTTAGTACTTTGAACCCCTGGTGCTTCACAAATTGATCCTCTAAAAAAAAAAAAAAAAAAATTTTCACAAAAATTTTGTTTTAGCCTCAGTTTTTTCATTTTCACATGGGCAACAGGGTAAAATGGGTCATAAAATTTGTTGGGCAATTTCTCTTGAGTACACCGATACCTCATATGTGGTCATAAACCACTGTTTGGATGCACGGCAGGGCCCGGAAGGAGCGCCACTTGACTTTTTGAATGGAATCATAGAATCATAGAATCATAGAATCGTAGAGTTGGAAGGGACCTCCTGGGCCATCTGGTCCAACCCCCTGCTCAAAGCAGGATTCGCTAAATCATCCCAGTCAGATGTCTGTCCAGCCTCTGTTTGAAGACTTCCATTGAAGGAGAACTCACAACTTCTCCGTGGCAGCCTGTTCCACTCATTGATCACTCTGTCAAAAAGTTTTTTCTAATATCTAATCTGTGTCTCCTCCCATTCAGTTTCATCCCATTGCTTCTAGTCTTTCCTTGTGCAAATGAGAATAAAGTTGATCCTTCTACAATGTGACAGCCCTTTAGATATTTGTAGACAGCTATTAAGTCTCCTCTCAGTCTTCTCTTTTGCAAACTAAACATTCCCAAATCCTGCAACCTTTCCTCATAAGACAGGGTTTGCAGACCGGTCACCATTCTGGTCGCTCTTTTCTGAACTTGCTCCAGTTTGTTGATGTCTTTTTTAAAATGTGGTGCCCAAAACTGGACACAATATTCCAGATGAGGTCTGACCAAAGAGGAGTAGAGGGAAATAATGACTTCACGTGATCTAGACTGTATGCTTCTGTTAATACATCCTAGAATTGCATTTGCCTTTTTTGCTGCTGCATCACACTGTTGACTCATATTCAGTCTGTGATCTATTAGTATACCCAAGTCTTTTTCACATGTGCTGTCACTTAGCCCTATTCCTCCCATTCTATATATGCTTTTTTCATTTTTATTGCCCAGATGTAGTACTTTGCATTTCTCCCTGTTAAAAACCATTCTGTTAGTTGCTGCCCACTTCTCCAGTTTATTTAAATCTTTTTGAATCCTCTCTCTCTCTCTTCTCTAGTATTAGCTATCCCTCCTAGCTTTGTGTCATCAGCAAATTTAATCAGTTTACCCTCAATTCCTTCATCTAAATCGTTGATAAAGATGTTGAACAATACAGGGCCCAGTACAGAGCCCTGTGGTACCCCACTTGAGACATTCTTCCAACTGGATGTGCAGCCATTTACGACCACTCTTTGGGTCCGATCACTAAGCCAGTTATGAATCCACCTAACAGTTGCCTTGTCCATTCCATACTTAGTCATTTTTTCAATAAGGATTGTATGAGAGACTTTGTCAAATGCTTTGCTGAAGTCAAGATATACTATATCTACAGCATTTCCTTGATCCACCAAATCAGTGATACCGTCATAGAAGGAAATTAAGTTAGTCTGACATGACTTATTAGTTACAAACCCATGCTGACTCTGTTTAATCACTTCATTCTTATCCAGGTACTGACATACATGTTGTTTAATAATTTGTTCAAAGATCTTTCCTGGTATAGAAGTCAGACTCACCGGCCTATAGTTGCCTGGGTTCACCTTCTTCCCCTTTTTGAAGATAGGAACAACATTTGCTCTTCTCCAGTCTTCTGGCACTTCTCCTGTTCTCCAAGAATTTTCAAAGATTATGGAGAGGGGTTCAAAAATTTCTTCTGCTATCTCCTTCAGTACTCTGGGGTGTAATTCATCTGGACCTGGAGACTTGAATTCATTTAGGTTAGCTAAGTGTTTCCTCACTATCTTTCTGTTTATAGATATCCTGGATTCTTCTATTCCCTTAATAGGACAGTGAATAACAGTTGGTGTTACATTTCCTTTCTGAGAGAAAACAGATGCAAAATAGGAATTTAAAAGTTCAGCCTTCTCAACATCCTGTCTTACCATTTCATCATTTTCATCCTGTAAAAATCCTATAGCATCTTTGACTTTTCTTTTACTTTTGACATATCCCCAAAATCCTTTATTATTGCTTTTGACATCTCTTGCAAGCCTCAATTCATTGTCAGCTTTAGTTAATCTGATTTGTGCCCTGCACGTTCTGCAGACAGCATTATATTCTTCTTTAGATATGCCTCCCTCTTTCCATTTTATAAACATTTTTTTCTTCCTTTTTAGCATGTGCTTAAGTTCTGTGTTCACCCATCCTGGTTTCCTTAAATGCTTCCTATTTTTCCCTCTTTTCGGAATTGTTAACAACTGTGCTTTGAGAATTTCATTTTTCAAGATTTCCCATCCTTCCTGGACATTTTTGTCTTTAAGGATATCCAGCCATTGGATCCCTCCAATTATCTTTCTGAATCCCTTAAAATCTGCCTTTCTGAAATCTAACCTTGACGTCTGAGTCTTCACAGGTCTTCCTCCTCTAGTTATCCAAAATTCTAAAATAGCATGGTCGCTACCTCCTAGGGTTCCAGCCACTTTTACCTCCTCAACCATTTCCTCCCTGTTTATAAGGATTAGATCCAAGGTAGCAGTTCCCCTTGTTTTCTCCCCTACCTTTTGGAAGATAAAGTTGTCAGCAAGAGAGGATAAGAATTTCCTTGACCTGTTAGTTTTGCCTGAGAGAGATTCCCAACAAATGTCTGGATAGTTGAAATCTCCCATGACAACTATGTCATATTTTTTGGAGAACTTGGCCATTTGATGCATAAAGAGTTCATCCATATCTTCAGCTTGCACAGGCGGCCTGTAGTAAATGCCTACAATGGTGTCCTTTCCATTATTCTTACCCAAACAGTTTCCACAGAACTCCCAGTCTCTGAAGCTTCAATCTCTGTGCAGATATACGCATTTCTAACATACAATGCAACACCCCCTCCTCGTTTATCAAGTCTGTTTCTTGCAAATAAGTTGTATCCTTCTAGTCTTGTATTCCAATCATGTGTATTGTCCCACCAAGTTTCAGTGATTCTAATGACATCATATTTCTTTTCCTGTGTTAGTAGTTCCAATTCTCCTTGTTTGTTGCCCATGCTTTGTGCATTAGTATAGAAACATTTTAGTTTGTGATTGGTTTCTCTTTCTCCAATATTTTTATTAATTAGATTCTTTCGTCTTTGTTCTTCCTTTCCACTTCTAATAGCAGAGTTCTCAATAGCATTTGTCAGGTGTATGGCTTTTTCTGGTCTTTTGCTTCCCTTCCCATGTTGTTCTAGTTTAAAGCTCTCCTTACAAGTGTAGCAAGGCGACTTCCAAATACATGCTTACCAGTCTTCGTAAGGTGCACCCCATCTCTAGCAAGTAGTCCATCGTATAAGTAGTTCACTCCGTGATCCAGAAATCCAAATCGTTGCTGACGGCACCATCGACGTAGCCAGTTGTTCACTTGCAGAATCTTATTCCACCTCCTTGTTCCATGGCCATCCACTGGGAGGATGGAAGAGAAGACCACCTGCGCTCCCAGTTCTTTCACTTTCTTGACTAAGTCTTCAAAGTCTCTGCAGATGGTTTCCAGGTCGTTTCTTGCAGTGTCATTTGTCCCCACATGTAGTAGCAGGAATGGGAAGTCATCTGTAGGTCTGAAGAGTCCTGATATCCTGTCAGACACATCTTTAATTTTTGCACCTGGAAGACAGCACATTTCTCTTGAAGTTATATCCGGTCTGCAGATAGCGGCCTCTGTTCCTCTCAACAGTGAATCCCCCATGACCACCACTCTCCGTTTCTTCTTCACAACATTTTTCTTTCTCCATCCAGGAGGACTCTGAAGGCGTACAAGGTTGCTGTTTGTTGGCAAAGTCTTATCCTGATGTATTTCTTCATTGTTTTCCTGCGTGAGAGCCTGGTACTGGTTTCTGAGCAGTATGGGTGCTGACTGCCTCCTGATCCTCCTGCTTCTCTGGGTCACATGTCTCCATTCCTCTGTTTCTTCAGGTGCACTTCGAATTTCTTCTCTTTCTGTAACATGAAGAGATAATTCTGCTCTGTCCAAGAACTCTTCACCTTCCTTAATGATCTTCAATGTAGCTAACCTCTCTTCGAGATTTTGCAACTTTTCCTCCAACAGGGAGACAAGCTTGCATTTGTGGCATGTGAAGTTTGGCTTTTCCACTGGTAAATCTGTGAACATGTAGCAAGAAATGCAGCTCACCAAATGGCTCCTGGCCTCTTCCATCTTGAGATTTCTTAAAAATGATGAAAGACGAGCCAAAATTCGCGCGCCGACAGGCGCGCAGTTTTTCAGATTTCCTCTTTTCAGCTGCAACGGCCAAAACCCAGTGATCGTTGAGCTCGCGGAGACTCTTCACTTATCCCAGAAGGCACTGGAAATATGCAAATGATCTCCTCAAGACTCTTCCCCTGGTTTTCCGATTTCCTCTTTTCAGCTGCAACGGCCAAAACCCAGTGATCGTTGAGCTCGCGGAGACTCTTCACTTATCCCAGAAGGCACTGGAAATATGCAAATGATCTCCTCAAGACTCTTCCCCTGGTTTTCCGATTTCCTCTTTTCAGCTGCAACGGCCAAAACCCAGTGATCGTTGAGCTCGCGGAGACTCTTCACTTATCCCAGAAGGCACTGGAAATATGCAAATGATCTCCTCAAGACTCTTCCCCTGGTTTTCCGATTTCCTCTTTTCAGCTGCAACGGCCAAAACCCAGTGATCGTTGAGCTCGCGGAGACTCTTCACTTATCCCAGAAGGCACTGGAAATATGCAAATAATCTCCTCAAGACTCTTCCCCTGGTTTTCCGATTTCCTCTTTTCAGCTGCAACGGCCAAAACCCAGTGATCGTTGAGCTCGCGGAGACTCTTCACTTATCCCAGAAGGCACTGGAAATATGCACCTCCAACTGCTTGGTCTGCCACCTTTGCGTCCGGAGACTGCATCCTGCCGACTACGCCAAAATGTAAATGTTACATACAGTAACCCATTGCAGAACAGTTATATTTATGTATGTCAGTGACTAATAGTATTATTGTAAAGCAAACAAGCAGGAAAGCGGGATGCAGTGACGGTACACAGGCAACAGAGCAAGGGTTAACCGGATTTATTTACAGTGGAAATACTCCATGCAGGGAGGTGTAGAGTTAAATAATATTAAAGGTATGGTACACTTTAACGGTTCAAATATTGGCAAACGAATAAGGAAGTCCTGCCTCTGCAGCTTCTGCTGCATACTCAATGGCGCCGACAACATCTGGTGCTACGCCTCCTCCTGGAGGTCGCTGTAGGCATTGGTCTGTCTTCTGTTGACAGTGGTTGGTCTCTGGCACCTTCCACTGCCCCTTTTCCAAATATCAGTGTGGATAATTAAAGGCACGGGCCACAGTCCTGTATGAGCCCAACGTTGCTCCTCAACTATTTTCACAAGAAAAGTCTGGTCAAAACTGTCAAGGCAACTATCTACTGACCCAGTCAGGGCACAAGTGTCAGTCTGGTATACGGTCTCTCTTGTGCAGCATGTGTGCGGTACTCACGGTCACGTAGGGCACAGCACCCGGTTCTCTGGCAGTCACTGGACACACACTGTACGTCCCACTCTCCCTGGTTCCCACTGTTGGTGGCGGGCGACGGTGGAAGATGGTCTGCATGGCACTGCTCTGTGTGCACGACTCTGCACTGCTCCACATGGCTCTGCACTCTCTGGCTTGGTGGCACACAGCTCTGCACTCTCTGGCTTGCTGCTGAGCACACAGCTACTGTCATGCTCGCCATGTCTGTTTTGCCTCATGACCCCTGGAGCGATGTGCACGCGCATCTCATGTCTATCCTGCATGTTCCCTAGAGCAGTGTGCACACTCACCTCAAGACTGTTGAGCTGCGGGATGCCTGCGTTTCTGCTCTGCCTTCTGTGATAGTCTCGTCATGTCTAGAACCCCTGATCATGTGTCCTTCCTATGTTCCAGCAGAGGCTGGTTCTGCATTCATCTCTGCATGTCTGGAACTCTGATCATGTGACCTGCCTAGGTTTCAGCACTGGTTCTGCAATCATCCCTGCATGTCTGGAATCCTGATCATGTGACTGCTCCCTGTGATCCTGGAGGATCTGAACTGGAAGTTCTCCCCTGGTCCTGACCTGGAAGTGGAGGTGCTATGCCCTATATCTGACCGCCCCTTCCTATGCTCAGGGCCTGAGTATTGTGTTGCTTCCCTGCATGGCTGCTTGGTCGCTCATACTATTCTGTGCCCTTGCACTTTGCTCTGTCGTGCGTCTCTGCACACACTCCGTGCTCATACTCCGTCTCTTGTCCCATGCCTTGTCTTGTGTTTGTCCTTCGTGCCATGTTTTGTCTCTGCTATGCTTTGCCTTGTAGTCCTTCCTTGCTCTGATTCCGTTCTGTGCCTCAGTCTTGCTTCCGTTCCTTGTTCCGTACCTTGCCTTGCTCTGCCTAACTCTCTCCTATGGTGCTCTGTAGTGCTCCCTGGCACACTCACCATTCCTCCTCTCTGACTTCTCGTGCTCTTTTCCATGTCTAGTCCCAAGGCTCTCCCTTGGTCCGGCTCTGGGCTCTGGCCTACGCTCCGCTGCTAGCTCTGTTCTTGCTCCATGTTTCTGCCTATGCTTCCGTTACTGGTTCCGTACTCTGCCTAAGCTCTGCCTGGTTTCTTGTCTTGTCTTCCCTTGCTGCTTCGTGTGCGCTTTGCATGCACCTGGTCTTCCTAGCCTCCTGTTTGTGCCTCAGCCATGCCCGCCTGCTTGTGCCTCAGCCGTGCTCGTCGGTCAGTGACAGCTGCGTCGCCTGCCATGCCTCAGCCGGGTTCGCTGGAGTCTTGCCCGTGTGTCAGTGCCACAGCCCGATCAGCTAGCCAGTGCCCCAGCCGTGCTCTCTGTGCTCCCTTGCACCTCACGCTGTTTCTGCACTGTGCTCTATGTGCTCTCTAAAGCACGTGCAGGCCCTCGCCTGCTCCCTGGCATACCTCCCCGTGCTTCCGTAAAAGTACGCGCAGGTCTTGCCATGTACTCTGTCGTGCCCTCTTGCACGCACAGGTCCTAACCCTGTCCTTGTACCTGACCCTGGCGTGCCTCTCTGCACGCGCAGGACTCTGCTTCGCCTGACCCTGGCTTGCCTCTCTGCACACGCAGGACTCTGCCTCACCTGACCCTGGTGTGCCTCTCTGCACTCGCAGGACTCTGTCCTTGTACTTGTCCCTGGCGTGTCCCTCTACAAGTGCAGGTTTCCGTCCTTGTTTGTATTGTACCTGTCCCTGGCGTGCTCCTCTACACGCGCAGGCCTCCGTCCTTGTACCTGTCCCTGGCGTGTCACCTATCACGCACCCTGCCTCGTATCCTGGTTTGCCTGCCGGATTCCCGAAACCTGTCGACCGCTGCCAGAGGCCTGGAACCAGATGACTGCGGCCTGATGTCCGGAGCTGATGTCCGCAGCCTGATGCCTGGATCCTGTCGGTCGTTGCCAGTAGTCCGGAGTCCGATGCCATCGCACCCTGCCTTGGACCCTGGCGTGTCTCCTAAGCATGTACCCTGTCTTGGACTCTGGCGTGTCCTAGCACTCATCCCTCCTAGGAACTCTGGTGTGATCCCTAACACATACCCTGCCCTGGACCCTGATATGTTTTCTGCACGTGTTATGTCTGGAACATTTGGCGTACCCGTGCACACACCTTGCCGTTTGTGCCCTGCACCTGATTCCCTGTTTATGACTTGCACCTGAATAAAGTGTGTAACCACGTTTTGCAGAAGAAACCCTGTGACTTCGCTTTGTGTTTCGTATCCTGTCCGCCCTGTTGCCTGACACGCAATAGTGTCTTCCTGAGCCGGCCGTCTGGTCCAGCTGCTGTGGTGGCTCACCCACTTGGTCTTGCCCCTGACACTCCCTGTATAGGGGGTGGATTCTCACTAGGCCAGCTCACCCTAGGTGGGTGGGTGCCACGGCCCAGAGGGTCCACTCTAAAAAGGAAAACAACTCAGCGTAAGCTGACGCTCATCACGGCTACTCTTAGCACAGCGGTCCCGGTCTCTCTTCAGGTACAGCACTGCCTGTCACTGCCATGGTAAACTCTAGAGAGGAAGGGGGAAGCTGTACACACTGCTCACCACTCTCCTGCGTGCTGCTCTCTGCGCTGTTCCCCGCCAGCACCAGACTGCAGTCCTTCGTGCACTTTTTCCTTTTATCCCTCTGCTGCTGAGCACCCTTTCCTGGCTCTCCCCACCCCCTCCTGTCAGCAGGAAGTTCCATCTCCCTAGGGCTTGCCCTGGGCTTCAGGGGAAGGTCTGCCCCTTTCAGGCTTCCCCCTGGGAACAGAGGATTCAGCCCCTTCAGTTCCAGACCCAGCATGCAGGTACCCGCAGTCCGGTCTATCTCCTTACACTAGTAGTATGTGTGTGTAAAATTTGGGACCTGTATGTATTTAATAAAAGAATATTCTCGGGAAAAAATTGCGTGGACTTCTGCACAATTTTCTCTGCCAGAGAGGGAAAGCCAGTGACTGAGGTCAGATATTAATAGCATAGAAAGGGACCATTGTTATTGGCCCCCTACATCTGTCCCCAGCTAGCCCAGAAAAGGCCCATCTGTAAGGTGCACCAATTCTGGCACTTAGCCTCTCATCCCACTGCCATGTACTGTAGCAGTGGCATATGGGGTAATAAGGGATTAATGTCACCTTGCTACTGTAAGGTGACATTAAGCCCGGTTAATAATGAAGAGGTGTCAATAAGACACCTATCCATTATTAATCTTCTAGTATGAAAGGGTTTATAAAACACAGACATTAAGAATAAAGTATTTTAATGAAATAATTAAACACACTGGTTTCCCATCTTTATTAAACTCCCAATCCAAGCGAATCCCTCGTTTTCCTGTAAAAAAAAATCTAAAATAAAAAAGCAACAATATCTCATACCTATCCGCCATAGTCAAGTCCCACACTGCAATCCATCTCAAGGGGTTAAATAGTTTACAACCGGGAGCATTGCTAATGCTACCGGCCCGGCTGTAAACCACTGCGAAATGACTGAAAAGCTGCCTGCGCAGCCTCCCTGCCTGATCGGAGATGAACTCTGTAGCGTGGGAAAGTTTCAGAACATTTTCCCACGCTGCCGAGTTCACCTCGGGTCAGGCGGGGCCTCTGGGCGCTGACGTCACAGAGGCTGCCCAGAGGCTCCGCCCAACCTGAGGTGAACTCGGCAGCGTGGGAAAATGTTTAGAAACTTTCCCACGCCATAGAGTTCATGTCCGGTCAGGCAGGGAGGCTGCGCAGGCAGCTTTTCATTCATTCCGTAGTGGTTTACAGCTGGACCGGTAGCAATAGCACCGCGGCCAGTTGTAAACTATTCAATTTCATTAAGTAATTTTTAAATCTATCTCTCCTATACAAGGGAGCACATATTATCACAGCGATCTAATATCAATCACTGTTTATCAAAAGGGAAAACAAAACCAGGGTAGGTGGAGGGTAGGACACCAGGAATATGAATAGGCAATCCACATTATGCATTGCATCTATAAATGGTGTTCAACACCTACAGGGTCAGGATCACAATAATTCCAAATCTAGTTACACATGGGTTATAAATAGTGATTAGTGAGTATACTCGTTGCTCGGGTTTTTCCGAGCATGCTCAGGTGTCCTCTGAGTATTTTGGCGTGCTCAGAGATTTAGTTTTCGTCATCTTGGCTGTATGATTTGCGACTGCTAGACAGGCTGAATACATGTGAGGAATGCCTGTTTGTTAGGGAATTTCCACATGTATTCAGCTTGTCTAGTAGCCGCAAATCATGCAGCTGAGACAAAAACTAGATCTCCGAGCACGCCAAAATACTCAGAGATTACCCGAGCAACAATGCTACTTGCCCATCACTAGTTATAAAGTTACAGTAATATTACCACAAACCAGTTCAGGGAGAGTATAATACCGTATGTTATTCTGTTCCATCACAAATATAGAGCCAGTGACCTCAAGGTTATGTATTAATCCGGAATGTACCCATCTCCAGACCTCGAATCACTAAGGGGATAACCGCAAAGCCAGGTCCAATTGAGCTTTTAAGCTTAGTCCAATCCAAGGGTTCCACACTTCAAAGAAGGAGTCCCACATATCAGTTCTAGTTACTTCTATTTGCTCATATAACATGATGTTCAATCAAAAATATCGATAGTGTGGGAGTTTACCACTTCGCCATGATATGGATCTTGGTGGCCATAGACAAATAATTTACATGCTTGTGAGAGTTTTTTGAAAATCGCGAAAGTCTAGTTCCCAACAGAAAGGCAGAGGGTTTTAAGTCAATCGATCTACCAAAAATTTGCTTCATTAGGCGTTGCCATAGGTCAGATACAACTGTACAAGGCCACCAGATGTGTTTCATGTCACTCGATACCCTGCATCCTCTAAAGCATTCACCAGAAACACTTGGCTAGATGCTATGAATTTTGTCTGGAACGTAGTATGCTCTAGGAAGAACGTTTAAGGAGGTCTCTACAAGGGACGCTTGGTGACTTCCTTTTGACAGTGTATCACAACTGTGGTATTATTCATCTATTGACATGTTAAATCCTAGAACCTCTTCCTATTGTAACGTGTATTGCAATTTTCTATCAGCATGTGGTGGACTAGTGATAGAATAAATCAGTGAGATTTTTCCCTTTCCCAACAGGTCGTTTAAACACTTTTTTTCAAAACTCGCTGCCTGGAGAGGGGTTTTGTTTGGGAGAATTTGCTTGACAAAGTGGAATATCTGATTTATATGCATGGCTTCTCTGACTGGGGGCTCATATTTTTGAACAAATTCCTGTCTATCAAGTAAGACATTGAATGGGGAGCAGAGGTGCTGAAGTATATAAATTCCTTTCAATGTCCACCATGAAAAAAATTGTGATTTGAGGCCTGGTTGAAACATAGGATTGTGCAATATAGTAGTCAGAGGGGAGGGATTAGATTGCAGCTTATATGTAAAGCGCACTTTCCTCCAGAGGAGTAATGAGTGAACTATAAAGGGCGCCATAGCTACCAGACCTTACGGGAACCGTTCTGTAGACCACATTAGGCCTGATAGCAATGATGGCCTAGAGAGAAAGGATTCTAAGAGAACCCATCTGGGTTTACTGTTGTATGAACAAGTATTGCTTAGTTGAGCAATCTGTGCAGACTTATAGTAAAGTGCAAAATTAGGCAAAGATATTCCCCCTTCTTTCCACGTTTTTTTTTTTTTCCTTTCCATAGGAATTTGGACACTATCGAGTGTATATGGGAAACCGTTCTGGTTGATATTATAACCGGAAGGGATCTAACGAGATAAAGAAAGCGAGGTAATGACACCATTTTTATTGCATGCAACCTACCAAGCCAAGATAGCTTTGAGAATGACCATCTATTTAGATCGGCTTGAAAACCCTGAATCAATGGAGTATAATTCCATTTGAACAGAGTCTTCCCATTGACCCTTAAGTTGATCGCCAGATAAGTTAGATAATATTCTTTGCTTGAGTACCCAAATTGTGAGGTTGTTGTTTTGCCCCTCTTTTGGAGAATTAATAAATAATGCTTCAGATTTGTCTATTTATTTTTAGGGCAGAGATTGCCTCAAATTCATGGAGAAGAGAGAATAGGTGCGGGAGTGTAATATGAGGGCTAATTAGCGTCAGGAGGAGATAACCTGCGAAGAGGCTAACCTTGTATTGGTCTCCCAGATCTTCAGGGCCCAATATGTTTTGATTTCTACTTATGGCCTCAGCTACAGGTTCCATTGCAAGTGCAAAAAGAGCTGGAGACAGAGGGCAGCCCTGCCTAGTTCCTCTCTGAATATTTAAAGAAGTAGGATGTGTTGATGGGAGTTTTAAATAAACCACGGACCTATCATAAAGCAATTTGAGACACGTGATAAGTTTAGGGGAGAACCCGAATTCAGATAGGACTGTAAAAAGATACCAACATAGTGTGTCGAAAGCTTTTTCAATGTCCACGGCCAACAATAAAAGACTCTTTCGGTGGAGATTAGCTGTGTGAATGATATTTAACGCCCGCCTTATATTATCTGGCGCCTGTCTCGTTGGTATAAAGCCAACCTGACCCGGGTAAATGAGATAAAATTAACAAAATACTTCTCTATCAGTTATGATAGATGTAAAAAATGTTAAGTCAACACTTAACAAAGATATATGTCTATGGTTTTTTGTTAGTAGATGATATCTCTTGGGTTTGGGGATTACGGTTACGTGCGCCACATAAAATTCAGGGGGTACTTGCGAACCATTTAGAAACAAATTGCCGAAGCTTTTGATATATGGTATAAGCGTCTCACTAAATTTTTTTATAATAAAGTGCTGTAAGACCGTCAGGTCCGGGCGCCTTTCCTCTTTTTCATTTTTTAACTGTTGCAACTATTTCTTCTGAAATGTCTAATTGAAGTTGCTGTGCCGTGGATTCAGTAATCTTGGGCAGGTGGAGGCTGCGGAGGATAGACTTCAGTAGTAGAGGAGGGGGAGGTTGTGGGGCGGAGAACAAGTTCTGATAGTAGTATTCATGAAAAGTATTATAAATGACGTCAGGGTGTGCCAAAATCTGTCCATTAGGGTTTTTTATGGAAGATATGATATTGAGTGTCGCTCTCTTTCTAAGTTTACAAGCCAATATCTTTTTGGGTTTATTAGCCTGCTTATAAAATGTGGCTTTAGTCCAAGTTGGGTCTCTCAGTCTTGGTGGTAAGGATTGCGTCTAATTGTAATTTTGTATCTTGAATTTGTTTAGTTAAGTACGGAGATGTAGAGAGTTGGTTTGCTAATTCTAGTTTTAAAAGTTTAATTTCCAAACTAGTCTGAAGCTCAGTCCCTTTTTTCTTTTTTTTTTTATTGGCCACTAACTTGATCAAGGTGCCAATAATGTATTTTTTATGTGTTGGCCAAATCACTCCAGGTGAAGACTTCACTGCATTGATTTAAAAAAAGTTAGCTAAATTTTCCTCAATAAAAGTAATATTAACCGGGTCTGCCAATAAAGACTCATTTATTCTCCATCTATACAGCCTGGACTTTGAAGTCGAAGACTGAAATAATCGCGCCATGATCTGACCACGCGGAGGGTACATGGCGTGTATGTAGAACTGCTGGGAGCGAGGTAGCTGTTGTCAATTGATCAATTCTAGAGGATGTTTTATGTACTGGAGAGAAGTATGTGTAACCCCTTGACATCCCGTTCAATTCCCTCCACAGGTCCGCTAAACGGTTCTCTCTCACGAGGCTAAGGATTTTCTTCCTCTCTGCTTTAGCAATGTCAGAGCGCCTCACAGCACTACTATCTGAGGTTGGGTTAATAGTAAAATTGAAATCGCCACACCAGATCAGGTGATGGAATGAGAGCGTGTTGAGTTTTGATAGTATCAACTTAAAAACTGAGAGTTGGGCTGATGCTGGAAGATAACTATTCACGATACAAATATTCTGTCCCTGTAATACCCCCTGTAGAATAAAGAATCTAACCTCTTGGTCTGCGTAAGACCTTACGGGCTGTAACGTAAGGAAAATAGCTACACCTCTCGTCTTGCGTTCCCAGGTGGATATAAAAAAAACAAGAATAGGTGGAGTCAAAATACTTCGGACACGAAGAGTTAGAAAAATGGGTCTCTTGGAGGCAAAGAATGTCAGGATTATGTTTTCGATACTCCAAAAAGGCCTTCTTGTGTGTTAAAGAGGAATTAAAACCCCTGACATTATGTGATAAGACCCTACACGTTTGGTTAAACTTGTAATGCTAGGCAGTAACGCACCCCATGTATTCTCCCCATGGATGTGGAACTGAAGTCTTGAGCTAACCTACGTAAGACAGCCTTGAATATGATAAATACGAGTTTAAATGTCCATGTGAGGAAACAATTGTGAAAGACGTGGGAGAGCAGACAAAGACACATAACAAATAATAAACCAGTAACATTAAATGGGCTACAAGCCCAGTTTACATAGTGATCTGGAAGCCCTTATTAACGAGAGCAATCCAAAATTCACTATAGTTAGGCAACATGTATTAACCATGCAAGAAAAGCCCCAGCTTATATTAAATTTCCAAGCCAGCCAGGATATTATGGGTAGTAGTCCGGAACTCTGGCTGACAGGATGATGTGGGATATTAGTGGTAGTAGTCCGGTGGCTCTGGCTGATGGGATGATGTGGGATATTAGGGGTAGTAGTCCGGTGGCTCTGGCTGATGGGATGATGTGGGATATTAGGGGTAGTAGTCCGGTGGCTCTGGCTGACGGGATGATGTGGGATATTAGGGGTAGTAGTCCGGTGGCTCTGGCTGATGGGATGATGTGGGATATTAGGGGTAGTAGTCCGGTGGCTCTGGCTGATGGGATGATGTCGGATATTAGGGGTAGTAGTCCGGTGGCTCTGGCTGATGGGATGATGTGGGATATTAGGGGTAGTAGTCCGGTGGCTCTGGCTGATGGGATGATGTGGGATATAATGGGTAGTAGTCCGGTAGCTCTGGCTGACGGGATGATGTGGGATATTAGGGGTAGTAGTCCGGTGGCTCTGGCTGATGGGATGATGTGGGATATTAGGGGCAGTAGTCCGGTGGCTCTGGCTGATGGGATGATGTGGGATATTAGGGGTAGTAGTCTGGAGGCTCTGGCTGATGGGATGATGAGGGATATTATAGTGAATGTGGCTATGCGGAGTGGGCGGGGCTCTATACTCAGTTTTATATATATAGATATAATTATTATAATTTGTTGTAACTAACCGTAGTTACTATGCCTGGGCAGCACCGGGCTCTTCAGCTAGTACAGAGTAAAATCAAATACAATTGGCGTGTATTATTATAAACGGATCAAAACAGCCAAAACTGCTAACATTCAAAAATGACCCGTGCGAGTCATCTGCTATAGATCTTAGCTAGTCATCCATGGCAATGTACCCTTATGCGGCCTCCATAAGGGAAAAGTGCGCCATGGGTTAGACCAGGGGCCCCTACCCTGTAGCTTGGGAGCCACATGTGGCTCGCGGTCCCATGAATTGTGGCTCGCAACTGTCTGCCAGCTTGGTGCATTAGGTCCAAGTCTAGCAAACAGGTATGAAGAGTACATCTCAAAATGGTGAATTTTTGAGTAGACCTGCACAGAAGAGCTGATCTGGATGCACATTTACTGGTCTTAAGGGTTTAGAGATGTTTTAGGTGTGGTACGCTGGAGGATGATACTACCTATAGAGGAGGTGCTCAAAGCTGGATGTGACAATGTGCTGGGAGTCCTTGATGGGAGAATACTGAATGGGGGTGTTGTGGGAACCCCTGGATCTCAGTGTACTGCTTTGGAGTGATTTCTGTGGAAAATCTTTGGTTATCATTATACCTGTAATGGGGGTTTTGGTTGACATTACTTTGAAGGGGGTGGGAGCTGGATGTGGCTAACGACCCTCTCTAAGCTGAATGTGGCGCTCAAGGTCAAAAAGGCGGAGGACCACTGGGTTAGACTATTAAAGCATAACGGAAATAACCAGTAACCAAGATGTCCAAAACCTGTAGGCTACATTGAGCTCATGAAAGTCCTTAGGAACCAAGAGGATAGTTTTCACCCGAGAGAGCCATATGCTATTCGATGTAGATCAAGTAGCATGAGTGCTGACGTCTTGACGTGCGGACTTCTGTCCATTCTCTCGTAGGCCTTGATTGTTCAGGTGGCAGTGATTGAGGGACATCCGGCTCTGGGATACCAGCTTGGTTTAAGGCAAGCTTGCCTTCTTCTAATGACCTGCAAATATAGGTTTTATTAGGCTGGTTTCACATTAGCGTTTTTTTGCGCAGCGCTTTGTGCGCACGAAGCGCAGCGCAAAAAAAGCTATTGTGAAAGTAGCCTTATTTGTAGAAAAGAGTAAAGCAAAAGGGAATCCCTACTGATATTTAATCTGGGCAGCTTGTAAGGCAGCAGTAAATTTCTCCTCCTAGAGAGAGTAGCAGGTGCTATGTCTGCAAAGATACAAACTGTATTTTGTAGCCCGGGCAACGTGGAAAGCCCTCGTCGCCATTAAGATCAAGTCCTGAGATTCCTCATAATGTAGTTTAAGGATGACATCCAGGCCCGGACTGGCCCATAGGGTAACAGGGGAATCCCCCGGTGGGCGCCTGTGCAGATCTGGGCCCCCAACCCCACCATATGGGCAGTGCTTGGCGTAATTCACTTGATTCACTGTGTATAAAAAAGCAGCATCTCCTTCATTAACCAAACTACCCAGTTTATTATTATAGAGAGATATAGGTACATTTGGGAACGAGAGTAGAGCAATATTTGTATGCAGATGAAAAGTGGGCCCCCCCAATGTCAATCTTACTGGTGGGCCCTTGTCACCCCAGTCCGACACTGATGACATCTCTAGGGTTAGTGTCTGATCGGGGCCTTCCCACAGCCCTGTGAATCCTAGTTACATGCAGTAGAGCTGGATCTATTTGTGGGATGAGCAAAAAGCGTGGTGGCCATGTCTTTAAGGGCTGAAATATCCTCAGGCTGGCCTCGTATGCGCAAGTTACCTCTGCGGGATCCGTTCTCAAAATCTTCACATTTCTATTCTAATTCATTAATATGCTCAATGTGCTGTTTAAGAGCCCCCTGATTTTTGACGCTTTCATAGTACTGGATTAACCCCTTCATGACCCAGCCTATTTTGACCTTAATGACCAGGCCATTTTTTACAATTATGACCATTGTCCCTTTATGAGCTAATAACTCAGGAACGCTTCAACGCATCCTAGCGATTCTGAGATTGTTTTTTCATGACATATTGGGCTTCATGTTAGTGGTAAATTTAGGTCGATACTTTTTGCGTTTATTTGTAAAAAAAAACGGAAATTTGGCGAAAATTTTAAAAATTTCGCAATTTTCAAATTTTGAATTTTTATTCAGTTAAACCAGAGAGTTATATGACACAAAATAGTTAATAAATAATATTTCCCACATGTCTACTTTACATCAGCACAATTTTGGAAGCAAAATTTTTTTTGTTAGAAGTTATAAGGGTTAAAATTTGACCAGCAATTTCTCATTTTTACAACAAAATTTACAAACTCATTTTTTTTTAGGGACCACCTCACATTTGAAGTCACTGAGGGATCAAAACTACATTCAAGAGGATTATTAACCCTTCAGGTGCTTCACAGGAACTAAAGCAACATGGAAGGAAAAAATGGACATTTTAATTTTTCCAACATTTTTTTTTAGCATCGATTTTTTTCATTTTCACATGGGTAACAGGATAAAATGGATCCTAAAATTTGTTGGGCAATTTCTCCTGAGTACACTGATACCTCATATGTCGTCATAAACCACTGTTTGGGCGCATGGCAGGGCCCTGAAGGGAAGGAGCGCCATTTGACTTTTTGAATGGAAAATTAGCTCCAATAATTAGCGGACACCATGTCGTGTTTGGAGAGCCCCTGTGTGCCTAAACATTGGAGTACCCGTCCTCCTCTCCAAAAATCGTGGCCTTTATCACCGCCTCCTGGAACTCAAGGAAGGATTGGGTCTGGCCTGCACATCGTGATAGCACGCATGCGTTATGCAGTGCCATTTGTTTGATGTGCACAGCCAGTTTTTTGTACCACAGATTCGCCTTCCTCATGGCACTATAGGCCTGGAGGACTTGATCAGAAAGATCAACTCCCCCCCCCCCCCCCCCCCCCCAATGTGATGGTTGTACGCCAGGGCACAGTCCGGTTTGTGGACCTGTGCTGGGGTACCTCGAACGGTGGTGGCCGTGGTGCCGGGACCATGGATTGTGGTCCAGAAAAAGACGTCTCTTTTGTCTTTGAACTTGACCACAAGCGTGTTGCCGCTACATTGGGCTCGGCTCTCACCCTTTCGGAGAGGCTGCTAAATTAGCAGCAAAGGGAGACCCCTCTGGTTTCTGCGCACGGTACCGCAAGCGACGGTAGCTCTGGCAGAGAGGGATTGAAATAGTGTGATGCTTGTATAAAAGTTATCAACGTACAGATGATAACCTTTATCAAGCAGAGGGTGGACCAAATCCCACACTATTTTCCCACTCACCCCCAGAGCAGGTGGACATTCTGGGGGCTGGATCCTACTGTCCTTTCCTTAGTAAACTCTAAAGCTGAGAGTGTACCCTGAGGTACTCTCACACAGCTTGTAGAGTTTTATCCCGTACCTTGCCCTTTTGCTGGGCAGGTACTGACGGAACTGAAGCCTCCCTTTGAAGTGGATGAGGGATCCATCCACACAAATTTCCCTTTCGGGAATGTACACTTCAGCAAACTTGTTGCTGAAGTGTTCGACGACTGGCCGAATTTTAAACAGTCTATCAAAATTCGGGTCATCGTGGGGAAGGCTTTCAGTGTTGTCCCTGAAATGAAGAAATGTATGAATCTCCTCAAAACGTTTGAGTCATAACCATGCCAAATACTGGAGTTTGATATAAAATATCAGTACTCCAGTATTGGCGAATTTCTGGTTTCTTCACAATCCCCATGTGAAGGATCAGTCCCCAATATTTTATCATTTCTACAGAGTCAGCGGGACTCCAAGCAGAAAATGATGAAACTGGGTTTTGTGCAAAAAATTGCTGGGCGTACAAGTTTGTTTGTTCCACCATGAGACCGACGATTGACTCCGAGAAGTAGACTTTGAAAAAGTCTATTTCCCTGAAGCTGGCAGTCTCAAACTGGATTCCTGATTGGGGAACGAAATCGGGAATCCGTGGAGCAAAATTTTCAGGGATGGGGGTCTAGGAGGGAGCACTAGTGCTAGGTTGGGTGTGACTAGCATTAGGTTGGGGGAAACTCACACTTGGCTGTGGGACTTCCTCCCAAGGCCTCCAACACTTCCTCTAAGGCCTCTGACTCTTCCTCCCTGGGCTCCAGACGATTTCGCGTCCTGCAACATCTCGGTGGTGGTAAGTCTGTGTCGCTGGAGGAGGAAGAGTGGGAGAAATAGAGAAAGGTGGGGTCCTCATCCTCCCTATCAGTTTCGGAGGCAATAACTTCATATGCCTCCTCAACTGAGTAGACCCTTTGGGACTGGGATAACTGGGATGAGCGGGACATTGTGCGTGTGGTGTGTGTGCGTGTGTAAAAAAGCTTTATTATAGTGTACGTGTGCATGTGTATGTGCGAGTGTTTGGTGAAACTTTTTACTGGAGGAAGGGGCTGTCAGGAGGAGGCTGTCAGGCGTGCGTGGGCAGGAGGGGGCTGTCAGGTGCGTGGGGGGGCAGGAGCGGACTGTCAGGCATGCGGGGGGGGCAGGAGGGGACAGTCAGGCTCGCGGGGGGCAGGAGGGGGCTGAGGAGATGCAAGTGGAGATGGAACTAGCGGCAGCAGCAGGAGGGGTGATCAGGGGTGCTGGGGGGTGATCAGGGGATCAGGGGTGCTGGGAGGTGATCAGGGGTGCTGGGGGATGATCATCAGGGGCAGAAGGGGGCTGTCAGGCACTGGGGGGCAGGAGGTGGCTCAGGAGATGAAGATGGAAATAAAAACCTGCAGCAGCAGGGGTTAATCAGGGGCGCAGGGGTTAATCAGGGGGGCAGGGGTTGATGGGGGTGATCACTGGGGCTGAGCGGCGATCACCGGGGGCAGGAGGGGGCTGTCAGGAACAGGAGGCAGCTGAGGAGCCGGCAGCAGCAGGGGGGTGATCAGGGGTGCTGGGGGGTGATCAGGGGTGCTGGGGGGTGATCACGAGGGGCAGAAAGGGGCTGTCAGGCACGGGGGGGCAGGAGATGGCTCAGGAGATGAAGATCCAAACAAAAATAAATAACTCTTGCATAATTTGGAGATGTGCTTTGCCCATATTAATCTTTTACTTTTATTAGCCAGTCTCAGATATGGCTTTTTCTTTGCCACTCTGCCATGAAGGCCAGCATCCCGGAGTCGCCTCTTTACTGTAGACGTTGACACTGACGTTTTGCATGTACTATTTAATGAAGCTGCCAGTTAATGACCTGTGAGGCGTAGAGTTCTCAAACTACAGACTCTAATGTACCTGTCTTGTTGCTCAGTTGTGCAGCGGAGTCTCCCACTTCTCTTTCTACTCTGGTTAGAGCCTGCTTGTTTATGCTCTCCTCTGAAGGGAGTAGTACACACCGTTGTAGGAAATCTTCAGATTCTTGGCAACTTCTCGCATGGAATAGCCTTCATTTCTAAGAACAAGAATAGACTGTCGAGTTTCACATGAAAGTTCTTTTTTTCTGGCCATTTTGAGAGTTTAATGGAACCAACAAATGTAATGCTCCAGATTCTCAACTAGCTCTAAGGAAGGTCAGGTTTATAGCTTCTCCAATCAGCCAAACTGTTTTCAGCTGTGCTAACATACTTTCACAAGGGTTTTCAAGGGTATTCTAACCATCCATTAGCCTTCTTACACAGTTAGCAAACACAAAGTACCATAAGAACACTGGAGTGATGGTTGTTGGAAATGGGCCTCTATACACCTATGAAGATATTGCATTGCAAACCAGACGTTTGCAGCTAGAATAGTCATTTACCACATTAACAATGTACAGAGTGTATTTCTGAATCATTTAATGTTAGCTTCATTGGAAAAAACTGTGCTTTTCTTTCAAAAATAAGGAAATTTCTAAGTGACCCTAAACTTTTGAACGGTAGTGCATATAAATCTCCCTGATATGCAATGGTTTACTATATGTAAACCATGTCTCCTATTCTGTCGGCTTCTGCAATTATTTTACCTAGCCAACAAATGACTTCACGGCTATTCTGCTATATATTGTTAGAATCTGTTCAGTTTGTGACTATCCGCCATTTTCTTAGTGTTCTGGCTGCTGGTCTTTTTCCCCTGGTACTGGGTTTGTCTTGGGTCAGGTGATTGTATCACCCTTTATTAACCTGCACCTGTCTCCCATTCCCTGCTGGACAACAGTTATTCTGCTTGTATTCTGGCTTAGAGCTTTGCTTTGCCTTCTATGTGTTTAATTAGTGCCATGCTGGGATCTCTGGTTCTGCTAGTCTTAGTTTATGTTTTCAGTTTGTTTCTGCAGCCTTCTCTTTGTTTTCTATTAGGAGGTGACCCGTTTGTGTACCCAGTCCTTAGATCTCTCCCCCTATCTATAGGTCTTCGCTGGAGATTAATGGGTCGCCCACGCTCGCCCAGGGCAGAGGGGTTTACTCGGTACCGGGCCGGTGTCAAGGCGGGAATCTGTCACAGCAGCGGTTACCCAATCCGTGTCCCTGGGCGGCCAATATCAATGGCGGTGATGTTAATGGTGTTAGAGTTTATATGAATAGCTCGTGACGCCACCCGTGGTGTTTGGCAAGTAAGGTGTTAAGCCAACGCTGCTTGCAGATCCACTAGGACTGATGGTGTAGTGCAGCAAAGATGGTGTAGCTCCCCACAGGTGGAGCTGTAGTCCCAGGGCAGTGTAGGTGCAATGGATGAGGAGAGGCGCAGAATGGTATGGATGTTGTTACCCAGATGTGGCGGTGCTGGAATAACTGGAGGACACCAGAGTATGCGGTTCCAAAGCTTTACTCACGGTTTGCAGTTCACACCACTGCCTGCCTCTGTACTGTGTTCTCCAGGTCAGGGCTCCAGCTAACCTCCAGGCAGGATAGGATTCTCCGTTCCACACTCCGCCAACATGTACCTTTCTGAACGACTCCTCCAAAGCGCCTTTAGATGCGAAGCACTCCAGTACTTAGTTACCCTGGAATGCCTCTCTCTAGGTGTTCCTAGTCTTTACTTGTATGACAGACAGCTGTAGCCTGCTTCGGGGACTCCACTCTACGTCCCGGCTCTCTACTCATTTGCTGTTGTGCCCCAAGTCTATGATGGGAGCAAGGCGTTAGCGGCTCACTACTCCTCCGGTGTCTGTTGCCGGACATAAAGATCCAATCAACCTCGGGGACCCGGCCCCGGCCTTTGCGCTCGCTGGACTGGAAGGGTTCTTTCTCTTTCTCAACCTACTTCCCACCGTACTTCTGTTCTCCTTCGTTCCGATCTGTTCTCTCTCTCTTATGGAAGGTTAGGTTATCAATCTTATCAGTCTCTTTCTCTGGTCTTTCTCGTGCCAGCAGCCCAAATCACTGGGACCTGCTGCAGCACGTCCTTCAGACACCCATCTTCTCTCTTCTCTCTCCTCTAACCAACTAACTCCTAACTGTCACTCTTCCCACTCTTTTATATCTAACTCCACCCGCCTCCCCAGCACTACTCGTGTTACGAAGTCAGGGACCACAAAAGGCACCCTATGACCTTTCCAGCATAAAGCATGGATGGGTCCCCTGCTGAACTATCCTGTGTGTGGGGTGCAGGTGTGGAGCGTGGTCAGGAGTTCCCACCTTACCTGGATGGTGGGGCACTACACCTTAGGAGAAGGTGCAGTACCTCTGTGGCGACTGAAGCCTCAGGGGCGCCACATTAACCTAGGATCGTCGGTGGGTCTATTCACAAGGAATGGGTCACCCACTCCACTGTAGGGTTTCAGCCTAGTCATAGTGCAGGGTCAGTTTTCCCCCCTCTTACCCTAGTCCTGTGCTGCAGAATCGTGATATAGAGATATTTGTTTTAAAACTGTGTACAGTTTTTTTTACAATGCTATTTTAATATAAGATTTAACAGAGAACTGCTGTATGTAAAAGCTTATGTTAAAATCGCATTGCATATGCATGTCATACGGATGTTCCCATTACACTCGCATGACACTCGCATAGCATTTTCGGTCCGAAAATCGGACTGTTATTTTTTTCGCAAATAGTTATGTGCCCTAAGGGTGAGTCAAAATGGAGCAGAATTGATGGGCATTCAAGGTGCAGTTTCCACACCACATTCAGTGGAGTTTATAGTACATGTGGGGGGTCATATGTAACCAGGAAAACAAAAGTATGTGAAGAAAGCTGAAATTAATTTTCTCAGGATATAAAAAGGACAGTCTCCTGACTTTTGTTAGTGTTATGGGAAACTGGTTAAAAAAATCCATTAGGTGAAGGCATCTAAGGGAAGTTTCACACAAGACACCATTCAGGCTGTCCGGCCATCGCCATTGCCATTGTGATGCATTATGTGAAATACTTGCCTGGGAGGGGAGGTGCAATGATCTACAAGGTAGATCTCCCCAGGTGGTAAGAGTTTATTAAAATTTCATCATGGCTGGTGTCAAGGCCTCAGGTGTAAGTAACATTTGTTTACTGGTTAAACTGGACTTCAATAGAATATTTGAACTGGAGACTTTTCTCATGGAAGCTTTTTTTTTTTTCTTTCAAGATAAATACTGGTCAAGGGCTTCATAAAGTTTCTTTTGAGACAAGTGGACATTACCAGAACGATTTCCAAAAGTGCAGGGATATGAGTGATCTCCCACAGATGAAGACTTGCAGCATCATGCCTATTTTTGCTATGGTCGAAAAGCCAGTGACCATCTACGTCTATAATCCTTCTGTAGAGTTGGCCTTCCTAAAAAGATATTGCAGTTTGGTCAGAGAAGGGACAAAATTGAGAAATAGGTTTAATATTCTCAATGGGAAATCAATCAAATTATTGTCGATCGTGCTTTCAGTTCAGTCACACCCAGGACTCCTGGTCCCGACATAGTTGCTGCCACAAATGCGGAATGCCAAGGTATTGGGCTGGGCAGACAGTGATGCAGCCAGATCCGAAAGAGGCACAATTTTCCTGGTCACCTCAGAGGACAGTTGCAATGTCTGAACCAGTTATGGAGTTGACAAAGGGCCAGGCACTCGACCAGTTGGCTCACTCTGTTCCACAACCCCAGAAGAATCCTGCCAGCAGACGCAAAGCTGAAGTACAGACAGTAGTAAATACCAACAACCTCATCATTCCAGCATCACCGTAATGAACCCAACCTGATACCCAGATGACAGCGACTGGAGATCTCCTACCTCAATCTGAGGATCATCTTCAAGTTTCCAATACACCAGAGAAAACTGGCGATGTCCCGTCTCCATCATGCCAGAGGCAGAGTTATCTAAACTTCTGGAGACCTTACTGCCAGAATCTATGGACCACAGCCTCTCTGAGACGGCACAGAAAAAAGGATTTTGCCACCTCCAGTTTGCTCGGGAGTATGAGCAACCTTCCTTTTCTGCCTGAAATTGGTAGCTCTGAAACCACCGGGGATACGTCTGTACAATGTGCCTCTGATTTATCACCAGAGGCAAATCTGGACAGATGGACACGGTCCTCAAGAAACAGAAGATTTAAAGTAGACCCAGCTAGTTGTGTTGATGATGTGGGATCCTTTCCCAGTGGGCAAATATTTTATCTAATGCCTCATCCCACCTCTCCCCAATAACTGTTCAATATAGAAGTAACTTGAAAAGCCCATTCTAGGTAAACAGTCCCATATTTATAACTTCATTTCTGTTTGAGATATGTTGTCACAATATGGGGCATTATATTGCTTTTACATCATGTAAATGTTGTCTATTTCCATCCTTGATGCTACATTGTTCTGTTGTAGATTTGTTTGATTTCTACGATGGTTTTTTTTTTTCTTTTTTTCTTTCAGTGAGATGAGTTTGAATAAAAAAAGAATGAGTGTAAAACTTTGAGAAACCTAACTTTTTCCTGGCAGATTTCATTTCATCTTGTTGGGGGACTTAAATTGTGGCTAAGGGTACCGTTACACTAAGCGATGCATCTGCGATCCCGACAACGATATGGATCGCTGGTGCATCGCTAAGTGGTCGCTAGTGAGCTGTTCGTTTCCTCCTACTCTACTAAAAACCTGCCCTCTATAGCAACAACCCCACCCTCCATAGCAACAGGCCCTCCCCGTCCACATGAACAAGCCCTCCTCACACAGTAACAAATACTCCCCCTCTACCAGCCTCAGTGCAGAGAGCAGAACCACCTAGCTGCTCCTCCCCAGACACACACTGAACAGTGATCTATGGAAAGTGAAACTCTAGTGAGGAGGGAAAATCGTCCTGTATTCTGGGCCACTCCATGATTACAATACATAACTCACTCATTATCTGTGATTCCTTCCCTCAGTGTCCCAGGCTGCTTGCAGTGATGGGGCTTGGGCTGGCAGTGATTGGGCTCGGCTGCTGGCAGCAGTGAGAACAGACTGTGTGATGGCCAGTGATGGGGGTCTGCAGCTTCTAATCTGCACAGGGGATGGCAGTCACTGATGTAATCTGTTCTGTGACAAAGCCTCTGCTGTGTAAATGAGACAGCTCTGTGTCACTGATGTCTTCACACAGCAGCAGATTTGGTGCAGTGTATGTGTGAAGCTCCACCAAGCTCCCATCATTATAAGTCCCTCATAACATCATAAGGAATTAGGGTTTTGGAGAAGATGGTATCAGGGTCTCGGGGCTCATACCCATTTGCAAGAAAAATAACGGTCCGATTTCCAGACCGAAAAAACAGACGAGTGTTATGCAAGTGTAATGCGATTTCTGTGCGATTTCCCCTCCCCCCACAGAACATCCGTATTACTTGCAGTACAGTAAAAAATAGAATAAGTTTGAATGGAATGGATAGACAAGATATATACACATAGTATAGGTGTGTAATAAATATATAATATTTGAGAGAGAGATGGCAGAATAGCCATTATTTCATTTGTTGGCTTTTGTAAAATAATTGCAGAAGGCGACAGGATGGGAGTCATGGTTTACATGTAGTAAACCATTGCATATGAAGGAGTTTTATATATGTCAGTGACTACTAATTTTATTAGTGTGTTTGTGTAAATTTTGGATCTGTAGGTGTTAAATTAAAGAATATAATCACAGAAAAAAATTGCATGGGCTTCTGCGCAATTTTCTCCGCCAAACAGGGAAAGCCAGTGACCAAGGGCAGATATTAATAGCCTAGAAAGGGACCATTGTTTTTGGCCCATCCTGGCTAAAAACATCTGCCCCCAGCCACCTCAGAAAAGTCGCATCTGTAAGATGCGCCAATTCTGGCACTTAGCCTCTTTCTTCCCATTGCCCTGTAGTGGTGGCATATGGGGTAATAAGAGGTTAATGTCACCTTGCTAAGCCCGGTTAATAATGAAGAGGTGTCAATAAGATACCTATTCATTATTAATCTTATAGTATGAAAGGGTTAAAAAAAACACAAACACATTAAGAATAAAGTCTTTTAAGGAAATAATTAAACACACTGGTTTCCCATCTTTATTAAACTACCAATCCAATAACTATGGTCCCTTCTTAGGCTATTAATATCTGCCCTCTGTCACTGGCTTTCCCTCTCTGGCGCAGAAAATTGGAGCCCACACAATTTTTTCCTGTGAATACATTCTTTTATTACACACATACAGGTCCCAAATTTTACACACACATACTACTAACACTATTAGTCACTGACATATACAAATACAACTGTTCTGCAATGGGTTACAGTATGTAAACCATGTCTCCTATCCTGTCTGCCTCTGCAATGTTTTCACAAAAGCCGACAAGTGAATTACTGGCTTTTATACTATGTATCTCTCTATGAAAAAAATTAAAAAAAAATTATATATATATATATATAATGTGTGTGGTGTATCACAGTATCGATAGATAGAATAGGTGTGTGTGTATATATATATATATATATATATATATATATATATATATATATATATATATATATATATTTTCTATCTTTTGTATTATAACATGTCAGCGTGATTTTACTGTATAGCCGCATATGAATTGCCAGCTTTTCAAAGGACACATGGAGCGAGTGCTGTCCATTTTTTTTCTCGCACCCATTGACTTGCATTGGCGAGTCTCATCCGAGATTTCTCTCAAGTGAGTATGAGCCCTTATCATGAAATCAGGGGAGGGTTTATTTTTGGGGTTGGTGGGAGAGGATGCTATCAAGTTCTTAGCTTAATTAGAACCTGCGCCCCCAACTGCTTGTTGGTCAGATGTATGGGCCCTTGTTGCATTCTATATCCTATAAAGATATCCCTGTTTGCTCTCACATGTAATAATACTCCCCATCGTGTAATAATAATCGCCATCCTGGACCCCTTAAAGTAATAAATAATCCATCCTGCTCAAGTAATAGTGTTCCCCATCCTGGTCACCTTCCTGGGATAATGTACTCCATCCTGGCCCCTTAAAGGGATAATGTTCCCCATCCTTGGACTCCTTCCTGGCATAATATTCTTCATCCTGGTATCCTTCCTGGAATAATGTGCCCCATCCTGGTCCTGTTCCTGTGTTAATGGGCATTATCCTGGTATAATGTGTCCCATCCTGGGTCCCTTGCTGGGTTAATGTGCTCCAGGGGCAGGCTTGCACTTTTCAGCCTGGGGGGCAATCACAAGGCAGTGGCCCTCCAGTTGCGGTGCTTTTGCCCTGCTTATCTCTAGCCGCTGCATTAAAGAAGCAGAGATAACAGGCTTTAATAACAGGCTGGTACATAGATATGGGAACATAACGGAGCTGGCTGCATATATATGGATACTGTAACAGAAGAAAGCTTAATCCCTACATAGACATGAGACCAGAACCAAGCTTAAGGAAACTAACTGGAGCTTACTACAGAGATATGGGAGCAGAACTGAGCTTACTACAGAGATATGGGAAAAGAACAGAGCTTACTACAGAAATATAGGAGCAAAGCGGAGCTTACTACAGAGCTATGGGAGCAGAACCGAACTTACTATAGAAATGTGGGAGCAGAACCGAGCTTACTACAGAGATATGGGAGCAGAACCGAGCTTACTACAGAGATATGGGAGCAGAACTGAGCTTACTATAGAAATGTGGGAGCAGAACCGAGCTTACTACAGAGATGGGAGCAGAACCGAGCTTACTACAGAGATATGGGAGCAGAACCGAGCTTACTACAGAGATATGGGAGCAGAACCGAGCTTACTACAGAGATATGGGAAAAGAGTGGAGCTTACTACAGAAATAAAGGAGCAAAGCAGAGCTTACTACAGAGCTATGGGAGCAGAACTGAGCTTACTATAGAAATGTGGGAGCAGAACCGAGCTTACTGCAGAGATATGGAAGCAGAACTGAGCTTACTCCACAGATATGGGAGGAGAACCGGGCTTACTACAGAGATATGGGAGCAGAATGGAGCATACTACAGAGATATGGGAAAAGAACGGAGCTTACTACAGAGATATGGAAACAGAATGGAGCATACTACAGAGATATGGGAACAGAAAGGAGCTTACAACAGAGATATGGGAGCAGAACCGAGCTTACTACAGAAATATAGGAGCAGAACCGAGCATACTACAGAGATATGGGAGCAGAACCGAACTTACTACAGAGATATGGGAGCAGAACCGAACTTACTACAGAGATATAGGAGCAGAACCGAGCTTACTACAGAGATATGGGAGCAGAACCAAGCTTACTACAGAGATATGGGAAGAGAACGGAGCTTACTACAGAGATATGGAAACAGAATGGAGCATACTACAGAGATATGGGAACAGAAAGGAGCTTACTACAGAGATATGGGAGCAGAACCGAGCTTACTACAGAGATATGGGAGCAGAACAGAGCTTACTACAGAAATATAGGAGCAGAATGGAGCATACTACAGAGATATGGGAGCAGAACCGAACTTACTACAGAGATATGGGAGCAGAACTGAGCTTACTACAGAGATATGGGAAAAGAACGGAGCTTACTACAGAGATATGGAAACAGAATGGAGCATACTACAGAGATATGGGAGCAGAACCGAGCTTACTACAGAGATATGGGAGCAGAACCGAGCTTACCACAGAGAAATGGGAAAAGAACGGAGCTTACTACAGAGATATGGAAACAGAATGGAGCATACTACAGAGATATGGGAACAGAACCGAGCTTACTACAGAGATTTGTGAGCAGAACCGAGCCCTAAGAAAAAAATAATGGAACCTGAGTGCCCCTATCAAAACTAACAATCTCCCCATTTATAACAAATAATGTCCACTGAGTGCCCACAAAGCTCTGAATATACAGAATGAAGGCCCTACATACCACTAAATACAATATGGTGGTCCCCAAAGCCCTTATATATAGTAAAATGGCTACATACCCCCTATATAAAATAAGATATTCTCATTGCCCCTAAATATAGTATGAAGGTCCCCACTGCCCCCTATATATAGTATGAAGGTCCCCACTGCTCCCTGTATATAGTATGAAATCCCCACTGCCCCCTATGTGTATACAGTTGAAACCAGAAGTTTATATCCACTATATACTGTATAAAAATAAAAATCTGCATGTTTTTCTCTATCTGACATGAAATCAGAATAAACCTTTCCCGTTTTAGGTCAGATGTGCCTTTTTATATAGTGTATGGACACTTCTAGTTTCAATAGTATAGTATGATGGCCCCACTGCCCTGTAAATATAGTATAAAGGTCCCCACTGCACCAAATAAATTGATGGCCCCCATGTATATAGTAGGATGGTCCCAGTTCCCTCATATATAAAGTATGATGGTCCCACAGCCCCATATATATAGTATGGAGGTACCAGTTCTCCCCATATATATAGTAAGATATACCCAGCTCACCCCATATATATGATGGCCCCAGTTCTCATATATATATATATATATATATATATATATATAGTATGATGACCCCAGTTCACTCATATACTGTATATAGTATGATGGCCCCAGCCCCCATATATACAGTATGGTGGTCCCAGTTCCACCCCATATACATAGTATGGCCCCAGCCCCCATATACAGTATTATGGCCCCTCAGCCCGTTCATATATACAGTATGATGTCCGCAGTTACCCCCGTATATACAGTATGATGGCCCCAGCCCCATATATACAGAATGATGGCAGCAGTTTCACCCCCCATATATACAGTAGGATGGCAGCAGTTTGCCCCCCATATATACAGTGGGATGGCAGCAGTTCCCCCTACCATATATACAGTATGATGGGCGCAGTTTCCCCCCATATATACAGTAGGATGGCAGCAGTTTCCCCCCATATATACAGTAAGATGGCAGCAGTTTGCCACCATATATACAGTAGGATGGCAGCAGTTTCCCCCATATATACAGAAAGATGGCCGCAGTTTCCCCCCCATATATACAGTATGATGGCCGCAGTTTCTCCCCATATATACAGTAGGATGGCCGCAGTTTGCCCCCCTTATATACAGTAGGATGGCAGCAGTTTCCTCCCATATATACAGTATGATGGCCGCAGTTTCCCCCATATATACAGTAGGATGGCCACAGTTTCCCCCATATATACAGTAGGATGGCAGCAGTTTCCCCCATATATACAGTAGGATGGCAGCAGTTTCCCCCCATATATACAGTATGATGGCCGCAGTTTCCCCCCATATATACAGTAGGATGGCCACAGTTTCCCCCATATATACAGTAGGATGGCAGCAGTTTCCCGCATATATACAGTAGGATGGCAGCAGTTTGCCCCCCATATATACAGTAGGATGGCAGCAGTTCCCCCTCCCATATATACAGTAGGATGGCAGCAGTTTGCCCCATATATAAAGTAGGATGGCCGCAATTTCACCCCCCATATATAAAGTAGGATGGCAGCAGTTTCCCCCATATATACAGTAGGATGGCAGCAGTTTGCCCCCCATATATACAGTAGGATGGCAGCAGTTCCCCCTCCCATATATACAGTAGGATGGCCGCAGTTTCCCCCATATATACAGTAGGATGGCCGCAGTTTCCCCCATATATACAGTAAGATGGCCGCAGTTTGCCCCCCATATATACAGTAGGATGGCAGCAGTTTCCCCCCATATATACAGTAGGATGGCAGCAGTTTGCCACCATATATACAGTAGGATGGCAGCAGTTTCCCCCATATATACAGTAGGATGGCCGCAGTTTGCCCCCCATATATACAGTAGGATGGCAGCAGTTCCCCCTCCCATATATACAGTAGGATGGCCGCAGTTTCCCCCATATATACAGTAGGATGGCCGCAGTTTCCCCCATATATACAGTAAGATGGCCGCAGTTTGCCCCCCATATATACAGTAGGATGGCAGCAGTTTCCCCCCATATATACAGTAGGATGGCAGCAGTTTCCCCCCATATATACAGTAGGATGGCAGCAGTTTCCCCCATATATACAGTAGGATGGCCGCAGTTTGCCCCCCATATATACAGTAGGATGGCCGCAGTTTTCCCCCATACTGTATATACAGTAAGATGGCAGCAGTTTCCCCCATATATACAGTAAGATGGCTGCAGTTTGCCCCATATATACAGTAGGATGGCCGCAGTTTGCCCCTCACATATACAGTAGGATGGCAGCAGTTCCCCTCCCGTATATACAGTATGATGGCCGCAGTTTCCCCCCATATATACAGTAAGATGGCAGCAGTTTCCCCCCATATATACAGTAGGATGGCAGCAGTTCCCCCTCCCATATATACAGTAGGATGGCCGCAATTTGCCCCATATATACAGTAGGATGGCAGCAGTTTGCCCCATATATACAGTAGGATGGCAGCAGTTTGCCCCATATATACAGTAGGATGGCAGCAGTTTCCCCCCCATATATACAGTATGATGGCTGTAGTTTGCCCCCCATATATACAGTAGGATGGCCGCAGTTTGCCCCATATATACAGAAAGATGGCCGCAGTTTCCCCCCCATATATACAGTATGATGGCCGCAGTTTCTCCCCATATATACAGTAGGATGGCCGCAGTTTGCCCCCCTTATATACAGTAGGATGGCAGCAGTTTCCTCCCATATATACAGTATGATGGCCGCAGTTTCCCCCATATATACAGTAGGATGGCCACAGTTTCCCCCATATATACAGTAGGATGGCAGAAGTTCCCCCCCATATATACAGTAGGATGGCAGCAGTTTCCCCCATATATACAGTAGGATGGCAGCAGTTTGCCCCCCTTATATACAGTAGGATGGCAGAAGTTCCCCCCCATATATACAGTAGGATGCAGCAGTTTCCCCCATATATACAGTAGGATGGCAGCAGTTTCCTCCATATATACAGTAGGATGGCAGCAGTTTGCCCCATATAATCAGTAGGATGGCCGCAGTTTCTCCCCATATATACAGTAGGATGGCAGCAGTTCCCCCATATATACAGTTGGATGGCCGCAGTTTCTCCCCATATATACAATAGGATGGCAGCAGTTCCCCCATATATACAGTTGGATGGCCGCAGTTTCCCCCATATATACAGTAGGATGGCAGCAGTTCCCCCATATATACACTTGGATGGCCGCAGTTTCCCGCATATATAAAGTAGGATGGCAGCAGTTCCCCCATATATACAGTAGGATGGCAGCAGTTTCCTCCATATATACAGTAGGATGGCAGCAGTTTCCTCCATATATACAGTAGGATGGCAGCAGTTCCCCCATATATACATTAGGATGGCAGCAGTTTCCCCCATATATACAGTAGGATGGCCGCAGTTTCACCCCCATATATAAAGTAGGATGGCCACAGTTTCTCCCCATATATACAGTAGGATGGCAGCAGTTCCCCCATATATACAGTAGGATGGTCGCAGTTTCTACCCATATATACAGTAGGATGGCAGCAGTTCACCCACATATACAGTAGGATGGTAGAAGTTTCCCCCATAAATACAGTAGGATGGCCGCAGTTTGCCCCCCATATATACAGTAGGATGGCCGCAGTTTCCCCCATATATACAGTAGGATGGCCGCAGTTTGCCCCCCATATATACAGTAGGATGACCGCAGTTTCCCCCCCATATATACAGTAGGATGGCAGCAGTTTCCCCCCATATATACAGTAGGATGGCAGCAGTTTGCCACCATATATACAGTAGGATGGCAGCAGTTTCCCCCATATATACAGTAGGATGGCCGCAGTTTGCCCCCCATATATACAGTAGGATGGCCGCAGTTTTCCCCCATACTGTATATACAGTAAGATGGCAGCAGTTTCCCCCATATATACAGTAAGATGGCTGCAGTTTGCCCCATATATACAGTAGGATGGCCGCAGTTTGCCCCTCACATATACAGTAGGATGGCAGCAGTTCCCCTCCCGTATATACAGTATGATGGCCGCAGTTTCCCCCCATATATACAGTAAGATGGCAGCAGTTTCCCCCCATATATACAGTAGGATGGCAGCAGTTCCCCCTCCCATATATACAGTAGGATGGCCGCAGTTTGCCCCATATATACAGTAGGATGGCAGCAGTTTGCCCCATATATACAGTAGGATGGCAGCAGTTTGCCCCATATATACAGTAGGATGGCAGCAGTTTGCCCCATATATACAGTAGGATGGCAGCAGTTTCCCCCCCATATATACAGTATGATGGCTGTAGTTTGCCCCCCATATATACAGTAGGATGGCCGCAGTTTGCCCCCCATATATACAGTAGGATGGCCGCAGTTTCCCCCCATATATACAGTAAGATGGCTGCAGTTTGCCCCCATATATACAGTAGGATGGCAGAAGTTCCCCCCCATATATACAGTAGGATGGCAGCAGTTTCCCCCATATATACAGTAGGATGGCAGCAGTTTGCCCCCCTTATATACAGTAGGATGGCAGAAGTTCCCCCCCATATATACAGTAGGATGCAGCAGTTTCCCCCATATATACAGTAGGATGGCAGCAGTTTCCTCCATATATACAGTAGGATGGCAGCAGTTTGCCCCATATAATCAGTAGGATGGCCGCAGTTTCTCCCCATATATACAGTAGGATGGCAGCAGTTCCCCCATATATACAGTTGGATGGCCGCAGTTTCCCCCATATATACAGTAGGATGGCAGCAGTTCCCCCATATATACACTTGGATGGCCGCAGTTTCCCCCATATATAAAGTAGGATGGCAGCAGTTCCCCCATATATACAGTAGGATGGCAGCAGTTTCCCCCATATATACAGTAGGATGGCAGCAGTTTCCTCCATATATACAGTAGGATGGCAGCAGTTTCCTCCATATATACAGTAGGATGGCAGCAGTTTCCTCCATATATACAGTAGGATGGCAGCAGTTCCCCCATATATACATTAGGATGGCAGCAGTTTCCCCCATATATACAGTAGGATGGCCGCAGTTTCACCCCCATATATAAAGTAGGATGGCCACAGTTTCTCCCCATATATACAGTAGGATGGCAGCAGTTCCCCCATATATACAGTAGGATGGTCGCAGTTTCTACCCATATATACAGTAGGATGGCAGCAGTTCCCCCACATATACAGTAGGATGGTAGCAGTTTCCCCCATAAATACAGTAGGATGGCCGCAGTTTGCCCCCCATATATACAGTAGGATGGCCGCAGTTTCCCCCATATATACAGTAGGATGGCCGCAGTTTGCCCCCCATATATACAGTAGGATGACCGCAGTTTCCCCCCATAAATACAGTAGGATGACCGCAGTTTCCCCCCATATATACAGTAGGATGGCCGCAGTTTCCCCCATATATACAGTAGGATGTCCGCAGTTTCCCCCATATATACAATAGGATGGCCGCAGTTTCCCCCATATATACAGTAGGATGGCAACAGTTTCCCCCATATATACAATAGGATGGCAGCAGTTTCCCCCCATATATACAGTAAGATGGCTGCAGTTTCCCCCATATATACAGTAGGATGGCAGCAGTTTCCCCCCATATATACAGCAGGATGGCAGCAGTTTGCCCCCCTTATATACAGTAGGATGGCAGAAGTTCCCCCCATATATACAGTAGGATGGCAGCAGTTTCCCCCATATATACAGTAGGATGGCCGCAGTTTCCTCCATATATACAGTAGGATGGCAGAAGTTCCCCCCCATATATACAGTAGGATGGCAGCAGTTTCCCCATATATACAGTAGGATGGCAGCAGTTTGCCCCATATATACAGTAGGATGGCCGCAGTTTCTCCCCATATATACAGTAGGATGGCCGCAGTTTCCTCCATATATACAGTAGGATGGCCGCAGTTTCCTCCATATATACAGTAGGATGGCAGAAGTTCCCCCCCATAAATACAGTAGGATGGCAGCAGTTCCCCCATATATACAGTTGGATGGCCGCAGTTTCTCCCCATATATACAGTAGGATGGCAGCAGTTTCCTCCATATATACAGTAGGATGGCAGCAGTTTGCCCCATATATACAGTAGGATGGCTGCAGTTTCTCCCCATATATACAGTAGGATGGCAGCAGTTCCCCCATATATACAGTTGGATGGCCGCAGTTTCTCCCCATATATACAGTAGGATGGCAGCAGTTCCCCCATATATACAGTAGGATGGCAGCAGTTTCCCCCATATATACAGTAGGATGGCAGCAGTTTCCCCCATATATACAGTAGGATGGCAGCAGTTTGCCCCATATATACAGTAGGATGGCTGCAGTTTCTCCCCATATATACAGTAGGATGGCAGCAGTTCCCCCATATATACAGTTGGATGGCCGCAGTTTCTCCCCATATATACAGTAGGATGGCAGCAGTTCCCCCATATATACAGTAGGATGGCAGCAGTTTCCCCCATATATACAGTAGGATGGCCGCAGTTTGCCCCCATATATACAGTAGGATGGCCGCAGTTTGCCCCCATATATACAGTAGGATGGCCGCAGTTTGCCCCCCATATATACAGTAGGATGGCCGCAGTTTGCCCCCATATATACAGTAGGATGGCAGCAGTTCCCCCTCCCATATATACAGTAGGATGGCTGCAGTTTCCCCCATATATACAGTAGGATGGCCGCAGTTTGCCCCCATATATACAGTAGGATGGCCGCAGTTTCCCCCCATATATACAGTAGGATGGCCGTAGTTTCCCCCCCATATATACAGTAGGATGGCCGCAGTTTCCCCCATATATACAGTAGGATGGCCGCAGTTTCCCCAATATATACAGTAGGATGGCCGCAGTTTCCCCCATATATACAGTAGGAAGGCTGCAGTTTCCCCCATATATACAGTAGGATGGCTGCAGTTTCCCCCATATATACAGTAAGATGGCAGCAGTTTCCCCCATATATACAGTAGGATGGCCGCAGTTTGCCCCCCATATATACAGTAGGATGGCAGCAGTTTCCCCCATATATACAGTAGGATGGCAGCAGTTTCCCCAATATATACAGTAGGATGGCAGCAGTTTCCCCCATATATACAGTAGGATGGCTGCAGTTTCCCCCCATATATACAGTAAGATGGCTGCAGTTTCCCCCATATATACAGTAGGATGGCAGCAGTTTCCCCCCATATATACAGTAGGATGGCAGCAGTTTCCCCCATATATACATTAGGATGGCAGAAGTTCCCCCCCATATATACAGTAGGATGGCAGCAGTTTCCCACATATATAGAGTAGGATGGCCGCAGTTTCCGCCATATATACAGTAGGATGGCAGAAGTTCCCCCCCATATATACAGTAGGATGGCAGCAGTTTCCCCCATATATACAGTAGGATGGCTGCAGTTTCCTCAATATATACAGTAGGATGGCAGCAGTTTCCCCCATATATACAGTAGGATGGCCGCAGTTTCTCCACATATATACAGTAGGATGGCAGCAGTTCCCCCATATATACAGTTGGATGGCCGCAGTTTCTCCCCATATATACAGTAGGATGGCAGCAGTTTCCCCCCATATATACAGTAGGATGGCAGCATTTTCCCCATATATACAGTAGGATGGTAGCAGTTTCCCCCATAAATACAGTAGGATGGCCGCAGTTTGCCCCCCATATATACAGTAGGATGACCGCAGTTTCCCCCCATATATACAGTAGGATGGCTGCAGTTTCCCCCATAAATACAGTAGGATGGCAGCAGTTTCCCCATATATACAGTAGGATGGTAGCAGTTTCCCCCATAAATACAGTAGGATGGCCGCAGTTTGCCCCCCATATATACAGTAGGATGACCGCAGTTTCCCCCCATATATACAGTAGGATGGCCGCAGTTTCCCCCATATATACAGTAGGATGGCAGCAGTTTCCCCCATATATACAGTAGGATGGCAGCAGTTTGCCCCCCATATATACAGTAGGATGGCCGCAGTTTGCCCCCCCCATATATACAGTAGGATGGCAGCAGTTTCCCCCATATATACAGTAGGATGGCAGCAGTTTCCCCAATATATACAGTAGGATGGCAGCAGTTTCCCCCATATATACAGTAGGATGGCTGCAGTTTCTCCCCATATATACAGTAAGATGGCTGCAGTTTCCCCCATATATACAGTAGGATGGCAGCAGTTTCCCCCCATATATACAGTAGGATGGCAGCAGTTTGCCCCCCTTATATACAGCAGGATGGCAGAAGTTCCCCCCCATATATACAGTAGGATGGCAGCAGTTTCCCCCATATATACAGTAGGATGGCCGCAGTTTCCCCCATATATACAGTAGGATGGCCGCAGTTTCTCCACATATATACAGTAGGATGGCAGCAGTTCCCCCATATATACAGTTGGATGGCCGCAGTTTCTCCCCATATATACAGTAGGATGGCAGCAGTTTCCCCCCATATATACAGTAGGATGGCAGCATTTTGTCCCCCTTATATACAGTAGGATGGCAGAAGTTCCCCCCCATATATACAGTTGGAGGGCCGCAGTTCCCCCCATATATACAGTAGGATGGCTGCAGTTTGCCCCCATATATACAGTAAGATGGCAGCAGTTTCCCCATATACACAGTAAGATGGCTGCAGTTTGCCCCATATATAAAGTAGGATGGCCGCAGTTTCTCCCCATATATACAGTAGGATGGCAGCAGTTCCCCCATATATACAGTTGGATGGCCGCAGTTTCCCCCATATATACAGTAGGATGGCAGCAGTTCCCCCATATATACAGTTGGATGGCCGCAGTTTCCCCCATATATAAAGTAGGATGGCAGCAGTTCCCCCATATATACAGTTGGATGGCCGCAGTTTCCCCCATATATACAGTAGGATGGCAGCAGTTCCCCCATATATACAGTTGGATGGCCGCAGTTTCCCCCATATATACAGTAGGATGGCAGCAGTTCCCCCATATATACAGTAGGATGGCCGCAGTTTCCCCCATATATAAAGTAGGATGGCAGCAGTTCCCCATATATACAGTAGGATGGCAGCAGTTTCCCCCATATATACAGTAGGATGGCAGCAGTTTCCTTCATATATACAGTAGGATGGCAGCAGTTCCCCCATATATACAGTTGGATGGCCGCAGTTTCCCCCATATATAAAGTAGGATGGCAGCAGCTTCCCCCATATATACAGTAGGATGGCAGCAGTTTCCCCCATATATACAGTAGGATGGCAGCAGTTTCCCCCATATATACAGTAGGATGGCAGCAGTTCCCCCATATATACAGTAGGATGGCAGCAGTTTCCCCCATATATACAGTAGGATGGCAGCAGTTTCCTCCATATATACAGTAGGATGGCCGCAGTTTCACCCCCCATATATAAAGTAGGATGGCCACAGTTTCTCCCCATATATACAGTAGGATGGCAGCAGTTTCCCCCATATATACAGTAGGATGGCAGCAGTTTCCCCCATATATACAGTAGGATGGCAGAAGTTCCCCCCCATATATACAGTAGGATGGCAGCAGTTTCCCCCATATATACAGTAGGATGGCAGCAGTTTGCCCCCCTTATATACAGTAGGATGGCAGAAGTTCCCCCCATATATACAGTAGGATGGCAGCAGTTTCCTCCATATATACAGTAGGATGGCAGCAGTTTGCCCCATATATACAGTAGGATGGCCGCAGTTTCTCCCCATATATACAGTAGGATGGCAGCAGTTCCCCCATATATACAGTTGGACGGCCGCAGTTTCTCCCCATATATACAGTAGGATGGCAGCAGTTCCCCCATATATACAGTTGGATGGCCGCAGTTTCCCCATATATACAGTAGGATGGCAGCAGTTCCCCCATATATACAGTTGGATGGCCGCAGTTTCCCCCATATATAAAGTAGGATGGCAGCAGTTCCCCCATATATACAGTAGGATGGCAGCTGTTTCCCCCATATATACAGTAGGATGGCAGCAGTTTCCCCCATATATACAGTAGGATGGCAGCAGTTCCCCCATATATACAGTTGGATGGCCGCAGTTTCTCCCCATATATACAGTAGGATGGCAGCAGTTTCCCCCCATATATACAGTAGGATGGCAGCATTTTCCCCATATATACAGTAGGATGGTAGCAGTTTCCCCCATAAATACAGTAGGATGGCCGCAGTTTGCCCCCCATATATACAGTAGGATGACCGCAGTTTCCCCCCATATATACAGTAGGATGGCTGCAGTTTCCCCCATAAATACAGTAGGATGGCAGCAGTTTCCCCATATATACAGTAGGATGGTAGCAGTTTCCCCCATAAATACAGTAGGATGGCCGCAGTTTGCCCCCCATATATACAGTAGGATGACCGCAGTTTCCCCCCATATATACAGTAGGATGGCCGCAGTTTCCCCCATATATACAGTAGGATGGCAGCAGTTTCCCCCATATATACAGTAGGATGGCAGCAGTTCCCCCCCATATATACAGTAGGATGGCAGCAGTTTCCCCCATATATACAGTAGGATGGCCGCAGTTTCCTCCATATATACAGTAGGATGGCAGAAGTTCCCCCCCATATATACAGTAGGATGGCCGCAGTTTCCCCCATATATACAGTAGGATGGCCGCAGTTTCCCCCATATATACAGTAGGATGGCCGCAGTTTCCCCCATATATACAGTAGGATGGCAGCAGTTTCCCCCATATATACAGTAGGATGGCCGCAGTTTCCCCCATATATACAGTAGGATGGCCGCAGTTTCTCCACATATATACAGTAGGATGGCAGCAGTTCCCCCATATATACAGTTGGATGGCCGCAGTTTCTCCCCATATATACAGTAGGATGGCAGCAGTTTCCCCCCATATATACAGTAGGATGGCAGCATTTTGTCCCCCTTATATACAGTAGGATGGCAGAAGTTCCCCCCCATATATACAGTTGGATGGCCGCAGTTTCCCCCATATATACAGTAGGATGGCAGCAGTTTGCCCCCCATATATACAGTAGGATGGCAGCAGTTCCCCCTCCCATATATACAGTAGGATGGCCGCAGTTTCCCCCATATATACAGTAGGATGGCCGCAGTTTCCCCCATATATACAGTAAGATGGCCGCAGTTTGCCCCCCATATATACAGTAGGATGGCAGCAGTTTCCCCCCATATATACAGTAGGATGGCAGCAGTTTGCCACCATATATACAGTAGGATTGCAGCAGTTTCCCCCATATATACAGTAGGATGGCCGCAGTTTGCCCCCCATATATACAGTAGGATGGCCGCAGTTTTCCCCCATACTGTATATACAGTAAGATGGCAGCAGTTTCCCCCATATATACAGTAAGATGGCTGCAGTTTGCCCCATATATACAGTAGGATGGCCGCAGTTTGCCCCTCACATATACAGTAGGATGGCAGCAGTTCCCCTCCCGTATATACAGTATGATGGCCGCAGTTTCCCCCCATATATACAGTAAGATGGCAGCAGTTTCCCCCCATATATACAGTAGGATGGCAGCAGTTCCCCCTCCCATATATACAGTAGGATGGCCGCAGTTTGCCCCATATATACAGTAGGATGGCAGCAGTTTGCCCCATATATACAGTAGGATGGCAGCAGTTTGCCCCATATATACAGTAGGATGGCAGCAGTTTGCCCCATATATACAGTAGGATGGCAGCAGTTTCCCCCCCATATATACAGTATGATGGCTGTAGTTTGCCCCCCATATATACAGTAGGATGGCCGCAGTTTGCCCCCCATATATACAGTAGGATGGCCGCAGTTTCCCCCCATATATACAGTAAGATGGCTGCAGTTTGCCCCCATATATACAGTAGGATGGCAGAAGTTCCCCCCCATATATACAGTAGGATGGCAGCAGTTTCCCCCATATATACAGTAGGATGGCAGCAGTTTGCCCCCCTTATATACAGTAGGATGGCAGAAGTTCCCCCCCATATATACAGTAGGATGCAGCAGTTTCCCCCATATATACAGTAGGATGGCAGCAGTTTCCTCCATATATACAGTAGGATGGCAGCAGTTTGCCCCATATAATCAGTAGGATGGCCGCAGTTTCTCCCCATATATACAGTAGGATGGCAGCAGTTCCCCCATATATACAGTTGGATGGCCGCAGTTTCCCCCATATATATACAGTAGGATGGCAGCAGTTCCCCCATATATACACTTGGATGGCCGCAGTTTCCCCCATATATAAAGTAGGATGGCAGCAGTTCCCCCATATATACAGTAGGATGGCAGCAGTTTCCCCCATATATACAGTAGGATGGCAGCAGTTTCCTCCATATATACAGTAGGATGGCAGCAGTTTCCTCCATATATACAGTAGGATGGCAGCAGTTTCCTCCATATATACAGTAGGATGGCAGCAGTTCCCCCATATATACATTAGGATGGCAGCAGTTTCCCCCATATATACAGTAGGATGGCCGCAGTTTCACCCCCATATATAAAGTAGGATGGCCACAGTTTCTCCCCATATATACAGTAGGATGGCAGCAGTTCCCCCATATATACAGTAGGATGGTCGCAGTTTCTACCCATATATACAGTAGGATGGCAGCAGTTCCCCCACATATACAGTAGGATGGTAGCAGTTTCCCCCATAAATACAGTAGGATGGCCGCAGTTTGCCCCCCATATATACAGTAGGATGGCCGCAATTTCCCCCATATATACAGTAGGATGGCCGCAGTTTGCCCCCCATATATACAGTAGGATGACCGCAGTTTTCCCCCATATATACAGTAGGATGACCGCAGTTTCCCCCCATATATACAGTAGGATGGCCGCAGTTTCCCCCATATATACAGTAGGATGGCCGCAGTTTCCCCCATATATACAATAGGATGGCCGCAGTTTCCCCCATATATACAGTAGGATGGCAACAGTTTCCCCCATATATACAATAGGATGGCAGCAGTTTCCCCCCATATATACAGTAAGATGGCTGCAGTTTCCCCCATATATACAGTAGGATGGCAGCAGTTTCCCCCCATATATACAGCAGGATGGCAGCAGTTTGCCCCCCTTATATACAGTAGGATGGCAGAAGTTCCCCCCCATATATACAGTAGGATGGCAGCAGTTTCCCCCATATATACAGTAGGATGGCCGCAGTTTCCTCCATATATACAGTAGGATGGCAGAAGTTCCCCCCCATATATACAGTAGGATGGCAGCAGTTTCCCCATATATACAGTAGGATGGCAGCAGTTTGCCCCATATATACAGTAGGATGGCCGCAGTTTCTCCCCATATATACAGTAGGATGGCCGCAGTTTCCTCCATATATACAGTAGGATGGCCGCAGTTTCCTCCATATATACAGTAGGATGGCAGAAGTTCCCCCCCATAAATACAGTAGGATGGCAGCAGTGCCCCCATATATACAGTTGGATGGCCGCAGTTTCTCCCCATATATACAGTAGGATGGCAGCAGTTTCCTCCATATATACAGTAGGATGGCAGCAGTTTGCCCCATATATACAGTAGGATGGCTGCAGTTTCTCCCCATATATACAGTAGGATGGCAGCAGTTCCCCCATATATACAGTTGGATGGCCGCAGTTTCTCCCCATATATACAGTAGGATGGCAGCAGTTCCCCCATATATACAGTTGAATGGCCGCAGTTTCCCCCATATATACAGTAGGATGGCAGCAGTTTCCCCCATATATACAGTAGGATGGCAGCAGTTTGCCCCATATATACAGTAGGATGGCTGCAGTTTCTCCCCATATATACAGTAGGATGGCAGCAGTTCCCCCATATATACAGTTGGATGGCCGCAGTTTCTCCCCATATATACAGTAGGATGGCAGCAGTTCCCCCATATATACAGTAGGATGGCAGCAGTTTCCCCCATATATACAGTAGGATGGCCGCAGTTTGCCCCCATATATACAGTAGGATGGCCGCAGTTTGCCCCCATATATACAGTAGGATGGCCGCAGTTTGCCCCCCATATATACAGTAGGATGGCCGCAGTTTGCCCCCATATATACAGTAGGATGGCAGCAGTTCCCCCTCCCATATATACAGTAGGATGGCTGCAGTTTCCCCCATATATACAGTAGGATGGCCGCAGTTTGCCCCCATATATACAGTAGGATGGCCGCAGTTTCCCCCCATATATACAGTAGGATGGCCGCAGTTTCCCCCCCATATATACAGTAGGATGGCCGCAGTTTCCCCCGATATATACAGTAGGATGGCAGCAGTTTCCCCATATATACAGTAGGATGGCAGCAGTTTCCCCAATATATACAGTAGGATGGCAGCAGTTTCCCCCATATATACAGTAAGATGGCTGCAGTTTCCCCCATATATACAGTAGGATGGCAGCAGTTTCCCCCCATATATACAGTAGGATGGCAGCAGTTTGCCCCCCTTATATACAGTAGGATGTCAGAAGTTCCCCCCCATATATACAGTAGGATGGCAGCAGTTTCCCCCATATATACAGTAGGATGGCCGCAGTTTCCTCCATATATACAGTAGGATGGCAGAAGTTCCCCCCCATATATACAGTAGGATGGCCGCAGTTTCCCCCATATATACAGTAGGATGGCCGCAGTTTCCCCCATATATACAGTAGGATGGCCGCAGTTTCCCCCATATATACAGTAGGATGGCAGCAGTTTCCCCCATATATACAGTAGGATGGCAGCAGTTTCCCCCATATATACAGTAGGATGGCCGCAGTTTCTCCACATATATACAGTAGGATGGCAGCAGTTCCCCCATAAATACAGTTGGATGGCCGCAGTTTCTCCCCATATATACAGTGGGATGGCAGCAGTTTCCCCCCATATATACAGTAGGATGGCAGCATTTTGTCCCCCTTATATACAGTAGGATGGCAGAAGTTCCCCCCCATATATACAGTTGGATGGCCGCAGTTTCCCCCATATATACAGTAGGATGGCAGCAGTTTCCTCCATATATACAGTAGGATGGCAGCAGTTTCCTCCATATATACAGTAGGATGGCAGCAGTTTCCTCCATATATACAGTAGGATGGCAGCAGTTTCCCCCATATATACAGTAGGATGGCAGCAGTTTCCCCCATATATACAGTAGGATGGCAGCAGTTTCCCCCATATATACAGTAGGATGGCAGCAGTTTCCCCCATATATACAGTAGGATGGTAGCAGTTTCCCCCATAAATACAGTAGGATGGCAGCAGTTCCCCCATATATACAGTTGGATGGCCGCAGTTTCTCCCCATATATACAGTAGGATGGCAGCAGTTCCCCCATATATACAGTTGGATGGCCGCAGTTTCTCCCCATATATACAGTAGGATGGCAGCAGTTCCCCCATATATACAGTTGGATGGCCGCAGTTTCTCCCCATATATACAGTAGGATGGCAGCAGTTCCCCCATATATACAGTAGGATGGCAGCAGTTTCCTCCATATATACAGTAGGATGGCAGCAGTTTGCCCCATATATACAGTAGGATGGCAGCAGTTTCTCCCCATATATACAGTAGGATGGCAGCAGTTCCCCCATATATACAGTTGGATGGCCGCAGTTTCTCCCCATATATACAGTAGGATGGCAGCAGTTCCCCCATATATACAGTATGATGGCCGCAGTCCCCCCATATATACAGTTGGATGGCAGCAGTTCCCCAATATATAGTTGGATGGCCGCAGTTTCTCCCCATATATACAGTAGGATGGCAGCAGTTCCCCCCATATATACAGTAGGATGGCCGCAGTTTCTCCCCATATATACACTAGGATAGAATCATAGAATCATAGAATCGTAGAGTTGGAAGGGACCTCCTGGGCCATCTGGTCCAACCCCCTGCTCAAAGCAGGATTCGCTAAATCATCCCAGTTAGATGTCTGTCCAGCCTCTGTTTGAAGACTTCCATGGAAGGAGAACTCACCACTTCTCGTGGCAGCCTGTTCCACTCATTGATCACTCTAACTGTCAAAAAGTTTTTTCTAATATCTAATCTGTGTCTCCTCCCATTCAGCTTCATCCCATTGCTTCTAGTCTTTCCTTGTGCAAATGAGAATAAAGTTGATCCTTCTACAATGTGACAGCCCTTTAGATATTTGTAGACAGCTATTAAGCATGGCAGCAGTTCCCCCATATATACAGTAGGATGGCCGCAGTTTCCCCCCCATATATACAGTAGGATGGCCGCAGATTCCCCCGATATATACAGTAGGATGGCAGCAGTTTCCCCCATATATACAGTAGGATGGCAGCAGTTTCCCCCATATATACAGTAGGATGGCTGCAGTTTCCCCCATAAATACAGTAGGATGGCCGCAGTTTCCCCCATATATACAGTAAGATGGCCGCAGTTCCCCCCATATATACAGTAAGATGGCTGCAGTTTGCCCCCATATATACAGTAGGATGGCTGCAGTTTCCCCCCCATATATACAGTAAGATGGCTGCAGTTTGCCCCCATATATACAGTAGGATGGCCGCAGTTTGCCCCCATATATACAGTAAGATGGCTGCAGTTTCCCCCCATATATACAGTAGGATGGCTGCAGTTTGCCCCCCATATATACAGTAAGATGGCTGCAGTTTGCCCCCCATATATACAGTAAGATGGCTGCAGTTTGCCCCATATATAGTAGGATGGCCGCAGTTTCCCCCATATATACAGTAGGATGGCTGCAGTTTGCCCCCATATATACAGTAAGATGGCAGCAGTTTCCCCCATATATACAGTAGGATGGCCGCAGTTTCCCCCATATATACAGTAGGATGGCAGCAGTTTCCCCCATATATACAGTAGGATGGCTGCAGTTTGCCCCCATATATACAGTAGGATGGCCGCAGTTTCCCCCCCATATATACAGTAGGATGGCCGCAGTTTCCCCCGATATATACAGTAGGATGGCAGCAGTTTCCCCATATATACAGTAGGATGGCAGCAGTTTCCCCAATATATACAGTAGGATGGCAGCAGTTTCCCCCATATATACAGTAAGATGGCTGCAGTTTCCCCCATATATACAGTAGGATGGCAGCAGTTTCCCCCCATATATACAGTAGGATGGCAGCAGTTTGCCCCCCTTATATACAGTAGGATGTCAGAAGTTCCCCCCCATATATACAGTAGGATGGCAGCAGTTTCCCCCATATATACAGTAGGATGGCCGCAGTTTCCTCCATATATACAGTAGGATGGCAGAAGTTCCCCCCCATATATACAGTAGGATGGCCGCAGTTTCCCCCATATATACAGTAGGATGGCCGCAGTTTCCCCCATATATACAGTAGGATGGCCGCAGTTTCCCCCATATATACAGTAGGATGGCAGCAGTTTCCCCCATATATACAGTAGGATGGCAGCAGTTTCCCCCATATATACAGTAGGATGGCCGCAGTTTCTCCACATATATACAGTAGGATGGCAGCAGTTCCCCCATAAATACAGTTGGATGGCCGCAGTTTCTCCCCATATATACAGTGGGATGGCAGCAGTTTCCCCCCATATATACAGTAGGATGGCAGCATTTTGTCCCCCTTATATACAGTAGGATGGCAGAAGTTCCCCCCCATATATACAGTTGGATGGCCGCAGTTTCCCCCATATATACAGTAGGATGGCAGCAGTTTCCTCCATATATACAGTAGGATGGCAGCAGTTTCCTCCATATATACAGTAGGATGGCAGCAGTTTCCTCCATATATACAGTAGGATGGCAGCAGTTTCCCCCATATATACAGTAGGATGGCAGCAGTTTCCCCCATATATACAGTAGGATGGCAGCAGTTTCCCCCATATATACAGTAGGATGGCAGCAGTTTCCCCCATATATACAGTAGGATGGTAGCAGTTTCCCCCATAAATACAGTAGGATGGCAGCAGTTCCCCCATATATACAGTTGGATGGCCGCAGTTTCTCCCCATATATACAGTAGGATGGCAGCAGTTCCCCCATATATACAGTTGGATGGCCGCAGTTTCTCCCCATATATACAGTAGGATGGCAGCAGTTCCCCCATATATACAGTTGGATGGCCGCAGTTTCTCCCCATATATACAGTAGGATGGCAGCAGTTCCCCCATATATACAGTAGGATGGCAGCAGTTTCCTCCATATATACAGTAGGATGGCAGCAGTTTGCCCCATATATACAGTAGGATGGCAGCAGTTTCTCCCCATATATACAGTAGGATGGCAGCAGTTCCCCCATATATACAGTTGGATGGCCGCAGTTTCTCCCCATATATACAGTAGGATGGCAGCAGTTCCCCCATATATACAGTAGGATGGCCGCAGTCCCCCCATATATACAGTTGGATGGCAGCAGTTCCCCAATATATAGTTGGATGGCCGCAGTTTCTCCCCATATATACAGTAGGATGGCAGCAGTTCCCCCCATATATACAGTAGGATGGCCGCAGTTTCTCCCCATATATACACTAGGATAGAATCATAGAATCATAGAATCGTAGAGTTGGAAGGGACCTCCTGGGCCATCTGGTCCAACCCCCTGCTCAAAGCAGGATTCGCTAAATCATCCCAGTTAGATGTCTGTCCAGCCTCTGTTTGAAGACTTCCATGGAAGGAGAACTCACCACTTCTCGTGGCAGCCTGTTCCACTCATTGATCACTCTAACTGTCAAAAAGTTTTTTCTAATATCTAATCTGTGTCTCCTCCCATTCAGCTTCATCCCATTGCTTCTAGTCTTTCCTTGTGCAAATGAGAATAAAGTTGATCCTTCTACAATGTGACAGCCCTTTAGATATTTGTAGACAGCTATTAAGCATGGCAGCAGTTCCCCCATATATACAGTAGGATGGCCGCAGTTTCCCCCCCATATATACAGTAGGATGGCCGCAGATTCCCCCGATATATACAGTAGGATGGCAGCAGTTTCCCCCATATATACAGTAGGATGGCAGCAGTTTCCCCCATATATACAGTAGGATGGCTGCAGTTTCCCCCATAAATACAGTAGGATGGCCGCAGTTTCCCCCATATATACAGTAAGATGGCCGCAGTTCCCCCCATATATACAGTAAGATGGCTGCAGTTTGCCCCCATATATACAGTAGGATGGCTGCAGTTTCCCCCCCATATATACAGTAAGATGGCTGCAGTTTGCCCCCCATATATACAGTAAGATGGCCTCAGTTTCCCCCCCATATATACAGTAAGATGGCAGCAGTTTCCCCCATATATACAGTAGGATGGCCGCAGTTTCCCCCATATATACAGTAGGATGGCCGCAGTTTCCCCCATATATACAGTAGGATGGCAGCAGTTTCCCCCATATATACAGTAGGATGGCTGCTGTTTGCCCCATATATACAGTAAGATGGCAGCAGTTTCCCCCATATATACAGTAGGATGGCTGCTGTTTCCCCATATATACAGTAAGATGGCAGCAGTTTCCCCCATATATACAGTAGGATGGCCGCAGTTTCCCCCATATATACAGTAGGATGGCAGCAGTTTGCCCCATATATACAGTAGGATGGCCGCAGTTTCCCCCATATATACAGTAGGATGGCCGCAGTTTCCCCCATATATACAACAGGATGGCCGCAGTTTCCCCCATATATACAGTAGGATGGCCGCAGTTTCCCCCATATATACAGTAGGATGGCCGCAGTTTCCCCCATATATACAGTAGGATGGCCGCAGTTTCCCCCATATATACAGTAGGATGGCAGCAGTTTCCCCCATATATACAGTAGGATGGCTGCAGTTCCCCCATATATACAGTAGGATGGCCGCAGTTTCCCCCATATATACAGTAAGATGGCTGCAGTTTCCCCCATATATACAGTAGGATGGCCGCAGTTTCCCCCATATATACAGTAGGATGGCCGCAGTTTCCCCCATATATACAGTAGGATGGCCGCAGTTTCCCCCATATATACAGTAGGATGGCCGCAGTTTCCCCCATATATACAGTAGCATGGCAGCAGTTTCCCCCATATATACAGTAGGATGGCCGCAGTTTCCCCCATATATACAGTAGGATGGCCGCAGTTCCCCCATATATACAGTAGGATGGCCGCAGTCCCCCCATATATACAGTTGGATGGAAGCAGTTCCCCCATATATACAGTTGGATGGCCGCAGTTTCTCCCCATATATACAGTAGGATGGCAGCAGTTCCCCCATATATACAGTAGGATGGCAGCAGTTTCCCCCATATATACAGTAGGATGGCCGCAGTTTCTCCCCATATATACAGTAGGATGGCAGCAGTTCCCCCATATATACAGTTGGATGGCCGCAGTTTCTCCCCATATATACAGTAGGATGGCAGCAGTTCCCCGATATATACAGTAGGATGGTAGCAGTTTCCCCCATATATACAGTAGGATGGCAGCAGTTTCCCCATATATACAGTAGGATGGCCGCAGTTTCCCCCATATATACAGTAGGATGGCTGCAGTTTCCCCCATATATACAGTAAGATGGCTGCAGTTTCACCCATATATACAGTAGGATGGCAGCAGTTTCCCCCATATATACAGTAGGATGGCCGCAGTTTCCCCCATATATACAGTAGGATGGCCGCAGTTTCCCCCATATATACAGTAGGATGGCCGCAGTTTCCCCCATATATACAGTAGGATGGCCGCAGTTTCCCCCATATATACAGTAGGATGGCCGCAGTTTCCCCATATATACAGTAGGATGGCCGCAGTTTTCCCCATATATACAGTAGGATGGCCGCAGTTTCCCCCATATATACAGTAGGATGGCTGCAGTTTCCCCCATATATACAGTAAGATGGCAGCAGTTTGCCCCATATATACAGTAGGATGGCCGCAGTTTCCCCCCATATATACAGTAGGATGGCCGCAGTTTCCCCCATATATACAGTAGGATGGCCGCAGTTTCCCCCCATATATACAGTAGGATGGCCGCAGTTTGCCCCCATATATACAGTAAGATGGCTGCAGTTTCCCCCCATATATACAGTAGGATGGCTGCAGTTTTACCCCCATATATACAGTAAGATGGCTGCAGTTTGCCCCCCATATATACAGTAAGATGGCTGCAGTTTGCCCCATATATAGTAGGATGGCCGCAGTTTCCCCCATATATACAGTAGGATGGCTGCAGTTTGCCCCCATATATACAGTAAGATGGCAGCAGTTTCCCCCATATATACAGTAGGATGGCCGCAGTTTCCCCCATATATACAGTAGGATGGCAGCAGTTTCCCCCATATATACAGTAGGATGGCTGCAGTTTGCCCCCATATATACAGTAAGATGGCAGCAGTTTCCCCCATATATACAGTAGGATGGCCACAGTTTCCCCCATATATACAGTAGGATGGCAGCAGTTTGCCCCATATATACAGTAGGATGGCCGCAGTTTCCCCCATATATACAGTAGGATGACCGCAGTTTCCCCCCATATATACAGTAAGATGGCCGCAGTTTCCCCCATATATACAGTAGGATGGCCGCAGTTTCCCCCATATATACAGTAGGATGGCCGCAGTTTCCCCCATATATACAGTAGGATGGCCGCAGTTTCCCCCATATATACAGTAGGATGGCAGCAGTTTCCCCCATATATACAGTAGGATGGCTGCAGTTTGCCCCCATATATACAGTAAGATGGCAGCAGTTTCCCCCATATATACAGTAGGATGGCCGCAGTTTCCCCCATATAAACAGTAGGATGGCAGCAGTTTGCCCCATATATACAGTAGGATGGCCGCAGTTTCCCCCATATAAACAGTAGGATGGCCGCAGTTTCCCCCATATATACAGTAGGATGGCCGCAGTTTCCCCCATATATACAGTAGGATGGCCGCAGCTTCCCCCATATATACAGTAGGATGGCCGCAGTTTCCCCCATATATACAGTAGGATGGCCGCAGTTTCCCCCATATATACAGTAGGATGGCCGCAGTTTCCCCCATATATACAGTAGGATGGCCGCAGTTTCCCCCATATATACAGTAGGATGGCCGCAGTTTCCCCCATATATACAGTAGGAAGGCTGCAGTTTCCCCCATATATACAGTAGGATGGCTGCAGTTTCCCCCATATATACAGTAAGATGGCAGCAGTTTCCCCCATATATACAGTAGGATGGCCGCAGTTTGCCCCCCATATATACAGTAGGATGGCAGCAGTTTCCCCCATATATACAGTAGGATGGCAGCAGTTTCCCCAATATATACAGTAGGATGGCAGCAGTTTCCCCCATATATACAGTAGGATGGCTGCAGTTTCCCCCCATATATACAGTAAGATGGCTGCAGTTTCCCCCATATATACAGTAGGATGGCAGCAGTTTCCCCCCATATATACAGTAGGATGGCAGCAGTTTCCCCCATATATACATTAGGATGGCAGAAGTTCCCCCCCATATATACAGTAGGATGGCACCAGTTTCCCCCATATATAGAGTAGGATGGCCGCAGTTTCCGCCATATATACAGTAGGATGGCAGAGGTTCCCCCCCATATATACAGTAGGATGGCAGCAGTTTCCCCCATATATACAGTAGGATGGCCGCAGATTCCCCCGATATATACAGTAGGATGGCAGCAGTTTCCCCCATATATACAGTAGGATGGCAGCAGTTTCCCCCATATATACAGTAGGATGGCTGCAGTTTCCCCCATAAATACAGTAGGATGGCCGCAGTTTCCCCCATATATACAGTAAGATGGCCGCAGTTCCCCCCATATATACAGTAAGATGGCTGCAGTTTGCCCCCATATATACAGTAGGATGGCTGCAGTTTCCCCCCCATATATACAGTAAGATGGCTGCAGTTTGCCCCCCATATATACAGTAAGATGGCCTCAGTTTCCCCCCCATATATACAGTAAGATGGCAGCAGTTTCCCCCATATATACAGTAGGATGGCCGCAGTTTCCCCCATATATACAGTAGGATGGCCGCAGTTTCCCCCATATATACAGTAGGATGGCAGCAGTTTCCCCCATATATACAGTAGGATGGCTGCTGTTTGCCCCATATATACAGTAAGATGGCAGCAGTTTCCCCCATATATACAGTAGGATGGCTGCTGTTTCCCCATATATACAGTAAGATGGCAGCAGTTTCCCCCATATATACAGTAGGATGGCCGTAGTTTCCCCCATATATACAGTAGGATGGCAGCAGTTTGCCCCATATATACAGTAGGATGGCCGCAGTTTCCCCCATATATACAGTAGGATGGCCGCAGTTTCCCCCATATATACAACAGGATGGCCGCAGTTTCCCCCATATATACAGTAGGATGGCCGCAGTTTCCCCCATATATACAGTAGGATGGCCGCAGTTTCCCCCATATATACAGTAGGATGGCCGCAGTTTCCCCCATATATACAGTAGGATGGCAGCAGTTTCCCCCATATATACAGTAGGATGGCTGCAGTTTCCCCCATATATACAGTAGGATGGCCGCAGTTTCCCCCATATATACAGTAAGATGGCTGCAGTTTCCCCCATATATACAGTAGGATGGCCGCAGTTTCCCCCATATATACAGTAGGATGGCCGCAGTTTCCCCCATATATACAGTAGGATGGCCGCAGTTTCCCCCATATATACAGTAGGATGGCCGCAGTTTCCCCCATATATACAGTAGGATGGCAGCAGTTTCCCCCATATATACAGTAGGATGGCCGCAGTTTCCCCCATATATACAGTAGGATGGCCGCAGTTTCCCCCATATATACAGTAGGATGGCCGCAGTTTTCCCCATATATACAGTAGGATGGCCGCAGTTTCCCCCATATATACAGTAGGATGGCTGCAGTTTCTCCCCATATATACAGTAGGATGGCAGCAGTTCCCCCATATATACAGTTGGATGGCCGCAGTTTCTCCCCATATATACAGTAGGATGGCCGCAGTTCCCCCATATATACAGTAGGATGGCCGCAGTCCCCCCATATATACAGTTGGATGGAAGCAGTTCCCCCATATATACAGTTGGATGGCCGCAGTTTCTCCCCATATATACAGTAGGATGGCAGCAGTTCCCCCATATATACAGTAGGATGGCAGCAGTTTCCCCCATATATACAGTAGGATGGCCGCAGTTTCTCCCCATATATACAGTAGGATGGCAGCAGTTCCCCCATATATACAGTTGGATGGCCGCAGTTTCTCCCCATATATACAGTAGGATGGCAGCAGTTCCCCCATATATACAGTAGGATGGCAGCAGTTTCCCCCATATATACAGTAGGATGGTAGCAGTTTCCCCCATATATACAGTAGGATGGCAGCAGTTCCCCCATATATACAGTAGGATGGCTGCAGTTTCTCCCCATATATACAGTAGGATGGCCGCAGTTTGCCCCATATATACAGTAGGATGGCCGAAGTTTGCCCCCCCATATATACAGTAGGATGGCCGCAGTTTGCCCCCCATATATACAGTAGGATGGCCGCAGTTTGCCCCCATATATACAGTAGGATGGCCGCAGTTTGCCCCCATATATACAGTAGAATGGCAGCAGTTCCCCCTCCCATATATACAGTAGGATGGCTGCAGTTTCCCCCATATATACAGTAGGATGGCCGCAGTTTGCCCCCATATATACAGTAGGATGGCCGCAGTTTGCCCCCATATATACAGTAGGATGGCCGCAGTTCCCCCCATATATACAGTATGATGGCAGCAGTTTCCCCCATATATACAGTAGGATGGCCACAGTTTGCCCCCCATATATACAGTAGGATGGCCGCAGTTTCCCCCAATATATACAGTAGGATGGCCACAGTTCCCCCCCATATATACAGTAGGATGGCCGCAGTTTCCCCCCCATATATACAGTAGGATGGCCGCAGTTTCCCCCGATATATACAGTAGGATGGCGCAGTTTCCCCCGTTATATACAGTAGGATGGCAGCAGTTTCCCCCATATATACAGTAGGATGGCTGCAGTTTCCCCCATAAATAGAGTAGGATGGCCGCAGTTTCCCCCATATATACAGTAAGATGGCCGCAGCTCCCCCCATATATACAGTAAGATGGCTGCAGTTTGCCCCCATATATACAGTAGGATGGCTGCAGTTCCCCCCCATATATACAGTAAGATGGCTGCAGTTTGTCCCCCATATATACAGTAAGATGGCCTCAGTTTCCCCGCATATATACAGTAAGATGGCAGCAGTTTCCCCCATATATACAGTAGGATGGCGGCAGTTTCCCCCATATATACAGTAGGATGGCCGCAGTTTCCCCCATATATACAGTAGGATGGCAGCAGTTTCCCCATATATACAGTAGGATGGCTGCAGTTTGCCCCCATATATACAGTAAGATGACAGCAGTTTCCCCCATATATACAGTAGGATGGCCGCAGTTTCCCCCATATATACAGTAGGATGGCAGCAGTTTGCCCCATATATACAGTAGGATGGCCGCAGTTTCCCCCATATATACAGTAGGATGGCCGCAGTTTCCCCCATATATACAGTAGGATGGCCGCAGTTTCCCCCATATATACAGTAAGATGGCCGCAGTTTCCCCCATATATACAGTAGGATGGCCGCAGTTTCCCCCATATATACAGTAGGATGGCCGCAGTTTCCCCCATATATACAGTAGGATGGCCGCAGTTTCCCCCATATATACAGTAGGATGGCCGCAGTTTCCCCCATATATACAGTAGGATGGCCGCAGTTTCCCCCATATATACAGTAAGATGGCCGCAGTTTCCCCCATATATACAGTAGGATGGCCGCAGTTTCCCCCATATATACAGTAGGATGGCCGCAGTTTCCCCCATATATACAGTAGGATGGCCGCAGTTTCCCCCATATATACAGTAGGATGGCAGCAGTTTCCCCCATATATACAGTAGGATGGCCGCAGTTTCCCCCATATATACAGTAGGAAGGCTGCAGTTTCCCCCATATATACAGTAGGATGGCTGCAGTTTCCCCCATATATACAGTAAGATGGCCGCAGTTTCCCCCATATATACAGTAGGATGGCCGCAGTTTCCCCCATATATACAGTAGGATGGCCGCAGTTTCCCCCATATATACAGTAGGATGGCCGCAGTTTCCCCCATATATACAGTAGGATGGCCGCAGTTTCCCCCATATATACAGTAAGATGGCCGCAGTTTCCCCCATATATACAGTAGGATGGCCGCAGTTTCCCCCATATATACAGTAGGATGGCCGCAGTTTCCCCCATATATACAGTAGGATGGCCGCAGTTTCCCCCATATATACAGTAGGATGGCAGCAGTTTCCCCCATATATACAGTAGGATGGCCGCAGTTTCCCCCATATATACAGTAGGAAGGCTGCAGTTTCCCCCATATATACAGTAGGATGGCTGCAGTTTCCCCATATATACAGTAGGATGGCCGCAGTTTCCCCCATATATACAGTAGGATGGCTGCAGTTTCCCCCATATATACAGTAAGATGGCTGCAGTTTCCCCCATATATACAGTAGGATGGCAGCAGTTTCCCCCATATATACAGTAGGATGGCCGCAGTTTCCCCCATATATACAGTAGGATGGCCGCAGTTTCCCCCATATATACAGTAGGATGGCCGCAGTTTCCCCCATATATACAGTAGGATGGCCGCAGTTTCCCCCATATATACAGTAGGATGGCCGCAGTTTCCCCCATATATACAGTAGGATGGCCACAGTTTTCCCCATATATACAGTAGGATGGCCGCAGTTTCCCCCATATATACAGTAGGATGGCTGCAGTTTCCCCCATATATACAGTAAGATGGCAGCAGTTTGCCCCATATATACAGTAGGATGGCCGCAGTTTCCCCCCATATATACAGTAGGATGGCCGCAGTTTCCCCCATATATACAGTAGGATGGCCGCAGTTTCCCCCCATATATACAGTAGGATGGCCGCAGTTTGCCCCCATATATACAGTAAGATGGCTGCAGTTTCCCCCCATATATACAGTAGGATGGCTGCAGTTTGCCCCCCATATATACAGTAAGATGGCTGCAGTTTGCCCCCCATATATACAGTAAGATGGCTGCAGTTTGCCCCATATATAGTAGGATGGCCGCAGTTTCCCCCATATATACAGTAGGATGGCTGCAGTTTGCCCCCATATATACAGTAAGATGGCAGCAGTTTCCCCCATATATACAGTAGGATGGCCGCAGTTTCCCCCATATATACAGTAGGATGGCAGCAGTTTCCCCCATATATACAGTAGGATGGCTGCAGTTTGCCCCCATATATACAGTAAGATGGCAGCAGTTTCCCCCATATATACAGTAGGATGGCCACAGTTTCCCCCATATATACAGTAGGATGGCAGCAGTTTGCCCCATATATACAGTAGGATGGCCGCAGTTTCACCCATATATACAGTAGGATGGCCGCAGTTTCCCCCCATATATACAGTAAGATGGCCGCAGTTTCCCCCATATATACAGTAGGATGGCCGCAGTTTCCCCCATATATACAGTAGGATGGCCGCAGTTTCCCCCATATATACAGTAGGATGGCCGCAGTTTCCCCCATATATACAGTAGGATGGCAGCAGTTTCCCCCATATATACAGTAGGATGGCTGCAGTTTGCCCCCATATATACAGTAAGATGGCAGCAGTTTCCCCCATATATACAGTAGGATGGCCGCAGTTTCCCCCATATAAACAGTAGGATGGCAGCAGTTTGCCCCATATATACAGTAGGATGGCCGCAGTTTCCCCCATATAAACAGTAGGATGGCCGCAGTTTCCCCCATATATACAGTAGGATGGCCGCAGTTTCCCCCATATATACAGTAGGATGGCCGCAGCTTCCCCCATATATACAGTAGGATGGCCGCAGTTTCCCCCATATATACAGTAGGATGGCCGCAGTTTCCCCCATATATACAGTAGGATGGCCGCAGTTTCCCCCATATATACAGTAGGATGGCCGCAGTTTCCCCCATATATACAGTAGGAAGGCTGCAGTTTCCCCCATATATACAGTAGGATGGCTGCAGTTTCCCCCATATATACAGTAAGATGGCAGCAGTTTCCCCCGTATATACAGTAGGATGGCCGCAGTTTGCCCCCCATATATACAGTAGGATGGCAGCAGTTTCCCCCATATATACAGTAGGATGGCAGCAGTTTCCGCAATATATACAGTAGGATGGCAGCAGTTTCCCCCATATATACAGTAGGATGGCTGCAGTTTCCCCCCATATATACAGTAAGATGGCTGCAGTTTCCCCCATATATACAGTAGGATGGCAGCAGTTTCCCCCCATATATACAGTAGGATGGCAGCAGTTTCCCCCATATATACATTAGGATGGCAGAAGTTCCCCCCCATATATACAGTAGGATGGCAGCAGTTTCCCCCATATATAGAGTAGGATGGCCGCAGTTTCCGCCATATATACAGTAGGATGGCAGAAGTTCCCCCCCATATATACAGTAGGATGGCAGCAGTTTCCCCCATATATACAGTAGGATGGCTGCAGTTTCCTCAATATATACAGTAGGATGGCAGCAGTTTCCCCCATATATACAGTAGGATGGCCGCAGTTTCTCCACATATATACAGTAGGATGGCAGCAGTTCCCCCATATATACAGTTGGATGGCCGCAGTTTCTCCCCATATATACAGTAGGATGGCAGCAGTTTCCCCCCATATATACAGTAGGATGGCAGCATTTTCCCCATATATACAGTAGGATGGTAGCAGTTTCCCCCATAAATACAGTAGGATGGCCGCAGTTTGCCCCCCATATATACAGTAGGATGACCGCAGTTTCCCCCCATATATACAGTAGGATGGCTGCAGTTTCCCCCATAAATACAGTAGGATGGCAGCAGTTTCCCCATATATACAGTAGGATGGTAGCAGTTTCCCCCATAAATACAGTAGGATGGCCGCAGTTTGCCCCCCATATATACAGTAGGATGACCGCAGTTTCCCCCCATATATACAGTAGGATGGCCGCAGTTTCCCCCATATATACAGTAGGATGGCAGCAGTTTCCCCCATATATACAGTAGGATGGCAGCAGTTTGCCCCCCATATATACAGTAGGATGGCCGCAGTTTGCCCCCCCCATATATACAGTAGGATGGCAGCAGTTTCCCCCATATATACAGTAGGATGGCAGCAGTTTCCCCAATATATACAGTAGGATGGCAGCAGTTTCCCCCATATATACAGTAGGATGGCTGCAGTTTCTCCCCATATATACAGTAAGATGGCTGCAGTTTCCCCCATATATACAGTAGGATGGCAGCAGTTTCCCCCCATATATACAGTAGGATGGCAGCAGTTTGCCCCCCTTATATACAGTAGGATGGCAGAAGTTCCCCCCCATATATACAGTAGGATGGCAGCAGTTTCCCCCATATATACAGTAGGATGGCCGCAGTTTCCCCCATATATACAGTAGGATGGCCGCAGTTTCTCCACATATATACAGTAGGATGGCAGCAGTTCCCCCATATATACAGTTGGATGGCCGCAGTTTCTCCCCATATATACAGTAGGATGGCAGCAGTTTCCCCCCATATATACAGTAGGATGGCAGCATTTTGTCCCCCCTTATATACAGTAGGATGGCAGAAGTTCCCCCCCATATAAACAGTTGGAGGGCCGCAGTTCCCCCCATATATACAGTAGGATGGCTGCAGTTTGCCCCCATATATACAGTAAGATGGCAGCAGTTTCCCCATATATACAGTAAGATGGCTGCAGTTTGCCCCATATATAAAGTAGGATGGCCGCAGTTTCTCCCCATATATACAGTAGGATGGCAGCAGTTCCCCCATATATACAGTTGGATGGCCGCAGTTTCCCCCATATATACAGTAGGATGGCAGCAGTTCCCCCATATATACAGTTGGATGGCCGCAGTTTCCCCCATATATAAAGTAGGATGGCAGCAGTTCCCCATATATACAGTAGGATGGCAGCAGTTTCCCCCATATATACAGTAGGATGGCAGCAGTTTCCTTCATATATACAGTAGGATGGCAGCAGTTCCCCCATATATACAGTTGGATGGCCGCAGTTTCCCCCATATATAAAGTAGGATGGCAGCAGTTTCCCCCATATATACAGTAGGATGGCAGCAGTTTCCCCCATATATACAGTAGGATGGCAGCAGTTTCCCCCATATATACAGTAGGATGGCAGCAGTTCCCCCATATATACAGTAGGATGGCAGCAGTTTCCCCCATATATACAGTAGGATGGCAGCAGTTTCCTCCATATATACAGTAGGATGGCCGCAGTTTCACCCCCCATATATAAAGTAGGATGGCCACAGTTTCTCCCCATATATACAGTAGGATGGCAGCAGTTTCCCCCATATATACAGTAGGATGGCAGCAGTTTCCCCCATATATACAGTAGGATGGCAGAAGTTCCCCCCCATATATACAGTAGGATGGCAGCAGTTTCCCCCATATATACAGTAGGATGGCAGCAGTTTGCCCCCCTTATATACAGTAGGATGGCAGAAGTTCCCCCCATATATACAGTAGGATGGCAGCAGTTTCCCCCATATATACAGTAGGATGGCAGCAGTTTCCTCCATATATACAGTAGGATGGCAGCAGTTTCCTCCATATATACAGTAGGATGGCAGAAGTTCCCCCCATATATACAGTAGGATGGCAGCAGTTTCCCCCATATATACAGTAGGATGGCAGCAGTTTCCCCCATATATACAGTAGGATGGCAGCAGTTTCCTCCATATATACAGTAGGATGGCAGAAGTTCCCCCCATATATACAGTAGGATGGCAGCAGTTTCCCCCATATATACAGCAGGATGGCCGCAGTTTCTCCCCATATATACAGTAGGATGGCAGCAGTTCCCCCATATATACAGTTGGATGGCCGCAGTTTCTCCCCATATATACAGTAGGATGGCAGCAGTTCCCCCATATATACAGTTGGATGGCCGCAGTTTCCCCATATATACAGTAGGATGGCAGCAGTTCCCCCATATATACAGTTGGATGGCCGCAGTTTCCCCCATATATAAAGTAGGATGGCAGCAGTTCCCCCATATATACAGTAGGATGGCAGCAGTTTCCCCCATATATACAGTAGGATGGCAGCAGTTTCCCCCATATATACAGTAGGATGGCAGCAGTTCCCCCATATATACAGTTGGAGGCCGCAGTTTCTCCCCATATATACAGTAGGATGGCAGCAGTTTCCCCCCATATATACAGTAGGATGGCAGCATTTTCCCCATATATACAGTAGGATGGTAGCAGTTTCCCCCATAAATACAGTAGGATGGCCGCAGTTTGCCCCCCATATACACAGTAGGATGACCGCAGTTTCCCCCCATATATACAGTAGGATGGCTGCAGTTTCCCCCATAAATACAGTAGGATGGCAGCAGTTTCCCCATATATACAGTAGGATGGTAGCAGTTTCCCCCATAAATACAGTAGGATGGCCGCAGTTTGCCCCCCATATATACAGTAGGATGACCGCAGTTTCCCCCCATATATACAGTAGGATGGCCGCAGTTTCCCCCATATATACAGTAGGATGGCAGCAGTTTCCCCCATATATACAGTAGGATGGCATCAGTTTGCCCCCCATATATACAGTAGGATGGCCGCAGTTTGCCCCCCCATATATACAGTAGGATGGCAGCAGTTTCCCCCATATATACAGTAGGATGGCAGCAGTTTCCCCAATATATACAGTAGGATGGCAGCAGTTTCCCCCATATATACAGTAGGATGGCTGCAGTTTCTCCCCATATATACAGTAAGATGGCTGCAGTTTCCCCCATATATACAGTAGGATGGCAGCAGTTTCCCCCCATATATACAGTAGGATGGCAGCAGTTTGCCCCATATATACAGTAGGATGGCCGCAGTTTCTCCACATATATACAGTAGGATGGCAGCAGTTCCCCCATATATACAGTTGGATGGCCGCAGTTTCCCCCATATATACAGTAGGATGGCCGCAGTTTCTCCACATATATACAGTAGGATGGCAGAAGTTCCCCCCCATATATACAGTAGGATGGCAGCAGTTTCCCCCATATATACAGTAGGATGGCCGCAGTTTCCCCCATATATACAGTAGGATGGCCGCAGTTTCTCCACATATATACAGTAGGATGGCAGCAGTTCCCCCATATATACAGTTGGATGGCCGCAGTTTCTCCCCATATATACAGTAGGATGGCAGCAGTTTCCCCCCATATATACAGTAGGATGGCAGCATTTTGTCCCCCTTATATACAGTAGGATGGCAGAAGTTCCCCCCCATATATACAGTTGGAGGGCCGCAGTTCCCCCCATATATACAGTAGGATGGCTGCAATTTGCACCCATATATACAGTAAGATGGCAGCAGTTTCCCCATATATACAGTAAGATGGCTGCAGTTTGCCCCATATATAAAGTAGGATGGCCGCAGTTTCTCCCCATATATACAGTAGGATGGCAGCAGTTCCCCCATATATACAGTTGGATGGCCGCAGTTTCCCCCATATATACAGTTGGATGGCCGCAGTTTCCCCCATATATAAAGTAGGATGGCAGCAGTTCCCCCATATATACAGTAGGATGGCAGCAGTTTCCCCCATATATACAGTAGGATGGCAGCAGTTTCCTCCATATATACAGTAGGATGGCAGCAGTTCCCCCATATATACAGTTGGATGGCCGCAGTTTCCCCCATATATAAAGTAGGATGGCAGCAGTTTCCCCCATATATACAGTAGGATGGCAGCAGTTTCCCCCATATATACAGTAGGATGGCAGCAGTTTCCCCCATATATACAGTAGGATGGCAGCAGTTCCCCCATATATACAGTAGGATGGCAGCAGTTTCCCCCATATATACAGTAGGATGGCAGCAGTTTCCTCCATATATACAGTAGGATGGCCGCAGTTTCACCCCCCATATATAAAGTAGGATGGCCACAGTTTCTCCCCATATATACAGTAGGATGGCAGCAGTTTCCCCCATATATACAGTAGGATGGCAGCAGTTTCCCCCATATATACAGTAGGATGGCAGAAGTTCCCCCCCATATATACAGTAGGATGGCAGCAGTTTCCCCCATATATACAGTAGGATGGCAGCAGTTTGCCCCCCTTATATACAGTAGGATGGCAGAAGTTCCCCCCATATATACAGTAGGATGGCAGCAGTTTCCCCCATATATACAGTAGGATGGCAGCAGTTTCCTCCATATATACAGTAGGATGGCCGCAGTTTCCCCCATATATACAGTAGGATGGCAGCAGTTTGCCCCATATATACAGTAGGATGGCAGCAGTTTCCTCCATATATACAGTAGGATGGCAGCAGTTTCCTCCATATATACAGTAGGATGGCCGCAGTTTCCCCCATATATACAGTAGGATGGCCGCAGTTTCCCCCATATATACAGTAGGATGGCAGCAGTTTCCCCCATATATACAGTAGGATGGCAGCAGTTTCCTCCATATATACAGTAGGATGGCAGCAGTTTCCCCCATATATACAGTAGGATGGCAGCAGTTTGCCCCATATATACAGTAGGATGGCCGCAGTTTCTCCCCATATATACAGTAGGATGGCAGCAGTTCCCCCATATATACAGTTGGATGGCCGCAGTTTCTCCCCATATATACAGTAGGATGGCAGCAGTTCCCCCATATATACAGTTGGATGGCCGCAGTTTCCCCATATATACAGTAGGATGGCAGCAGTTCCCCCATATATACAGTTGGATGGCCGCAGTTTCCCCCATATATAAAGTAGGATGGCAGCAGTTCCCCCATATATACAGTAGGATGGCAGCAGTTTCCCCCATATATACAGTAGGATGGCAGCAGTTTACTCCATATATACAGTAGGATGGCAGCAGTTCCCCCATATATACAGTTGGATGGCCGCAGTTTCCCCCATATATAAAGTAGGATGGCAGCAGTTTCCCCCATATATACAGTAGGATGGCAGCAGTTTCCCCCATATATACAGTAGGATGGCAGCAGTTTCCCCCATATATACAGTAGGATGGCAGCAGTTCCCCCATATATACAGTAGGATGGCAGCAGTTTCCCCCATATATACAGTAGGATGGCAGCAGTTTCCTCCATATATACAGTAGGATGGCCGCAGTTTCACCCCCCATATATAAAGTAGGATGGCCACAGTTTCTCCCCATATATACAGTAGGATGGCAGCAGTTCCCCCATATATACAGTAGGATGGTCGCAGTTTCTACCCATATATACAGTAGGATGGCAGCAGTTCCCCCATATATACAGTAGGATGGTAGCAGTTTCCCCCATAAATACAGTAGGATGGCCGCAGTTTGCCCCCCATATATACAGTAGGATGACCGCAGTTTCCCCCCATATATACAGTAGGATGGCCGCAGTTTCCCCCATATATACAGTAGGATGGCAGCAGTTTCCCCCATATATACAGTAGGATGGCAGCAGTTTGCCCCCCATATATACAGTAGGATGGCCACAGTTTGCCCCCCATATATACAGTAGGATGGCAGCAGTTTCCCCCATATATACAGTAGGATGGCAGCAGTTTCCTCCATATATACAGTAGGATGGCAGCAGTTTGCCCCATATATACAGTAGGATGGCCGCAGTTTCTCCCCATATATACAGTAGGATGGCAGCAGTTCCCCCATATATACAGTTGGATGGCCGCAGTTTCTCCCCATATATACAGTAGGATGGCAGCAGTTCCCCCATATATACAGTTGGATGGCCGCAGTTTCCCCCATATATACAGTAGGATGGCAGCAGTTCCCCCATATATACAGTTGGATGGCCGCAGTTTCCCCCATATATAAAGTAGGATGGCAGCAGTTCCCCCATATATACAGTAGGATGGCAGCAGTTTCCCCCATATATACAGTAGGACGGCAGCAGTTTCCTCCATATAACAGTAGGATGGCAGCAGTTCCCCCATATATACAGTTGGATGGCCGCAGTTTCCCCCATATATAAAGTAGGATGGCAGCAGTTTCCCCCATATATACAGTAGGATGGCAGCAGTTTCCCCCATATATACAGTAGGATGGCAGCAGTTTCCCCCATGTATACAGTAGGATGGCAGCAGTTTCCCCCATATATACAGTAGGATGGCAGCAGTTCCCCCATATATACAGTAGGATGGCAGCAGTTTCCCCCATATATACAGTAGGATGGCAGCAGTTTCCTCCATATATACAGTAGGATGGCCGCAGTTTCACCCCCCATATATAAAGTAGGATGGCCACAGTTTCTCCCCATATATACAGTAGGATGGCAGCAGTTCCCCCATATATACAGTAGGATGGTCGCAGTTTCTACCCATATATACAGTAGGATGGCAGCAGTTCCCCCATATATACAGTAGGATGGCAGCAGTTTCCCCATATATACAGTAGGATGGTAGCAGTTTCCCCCATAAATACAGTAGGATGGCCGCAGTTTGCCCCCCATATATACAGTAGGATGACCGCAGTTTCCCCCCATATATACAGTAGGATGGCCGCAGTTTCCCCCATATATACAGTAGGATGGCAGCAGTTTCCCCCATATATACAGTAGGATGGCAGCAGTTTGCCCCCCATATATACAGTAGGATGGCCGCAGTTTGCCCCCCATATATACAGTAGGATGGCAGCAGTTTCCCCCATATATACAGTAGGATGGCAGCAGTTTCCCCAATATATACAGTAGGATGGCAGCAGTTTCCCCCATATATACAGTAGGATGGCAGCAGTTTCCCCCATATACATTAGGATGGCTGCAGTTTCCCCCCATATATACTGTAGGATGGCAGCAGTTTCCCCCCATATATACAGTAGGATGGCAGCAGTTTGCCCCCCTTATATACAGTAGGATGGCAGAAGTTCCCCACCATATATACAGTAGGATGGCAGCAGTTTCCCCCATATATACAGTAGGATGGCCGCAGTTTCCCCCATATATACAGTAGGATGTCAGCAGTTTGCCCCCCATATATACAGTAGGATGGCAGAAGTTCCCCCCCATATATACAGTAGGATGGCAGCAGTTTCCCCCATATATACAGTAGGATGGCTGCAGTTTCCTCAATATATACAGTAGGATGGCAGCAGTTTCCCCCATATATACAGTAGGATGGCAGCAGTTCCCCCATATATACAGTTGGATGGCCGCAGTTTCTCCCCATATATACAGTAGGATGGCAGCAGTTTCCCCCCATATATACAGTAGGATGGCAGCATTTTCCCCATATATACAGTAGGATGGTAGCAGTTTCCCCCATAAATACAGTAGGATGGCCGCAGTTTGCCCCCCATATATACAGTAGGATGACCGCAGTTTCCCCCCATATATACAATAGGATGGCTGCAGTTTCCCCCATAAATACAGTAGGATGGCAGCAGTTTCCCCATATATACAGTAGGATGGTAGCAGTTTCCCCCATAAATACAGTAGGATGGCCGCAGTTTGTCCCCCATATATACAGTAGGATGACCGCAGTTTCCCCCCATATATACAGTAGGATGGCCGCAGTTTCCCCCATATATACAGTAGGATGGCCGCAGTTTCCCCCATATATACAGTAGGATGGCAGCAGTTTCCCCCATATATACAGTAGGATGGCAGCAGTTTGCCCCCCATATATACAGTAGGATGGCCGCAGTTTGCCCCCCATATATACAGTAGGATGGCAGCAGTTCCCCCATATATACTGTTGGATGGCCGCAGTTTCCCCCATATATAAAGTAGGATGGCAGCAGTTCCCCCATATATAGTAGGATGGCAGCAGTTTCCCCCATATATACAGTAGGATGGCAGCAGTTTCCTCCTTATATACAGTAGGATGGCAGCAGTTCCCCCATATATACAGTTGGATGGCCGCAGTTTCCCCCATATATAAAGTAGGATGGCAGCAGTTTCCCCCATATATACAGTAGGATGGCAGCAGTTTCCCCCATATATACAGTAGGATGGCAGCAGTTTCCCCCATATATACAGTAGGATGGCAGCAGTTCCCCCATATATACAGTAGGATGGCAGCAGTTTCCCCCATATATACAGTAGGATGGCAGCAGTTTCCTCCATATATACAGTAGGATGGCCGCAGTTTCACCCCCCATATATAAAGTAGGATGGCCACAGTTTCTCCCCATATATACAGTAGGATGGCAGCAGTTCCCCCATATATACAGTAGGATGGTCGCAGTTTCTACCCATATATACAGTAGGATGGCAGCAGTTCCCCCATATATACAGTAGGATGGCAGCAGTTTCCCCATATATACAGTAGGATGGTAGCAGTTTCCCCCATAAATACAGTAGGATGGCCGCAGTTTGCCCCCCATATATACAGTAGGATGACCGCAGTTTCCCCCCATATATACAGTAGGATGGCCGCAGTTTCCCCCATATATACAGTAGGATGGCAGCAGTTTGCCCCCCATATATACAGTAGGATGGCAGCAGTTTCCCCCCATATATACAGTAGGATGGCAGCAGTTTCCCCCATATATACAGTAGGATGGCCGCAGTTTGCCCCCCATATATACAGTAGGATGACCGCAGTTTCCCCCCATATATACAGTAGGATGGCAGCAGTTTCCCCCATATATACAGTAGGATGGCAGCAGTTTGCCCCCCATATATACAGTAGGATGGCCGCAGTTTGCCCCCGATATATACAGTAGGATGGCAGCAGTTTCCCCCATATATACAGTAGGATGGCAGCAGTTTCCTCCATATATACAGTAGGATGGCAGCAGTTTGCCCCATATATACAGTAGGATGGCCGCAGTTTCTCCCCATATATACAGTAGGATGGCAGCAGTTCCCCCATATATACAGTTGGATGGCCGCAGTTTCCCCCATATATACAGTAGGATGGCAGCAGTTCCCCCATATATACAGTTGGATGGCCGCAGTTTCCCCCATATATAAAGTAGGATGGCAGCAGTTCCCCCATATATATAGTAGGATGGCAGCAGTTTCCCCCATATATACAGTAGGATGGCAGCAGTTTCCTCCATATATACAGTAGGATGGAAGCAGTTCCCCCATATATACAGTTGGATGGCCGCAGTTTCCCCCATATATAAAGTAGGATGGCAGCAGTTTCCCCCATATATACAGTAGGATGGCAGCAGTTTCCCCCATATATACAGTAGGATGGCAGCAGTTTCCCCCATATATACAGTAGGATGGCAGCAGTTCCCCCATATATACAGTAGGATGGCAGTAGTTTCCCCCATATATACAGTAGGATGGCAGCAGTTTCCTCCATATATACAGTAGGATGGCCGCAGTTTCACCCCCCATATATAAAGTAGGATGGCCACAGTTTCTCCCCATATATACAGTAGGATGGCAGCAGTTCCCCCATATATACAGTAGGATGGTCGCAGTTTCTACCCATTTATACAGTAGGATGGCAGCAGTTCCCCCATATATACAGTAGGATGGCAGCAGTTTCCCCATATATACAGTAGGATGGTAGCAGTTTCCCCCATAAATACAGTAGGATGGCAGCAGTTTCCCCCCATATATACAGTAGGATGACCGCAGTTTCCCCCCATATATACAGTAGGATGGCCGCAGTTTCCCCCATATATACAGTAGGATGGCAGCAGTTTCCCCCATATATACAGTAGGATGGCAGCAGTTTGCCCCCCATATATACAGTAGGATGGCAGCAGTTTCCCCCATATATACAGTAGGATGGCCGCAGTTTGCCCCCCATATATACAGTAGGATGGCAGCAGTTTCCCCCATATATACAGTAGGATGGCAGCAGTTTCCCCAATATATACAGTAGGATGGCAGCAGTTTCCCCCATATATACAGTAGGATGGCTGCAGTTTCCCCCCATATATACAGTAAGATGGCTGCAGTTTCCCCCATATATACAGTAGGATGGCAGCAGTTTCCCCCCATATATACAGTAGGATGGCAGTAGTTTCCCCCATATATACAGTAGGATGGCAGAAGTTCCCCCCCATATATACAGTAGGATGGCAGCAGTTTCCCCCATATATACAGTAGGATGGCCGCAGTTTCCGCCATATATACAGTAGGATGGCAGAAGTTCCCCCCCATATATACAGTAGGATGGCAGCAGTTTCCCACATATATACAGTAGGATGGCTGCAGTTTCCTCAATATATACAGTAGGATGGCAGCAGTTTCCCCCATATATACAGTAGGATGGCCGCAGTTTCTCCACATATATACAGTAGGATGGCAGCAGTTCCCCCATATATACAGTTGGATGGCAGCATTTTCCCCATATATACAGTAGGATGGTAGCAGTTTCCCCCATAAATACAGTAGGATGGCCGCAGTTTGCCCCCCATATATACAGTAGGATGACCGCAGTTTCCCCCCATATATACAGTAGGATGGCAGCAGTTTCCCCCATATATACAGTAGGATGGCTGCAGTTTCCTCAATATATACAGTAGGATGGCAGCAGTTTCCCCCATATATACAGTAGGATGGCCGCAGTTTCTCCCCATATATACAGTAGGATGGCAGCAGTTTCCCCCCATATATACAGTAGGATGGCAGCATTTTTCCCATATATACAGTAGGATGGTAGCAGTTTCCCCCATAAATACAGTAGGATGGCCGCAGTTTGCCCCCCATATATACAGTAGGATGACCGCAGTTTCCCCCCATATATACAGTAGGATGGCTGCAGTTTCCCCCATAAATACAGTAGGATGGCAGCAGTTTCCCCATATATACAGTAGGATGGTAGCAGTTTCCCCCATATATACAGTAGGATGACCGCAGTTTCCCCCCATATATACAGTAGGATGGCCGCAGTTTCCCCCATATATACAGTAGGATGGCAGCAGTTTCCCCCATATATACAGTAGAATGGCAGCAGTTTGCCCCCCATATATACAGTAGGATGGCCGCAGTTTGCCCCCCCATATATACAGTAGGATGGCAGCAGTTCCCCCATATATACAGTAGGATGGCAGCAGTTTCCCCAATATATACAGTAGGATGGCAGCAGTTTCCCCCATATATACAGTAGGATGGCTGCAGTTTCCCCCCATATATATAGTAAGATGGCTGCAGTTTCCCCCATATATACAGTAGGATGGCAGCAGTTTCCCCCCATATATACAGTAGGATGGCAGCAGTTTGCCCCCCTTATATACAGTAGGATGGCAGAAGTTCCCCCCATATATACAGTAGGATGGCAGCAGTTTCCCCCATATATACAGTAGGATGGCCGCAGTTTCCTCCATATATACAGTAGGATGGCAGAAGTACCCCCCCATATATACAGTAGGATGGCAGCAGTTTCCCCCATATATACAGTAGGATGGCCGCAGTTTCCCCCATATATACAGTAGGATGGCCGCAGTTTCTCCACATATATACAGTTGGATGGCAGCAGTTCCCCCATATATACAGTTGGATGGCCGCAGTTTCTCCCCATATATACAGTAGGATGGCAGCATTTTGTCCCCCTTATATACAGTAGGATGGCAGAAGTTCCCCCCATATATACAGTTGGATGGCCGCAGTTTCCCCCATATATACAGTAGGATGGCAGCAGTTTCCTCCATATATACAGTAGGATGGCAGCAGTTTGCCCCATATATACAGTAGGATGGCAGCAGTTCCCCCATATATACAGTAGGATGGCAGCAGTTTCCCCCATATATACAGTAGGATGGTAGCAGTTTCCCCCATAAATACAGTAGGATGGCAGCAGTTCCCCCATATATACAGTTGGATGGCCGCAGTTTCTCCCCATATATACAGTAGGATGGCAGCAGTTCCCCCATATATACAGTTGGATGGCCGCAGTTTCTCCCCATATATACAGTAGGATGGCAGCAGTTCCCCCATATATACAGTTGGATGGCCGCAGTTTCCCCCATATATACAGTAGGATGGCAGCAGTTTCCTCCATATATACAGTAGGATGGCAGCAGTTTGCCCCATATATACAGTAGGATGGCTGCAGTTTCTCCCCATATATACAGTAGGATGGCAGCAGTTCCCCCATATATACAGTTGGATGGCCGCAGTTTCTCCCCATATATACAGTAGGATGGCAGCAGTTCCCCCATATATACAGTAGGATGGCCGCAGTCCCCCCATATATACAGTTGGATGGCAGCAGTTCCCCAATATATACAGTTGGATGGCCGCAGTTTCTCCCCATATATACAGTAGGATGGCAGCAGTTTCCCCCATATATACAGTAGGATGGCCGCAGTTTCTCCCCATATATACACTAGGATAGAATCATAGAATCATAGAATCATAGAATCGTAGAGTTGGAAGGGACCTCCTGGGCCATCTGGTCCAACCCCCTGCTCAAAGCAGGATTCGCTAAATCATCCCAGTTAGATGTCTGTCCAGCCTCTGTTTGAAGACTTCCATGGAAGGAGAACTCACCACTTCTCGTGGCAGCCTGTTCCACTCATTGATCACTCTAACTGTCAAAAAGTTTTTTCTAATATCTAATCTGTGTCTCCTCCCATTCAGCTTCATCCCATTGCTTCTAGTCTTTCCTTGTGCAAATGAGAATAAAGTTGATCCTTCTACAATGTGACAGCCCTTTAGATATTTGTAGACAGCTATTAAGCATGGCAGCAGTTCCCCCATATATACAGTAGGATGGCAGCAGTTCCCCCATATATACAGTAGGATGGCAGCAGTTTCCCCCATATATACAGTAGGATGGCAGCAGTTTCCTCCATATATACAGTAGGATGGCAGCAGTTTGCCCCATATATACAGTAGGATGGCCGCAGTTTCTCCCCATATATACAGTAGGATGGCAGCAGTTCCCCCATATATACAGTTGGATGGCCGCAGTTTCTCCCCATATATACAGTAGGATGGCAGCAGTTCCCCCATATATACAGTTGGATGGCCGCAGTTTCCCCATATATACAGTAGGATGGCAGCAGTTCCCCCATATATACAGTTGGATGGCCGCAGTTTCCCCCATATATAAAGTAGGATGGCAGCAGTTCCCCCATATATACAGTAGGATGGCCGCAGTTTCCCCCATATATACCGTAGGATGGCAGCAGTTTCCTCCATATATACAGTAGGATGGCAGCAGTTCCCCCATATATACAGTTGGATGGCCGCAGTTTCCCCCATATATAAAGTAGGATGGCAGCAGTTTCCCCCATATATACAGTAGGATGGCAGCAGTTTCCCCCATATATACAGTAGGATGGCAGCAGTTTCCCCCATATATACAGTAGGATGGCAGCAGTTCCCCCATATATACAGTAGGATGGCAGCAGTTTCCCCCATATATACAGTAGGATGGCAGCAGTTTCCTCCATATATACAGTAGGATGGCCGCAGTTTCACCCCCCATATATAAAGTAGGATGGCCACAGTTTCTCCCCATATATACAGTAGGATGGAAGCAGTTCCCCCATATATACAGTAGGATGGTCGCAGTTTCTACCCATATATACAGTAGGATGGCAGCAGTTCCCCCATATATACAGTAGGATGGTAGCAGTTTCCCCCATAAATACAGTAGGATGGCCGCAGTTTGCCCCCCATATATACAGTAGGATGACCGCAGTTTCCCCCCATATATACAGTAGGATGGCCGCAGTTTCCCCCATATATACAGTAGGATGGCAGCAGTTTCCCCCATATATACAGTAGGATGGCAGCAGTTTGCCCCCCATATTTACAGTAGGATGGCCGCAGTTTGCCCCCCATATATACAGTAGGATGGCAGCAGTTTCCCCCATATATACAGTAGGATGGCAGCAGTTTCCTCCATATATACAGTAGGATGGCAGCAGTTTGCCCCATATATACAGTAGGATGGCAGCAGTTCCCCCATATATACAGTTGGATGGCCGCAGTTTCTCCCCATATATACAGTAGGATGGCAGCAGTTCCCCCATATATATAGTTGGATGGCCGCAGTTTCCCCCATATATACAGTAGGATGGCAGCAGTTCCCCCATATATACAGTTGGATGGCCGCAGTTTCCCCCATATATAAAGTAGGATGGCAGCAGTTCCCCCATATATACAGTAGGATGGCAGCAGTTTCCCCCATATATACAGTAGGACGGCAGCAGTTTCCTCCATATATACAGTAGGATGGCAGCAGTTCCCCCATATATACAGTTGGATGGCCGCAGTTTCCCCCATATATAAAGTAGGATGGCAGCAGTTTCCCCCATATATACAGTAGGATGGCAGCAGTTTCCCCCATGTATACAGTAGGATGGCAGCAGTTTCCCCCATATATACAGTAGGATGGCAGCAGTTCCCCCATATATACAGTAGGATGGCAGCAGTTTCCCCCATATATACAGTAGGATGGCAGCAGTTTCCCCCATATATACAGTAGGATGGCAGCAGTTCTCCCCATATATACAGTAGGATGGCAGCAGTTTCCCCCATATATACAGTAGGATGGCAGCAGTTCCCCCATATATACAGTAGGATGGCAGCAGTTCCCCCATATATACAGTAGGATGGCAGCAGTTTCCCCCATATATACAGTAGGATGGCAGCAGTTTCCTCCATATATACAGTAGGATGGCCGCAGTTCCCCCATATATACAGTTGGATGGCCGCAGTTTCCTCCATATATACAGTAGGATGGCAGCAGTTCCCCCATATATACAGTTGGATGGCCGCAGTTTCCCCCATATATAAAGTAGGATGGCAGCAGTTTCCCCCATATATACAGTAGGATGGCAGCAGTTTCCCCCATGTATACAGTAGGATGGCAGCAGTTTCCCCCATATATACAGTAGGATGGCAGCAGTTCCCCCATATATACAGTAGGATGGCAGCAGTTTCCCCCATATATACAGTAGGATGGCAGCAGTTTCCCCATATATACAGTAGGATGGCAGCAGTTTCCCCCATATATACAGTAGGATGGCAGCAGTTTCCCCCATATATACAGTAGGATGGCAGCAGTTTCCCCCATATATACAGTAGGATGGCAGCAGTTCCCCCATATATACAGTAGGATGGCAGCAGTTTCCCCCATATATACAGTAGGATGGCAGCAGTTTCCTCCATATATACAGTAGGATGGCCGCAGTTTCACCCCCCATATATAAAGTAGGATGGCCACAGTTTCTCCCCATATATACAGTAGGATGGCAGCAGTTCCCCCATATATACAGTAGGATGGTCGCAGTTTCTACCCATATATACAGTAGGATGGCAGCAGTTCCCCCATATATACAGTAGGATGGCAGCAGTTTCCCCATATATACAGTAGGATGGTAGCAGTTTCCCCCATAAATACAGTAGGATGGCCGCAGTTTGCCCCCCATATATACAGTAGGATGACCGCAGTTTCCCCCCATATATACAGTAGGATGGCCGCAGTTTCCCCCATATATACAGTAGGATGGCAGCAGTTTCCCCCATATATACAGTAGGATGGCAGCAGTTTGCCCCCCATATATACAGTAGGATGGCCGCAGTTTGCCCCCCATATATACAGTAGGATGGCAGCAGTTTCCCCCATATATACAGTAGGATGGCAGCAGTTTCCCCAATATATACAGTAGGATGGCAGCAGTTTCCCCCATATATACAGTAGGATGGCAGCAGTTTCCCCCATATACATTAGGATGGCTGCAGTTTCCCCCCATATATACAGTAGGATGGCAGCAGTTTCCCCCCATATATACAGTAGGATGGCAGCAGTTTGCCCCCCTTATATACAGTAGGATGGCAGAAGTTCCCCACCATATATACAGTAGGATGGCAGCAGTTTCCCCCATATATACAGTAGGATGGCCGCAGTTTCCCCCATATATACAGTAGGATGTCAGCAGTTTGCCCCCCATATATACAGTAGGATGGCAGAAGTTCCCCCCCATATATACAGTAGGATGGCAGCAGTTTCCCCCATATATACAGTAGGATGGCTGCAGTTTCCTCAATATATACAGTAGGATGGCAGCAGTTTCCCCCATATATACAGTAGGATGGCCGCAGTTTCTCCACATATATACAGTAGGATGGCAGCAGTTCCCCCATATATACAGTTGGATGGCCGCAGTTTCTCCCCATATATACAGTAGGATGGCAGCAGTTTCCCCCCATATATACAGTAGGATGGCAGCATTTTCCCCATATATACAGTAGGATGGTAGCAGTTTCCCCCATAAATACAGTAGGATGGCCGCAGTTTGCCCCCCATATATACAGTAGGATGACCGCAGTTTCCCCCCATATATACAATAGGATGGCTGCAGTTTCCCCCATAAATACAGTAGGATGGCAGCAGTTTCCCCATATATACAGTAGGATGGTAGCAGTTTCCCCCATAAATACAGTAGGATGGCCGCAGTTTGCCCCCCATATATACAGTAGGATGACCGCAGTTTCCCCCCATATATACAGTAGGATGGCCGCAGTTTCCCCCATATATACAGTAGGATGGCCGCAGTTTCCCCCATATATACAGTAGGATGGCAGCAGTTTCCCCCATATATACAGTAGGATGGCAGCAGTTTGCCCCCCATATATACAGTAGGATGGCCGCAGTTTGCCCCCCATATATACAGTAGGATGGCAGCAGTTCCCCCATATATACTGTTGGATGGCCGCAGTTTCCCCCATATATAAAGTAGGATGGCAGCAGTTCCCCCATATATAGTAGGATGGCAGCAGTTTCCCCCATATATACAGTAGGATGGCAGCAGTTTCCTCCATATATACAGTAGGATGGCAGCAGTTCCCCCATATATACAGTTGGATGGCCGCAGTTTCCCCCATATATAAAGTAGGGTGGCAGCAGTTTCCCCCATATATACAGTAGGATGGCAGCAGTTTCCCCCATATATACAGTAGGATGGCAGCAGTTTCCCCCATATATACAGTAGGATGGCAGCAGTTCCCCCATATATACAGTAGGATGGCAGCAGTTTCCCCCATATATACAGTAGGATGGCAGCAGTTTCCTCCATATATACAGTAGGATGGCCGCAGTTTCACCATATATACAGTAGGATGGCAGCAGTTCCCCCATATATACAGTAGGATGGTCGCAGTTTCTACCCATATATACAGTAGGATGGCAGCAGTTCCCCCATATATACAGTAGGATGGCAGCAGTTTCCCCATATATACAGTAGGATGGTAGCAGTTTCCCCCATAAATACAGTAGGATGGCCGCAGTTTGCCCCCCATATATACAGTAGGATGACCGCAGTTTCCCCCCATATATACAGTAGGATGGCCGCAGTTTCCCCCATATATACAGTAGGATGGCAGCAGTTTGCCCCCCATATATACAGTAGGATGGCAGCAGTTTCCCCCCATATATACAGTAGGATGGCAGCAGTTTCCCCCATATATACAGTAGGATGGCCGCAGTTTGCCCCCCATATATACAGTAGGATGACCGCAGTTTCCCCCCATATATACAGTAGGATGGCAGCAGTTTCCCCCATATATACAGTAGGATGGCAGCAGTTTGCCCCCCATATATACAGTAGGATGGCCGCAGTTTGCCCCCCATATATACAGTAGGATGGCCGCAGTTTCTCCCCATATATACAGTAGGATGGCAGCAGTTCCCCCATATATACAGTTGGATGGACGCAGTTTCCCCCATATATACAGTAGGATGGCAGCAGTTCCCCCATATATAAAGTAGGATGGCAGCAGTTCCCCCATATATACAGTAGGATGGCAGCAGTTTCCCCCATATATACAGTAGGATGGCAGCAGTTTCCTCCATATATACAGTAGGATGGCAGCAGTTCCCCCATATATACAGTTGGATGGCCGCAGTTTCCCCCATATATAAAGTAGGATGGCAGCAGTTTCCCCCATATATACAGTAGGATGGCAGCAGTTTCCCCCATATATACAGTAGGATGGCAGCAGTTTCCCCCATATATACAGTAGGATGGCAGCAGTTCCCCCATATATACAGTAGGATGGCAGTAGTTTCCCCCATATATACAGTAGGATGGCAGCAGTTTCCTCCATATATACAGTAGGATGGCCGCAGTTTCACCCCCCATATATAAAGTAGGATGGCCACAGTTTCTCCCCATATATACAGTAGGATGGCAGCAGTTCCCCCATATATACAGTAGGATGGTCGCAGTTTCTACCCATTTATACAGTAGGATGGCAGCAGTTCCCCCATATATACAGTAGGATGGCAGCAGTTTCCCCATATATACAGTAGGATGGTAGCAGTTTCCCCCATAAATACAGTAGGATGGCAGCAGTTTCCCCCCATATATACAGTAGGATGACCGCAGTTTCCCCCCATATATACAGTAGGATGGCCGCAGTTTCCCCCATATATACAGTAGGATGGCAGCAGTTTCCCCCATATATACAGTAGGATGGCAGCAGTTTGCCCCCCATATATACAGTAGGATGGCAGCAGTTTCCCCCATATATACAGTAGGATGGCCGCAGTTTGCCCCCCATATATACAGTAGGATGGCAGCAGTTTCCCCCATATATACAGTAGGATGGCAGCAGTTTCCCCAATATATACAGTAGGATGGCAGCAGTTTCCCCCATATATACAGTAGGATGGCTGCAGTTTCCCCCCATATATACAGTAAGATGGCTGCAGTTTCCCCCATATATACAGTAGGATGGCAGCAGTTTCCCCCCATATATACAGTAGGATGGCAGCAGTTTCCCCCATATATACAGTAGGATGGCAGAAGTTCCCCCCCATATATACAGTAGGATGGCAGCAGTTTCCCCCATATATACAGTAGGATGGCCGCAGTTTCCGCCATATATACAGTAGGATGGCAGCAGTTTCCCCCATATGTACAGTAGGATGGCAGCAGTTTCCCCCATATATACAGTAGGATGGCTGCAGTTTCCTCAATATATACAGTAGGATGGCAGCAGTTTCCCCCATATATACAGTAGGATGGCCGCAGTTTCTCCACATATATACAGTAGGATGGCAGCAGTTCCCCCATATATACAGTTGGATGGCAGCATTTTCCCCATATATACAGTAGGATGGTAGCAGTTTCCCCCATAAATACAGTAGGATGGCCGCAGTTTGCCCCCCATATATACAGTAGGATGACCGCAGTTTCCCCCCATATATACAGTAGGATGGCAGCAGTTTCCCCCATATATACAGTAGGATGGCTGCAGTTTCCTCAATATATACAGTAGGATGGCAGCAGTTTCCCCCATATATACAGTAGGATGGCCGCAGTTTCTCCCCATATATACAGTAGGATGGCAGCAGTTTCCCCCCATATATACAGTAGGATGGCAGCATTTTTCCCATATATACAGTAGGATGGTAGCAGTTTCCCCCATAAATACAGTAGGATGGCCGCAGTTTGCCCCCCATATATACAGTAGGATGACCGCAGTTTCCCCCCATATATACAGTAGGATGGCTGCAGTTTCCCCCATAAATACAGTAGGATGGCAGCAGTTTCCCCATATATACAGTAGGATGGTAGCAGTTTCCCCCATAAATACAGTAGGATGGCCGCAGTTTGCCCCCCATATATACAGTAGGATGACCGCAGTTTCCCCCCATATGTACAGTAGGATGGCCGCAGTTTCCCCCATATATACAGTAGGATGGCAGCAGTTTCCCCCATATATACAGTAGGATGGCAGCAGTTTGCCCCCCATATATACAGTAGGATGGCCGCAGTTTGCCCCCCCATATATACAGTAGGATGGCAGCAGTTCCCCCATATATACAGTAGGATGGCAGCAGTTTCCCCAATATATACAGTAGGATGGCAGCAGTTTCCCCCATATATACAGTAGGATGGCTGCAGTTTCCCCCCATATATACAGTAAGATGGCTGCAGTTTCCCCCATATATACAGTAGGATGGCAGCAGTTTCCCCCCATTTATACAGTAGGATGGCAGCAGTTTGCCCCCCTTATATACAGTAGGATGGCAGAAGTTCCCCCCCATATATACAGTAGGATGGCAGCAGTTTCCCCCATATATACAGTAGGATGGCCGCAGTTTCCTCCATATATACAGTAGGATGGCAGAAGTACCCCCCCATATATACAGTAGGATGGCAGCAGTTTCCCCCATATATACAGTAGGATGGCCGCAGTTTCCCCCATATATACAGTAGGATGGCCGCAGTTTCTCCACATATATACAGTTGGATGGCAGCAGTTCCCCCATATATACAGTTGGATGGCCGCAGTTTCTCCCCATATATACAGTAGGATGGTAGCAGTTTCCCCCCATATATACAGTAGGATGGCAGCATTTTGTCCCCCTTATATACAGTAGGATGGCAGAAGTTCCCCCCCATATATACAGTTGGATGGCCGCAGTTTCCCCCATATATACAGTAGGATGGCAGCAGTTTCCTCCATATATACAGTAGGATGGCAGCAGTTTGCCCCATATATACAGTAGGATGGCAGCAGTTCCCCCATATATACAGTAGGATGGCAGCAGTTTCCCCCATATATACAGTAGGATGGTAGCAGTTTCCCCCATAAATACAGTAGGATGGCAGCAGTTCCCCCATATATACAGTTGGATGGCCGCAGTTTCTCCCCATATATACAGTAGGATGGCAGCAGTTCCCCCATATATACAGTTGGATGGCCGCAGTTTCTCCCCATATATACAGTAGGATGGCAGCAGTTCCCCCATATATACAGTTGGATGGCCGCAGTTTCCCCCATATATACAGTAGGATGGCAGCAGTTTCCTCCATATATACAGTAGGATGGCAGCAGTTTGCCCCATATATACAGTAGGATGGCTGCAGTTTCTCCCCATATATACAGTAGGATGGCAGCAGTTCCCCCATATATACAGTTGGATGGCCGCAGTTTCTCCCCATATATACAGTAGGATGGCAGCAGTTCCCCCATATATACAGTAGGATGGCCGCAGTCCCCCCATATATACAGTTGGATGGCAGCAGTTCCCCAATATATACAGTTGGATGGCCGCAGTTTCTCCCCATATATACAGTAGGATGGCAGCAGTTTCCCCCATATATACAGTAGGATGGCCGCAGTTTCTCCCCATATATACACTAGGATAGAATCATAGAATCATAGAATCGTAGAGTTGGAAGGGACCTCCTGGGCCATCTGGTCCAACCCCCTGCTCAAAGCAGGATTCGCTAAATCATCCCAGTTAGATGTCTGTCCAGCCTCTGTTTGAAGACTTCCATGGAAGGAGAACTCACCACTTCTCGTGGCAGCCTGTTCCACTCATTGATCACTCTAACTGTCAAAAAGTTTTTTCTAATATCTAATCTGTGTCTCCTCCCATTCAGCTTAATCCCATTGCTTCTAGTCTTTCCTTGTGCAAATGAGAATAAAGTTGATCCTTCTACAATGTGACAGCCCTTTAGATATTTGTAGACAGCTATTAAGCATGGCAGCAGTTCCCCCATATATACAGTAGGATGGCAGCAGTTCCCCCATATATACAGTAGGATGGCAGCAGTTTCCCCCATATATACAGTAGGATGGCTGCAGTTTCCCCCATAAATACAGTAGGATGGCCGCAGTTTCCCCCATATATACAGTAAGATGGCCGCAGTTCCCCCCATATATACAGTAAGATGGCTGCAGTTTGCCCCCATATATACAGTAGGATGGCTGCAGTTTCCCCCCCATATATACAGTAAGATGGCTGCAGTTTGCCCCCATATATACAGTAAGATGGCCTCAGTTTCCCCCCCATATATACAGTAAGATGGCAGCAGTGTCCCCCATATATACAGTAGGATGGCCGCAGTTTCCCCCATATATACAGTAGGATGGCCGCAGTTTCCCCCATATATACAGTAGGATGGCAGCAGTTTCCCCCATATATACAGTAGGATGGCTGCTGTTTCCCCCATATATACAGTAAGATGGCAGCAGTTTCCCCCATATATACAGTAGGATGGCCGCAGTTTCCCCCATATATACAGTAGGATGGCAGCAGTTTGCCCCATATATACAGTAGGATGGCCGCAGTTTCCCCCATATATACAGTAGGATGGCCGCAGTTTCCCCCATATATACAGTAAGATGGCTGCAGTTTCCCCCATATATACAGTAGGATGGCAGCAGTTTCCCCCATATATACAGTAGTATGGCCGCAGTTTCCCCCATATATAAAGTAGGATGGCCGCAGTTTCCCCCATATATACAGTAGGATGGCCGCAGTTTCCCCCATATATACAGTAGGATGGCAGCAGTTTCCCCCATATATACAGTAGGATGGCTGCAGTTTCCCCCATATATACAGTAAGATGGCCGCAGTTTCCCCCATATATACAGTAGGATGGCTGCAGTTTTCCCCATATATACAGTAGGATGGCCGCAGTTTCCCCCATATATACAGTAGGATGGCCGCAGTTTTCCCCATATATACAGTAGGATGGCCGCAGTTTCCCCCATATATACAGTAGGATGGCTGCAGTTTCCCCCATATATACAGTAAGATGGCAGCAGTTTGCCCCATATATACAGTAGGATGGCCGCAGTTTCCCCCCATATATACAGTAGGATGGCCACAGTTTGCCCCCATATATACAGTAAGATGGCTGCAGTTTCCCCCCATATATACAGTAGGATGGCTGCAGTTTGCCCCCCATATATACAGTAAGATGGCTGCAGTTTGCCCCCCATATATACAGTAAGATGGCTGCAGTTTGCCCCCATATATACAGTAGGATGGCTGCAGTTTCCCCCCCATATATACAGTAAGATGGCTGCAGTTTGCCCCCATATATACAGTAAGATGGCCTCAGTTTCCCCCCCATATATACAGTAAGATGGCAGCAGTGTCCCCCATATATACAGTAGGATGGCCGCAGTTTCCCCCATATATACAGTAGGATGGCCGCAGTTTCCCCCATATATACAGTAGGATGGCAGCAGTTTCCCCCATATATACAGTAGGATGGCTGCTGTTTCCCCCATATATACAGTAAGATGGCAGCAGTTTCCCCCATATATACAGTAGGATGGCCGCAGTTTCCCCCATATATACAGTAGGATGGCAGCAGTTTGCCCCATATATACAGTAGGATGGCCGCAGTTTCCCCCATATATACAGTAGGATGGCCGCAGTTTCCCCCATATATACAGTAAGATGGCTGCAGTTTCCCCCATATATACAGTAGGATGGCAGCAGTTTCCCCCATATATACAGTAGTATGGCCGCAGTTTCCCCCATATATAAAGTAGGATGGCCGCAGTTTCCCCCATATATACAGTAGGATGGCCGCAGTTTCCCCCATATATACAGTAGGATGGCAGCAGTTTCCCCCATATATACAGTAGGATGGCTGCAGTTTCCCCCATATATACAGTAAGATGGCCGCAGTTTCCCCCATATATACAGTAGGATGGCTGCAGTTTTCCCCATATATACAGTAGGATGGCCGCAGTTTCCCCCATATATACAGTAGGATGGCCGCAGTTTTCCCCATATATACAGTAGGATGGCCGCAGTTTCCCCCATATATACAGTAGGATGGCTGCAGTTTCCCCCATATATACAGTAAGATGGCAGCAGTTTGCCCCATATATACAGTAGGATGGCCGCAGTTTCCCCCCATATATACAGTAGGATGGCCACAGTTTGCCCCCATATATACAGTAAGATGGCTGCAGTTTCCCCCCATATATACAGTAGGATGGCTGCAGTTTGCCCCCCATATATACAGTAAGATGGCTGCAGTTTGCCCCCCATATATACAGTAAGATGGCTGCAGTTTGCCCCATATATAAAGTAGGATGGCCGCAGTTTCCCCCATATATACAGTAGGATGGCTGCAGTTTGCCCCCATATATACAGTAAGATGGCAGCAGTTTCCCCCATATATACAGTAGGATGGCCGCAGTTTCCCCCATATATACAGTAGGATGGCCGCAGTTTCCCCCATATATACAGTAGGATGGCAGCAGTTTGCCCCATATATACAGTAGGATGGCTGCAGTTTGCCCCCATATATACAGTAAGATGGCAGCAGTTTCCCCCATATATACAGTAGGATGGCCGCAGTTTCCCCCATATATACAGTAGGATGGCAGCAGTTTGCCCCATATATACAGTAGGATGGCCGCAGTTTCCCCCATATAAACAGTAGGATGGCCGCAGTTTCCCCCATATATACAGTAGGATGACCGCAGTTTCCCCCATATATACAGTAGGATGGCCGCAGTTTCCCCCATATATACAGTAGGATGGCCGCAGTTTCCCCCATATATACAGTAGGATGGCCGCAGTTTCCCCCATATATACAGTAGGATGGCCGCAGTTTCCCCCATATATACAGTAGGATGGCAGCAGTTTCCCCCATATATACAGTAGGATGGCTGCAGTTTGCCCCCATATATACAGTAAGATGGCAGCAGTTTCCCCCATATATACAGTAGGATGGCAGCAGTTTGCCCCATATATACAGTAGGATGGCAGCAGTTTGCCCCATATATACAGTAGGATGGCCGCAGTTTCCCCCATATAAACAGTAGGATGGCCGCAGTTTCCCCCATATATACAGTAGGATGGCCGCAGTTTCCCCCATATATACAGTAGGATGGCCGCAGTTTCCCCCATATATACAGTAGGATGGCCGCAGTTTCCCCCATATATACAGTAGGATGGCCGCAGTTTCCCCCATATATACAGTAGGATGGCAGCAGTTTCCCCCATATATACAGTAGGATGGCCGCAGTTTCCCCCATATATACAGTAGGAAGGCTGCAGTTTCCCCCATATATACAGTAGGATGGCTGCAGTTTCCCCCATATATACAGTAGGATGGCCGCAGTTTCCCCCATATATACAGTAGGATGGCCGCAGTTTCCCCCATATATACAGTAAGATGGCAGCAGTTTCCCCCATATATACAGTAGGATGGCTGCAGTTTGCCCCCATATATACAGTAAGATGGCTGCAGTTTGCCCCATATATACAGTAGGATGGCCGCAGTTTCCCCCCATATATACAGTAAGATGGCTGCAGTTTGCCCCATATATACAGTAGGATGGCTGCAGTTTCCCCCATATATACAGTAAGATGGCTGCAGTTTGCCCCCATATATACAGTAGGATGGCTGCAGTTTGCCCCCATATATACAGTAAGATGGCTGCAGTTTGCCCCATATATACAGTAAGATGGCTGCAGTTTGCCCCCCATGCACAACACCCGTAATGTTTTTCTCATGATTTGGGGCTGAGTAATGGATTATTTTTTTGCGCCCTGTGCTGATATTTTAGTGATACCATGTTGGGGCAGATACGATGTTTTCATCACCACTTATTGAATTTTATTACAATGTTGCGGTGGCCAAAAAAAAACGGAATTTTGACATTTTTGTTTTTTTATTGTTACGCCGATAAAGGAGATTCACAACTGCCCCTAGAGATGAATAACTCGTCCGGCACAAATCATGGCACAATACAACAGATAAACCGTTTTCGTGAATTTTGTTTTTTATTTGCAAATCATGAAACAAATCCAGTCCTCAGTGATAAAAGTAGGAATCACCGATAGAAAACCAGGGAGCAAATCTCAATGTCAGGATTGGGCCAACATTAGACGCCATTTTTCCCTCGTCTGTCTCTTCCTCTGTGCGCTCGGTCTGTTTTTCATCCGTTCTTGGTCAGAATATTCATTTTTACTTCTCATATGTAAAAAAAAAAGAAAAACATTTGATGGAGGCCAATTTTAGTTTTTCGATTTTTATTTTTTCTCCACTTTTTTGAACAGACATGACTTTCTTATTTTTCCTTTTTAATTATTTTCTAAAATTAGACTTTTTCTGCCATAAACCAGTAGTCATAGCTCACAAATAGATAATAAAGAACATTTACCACATGTTCAACGGAGGGGGCAATAATGCAAAATGTGCCCCCATCTGCTTACATGGGGAGGGGTGATAGATAGATGCACATTATAAGGTGGGAGGGGGGTAATGTGCAGAAAGGGCGTCCAGCTATTTACACGGGGGGACGCTGATGGCCCCCAGTTATTTACGTGGGGTAGGGGGTAATAATGTGTAAGATGCGCCCTCCGCTATTTACCAGGGGGATAATGAGGAAAGGTGCTTCCAGCTCTCGCTGTACTGTATGTATATATGTAATCCCTCTTCACATGTGCAGCGCTCTGGAATTAAAGGGGTTGTCTGGTCTTGAGCTACAAGTCTGCAGTCTCTCTATGATTCTCCGGCGGTGACCACAATGATGTGATTTGCAGACATGAGGTCACGAGCCGACTAGATGGTCGCAGCCTCGATTTATGCAACTGAGGTCAGATACAGTCTAGTCGGAATGTGGCAAATCACAGACATTGAAGCACATGACCCCCCGCTCCGGGCACCGGAGAATCCGCAGAGCGCGCAGTGCGTGTGATGGGAGAATTCATAAGTCTCCATCACATAGAGTGACTGCCAACTTCAAGTTTAAGACCGGACAACCCCTGGCACCTGATTCATGCTGCCTGAGTCACAGCCAGCATGAATCACAGATGGCAGCACAATTGCAACAAGGTATATTATTCTCTGAAACACTCCAGCTAGCCAGGGACCATAGCTGGAGACATGACTAGTGCAGCACTGCACCTGACTGGCTCTTCCCAGCACCCCAGCAGGTGATTATCAGGTCTTTCCTTATGTACATGCAAGGGAGAGACCTGTCAATCACTAGCTGCAGAGCTGGAAGCAGACAGCTCGGTGCAGTGCTGGACTAGTCATGTCTCCGGCGATGGTTCCCGGCTTGCTCTTATACTACATAATGTACCTTGCTGCAATTCACGGTCCCGTGGCTCGGGCAGCAGGAATCAGGTAACAGGTTCCCTTTAGAGATAAATACTAGTAATAATAATGGCAGCCAGCGCTCTACCTGTATGGGGCATAGCGAGCTGCACCAGGGATTATGGCACCATGTAACATGGCTCCAATGTTTTCTCATCCCCTTCAGATCTCCCTCCTGACTCTGTCTGGTCCAGGACCACAGAGGGGACGTCAGTCACCACCTACAGAAGCTGAGAAGAGAACTTCAGCGTGTACAGGACTCAGCAGAGCCGGACATCTTTAGAGTGAGTATAATGGCGGAGGTGCCGGCTCCGGGGTCCTTCTTCTTACAGTAATTATATAAGTGGAGGAGGCCGGACCACGGCTGTCGGCACCGACCACTGAGTTAGGCCAGGATTGCACCGGACAACCTGCCGCATTTATCCAGTATCAATCGGCTACTTGTTGGCTGATTGTCGGGTGTCTGATGGCCATTGAGGCATTTCTTACTGCTGTAAAATACTGACCAAACACTGAGCGTGTGAACGTGGCCTAAAGCTGAGCATTATTTGGTTTAGATGTGAAATAAAACCTGTGTGAATTACGAGGTTTGTGGTGATCGGGTATACCATCGCTGTACACACAGAACTGGTGAAAACTAATCTGTTCCTTACATTGTAGGTGGAATAACGCTCTACTGCTGGAAGGTTCTCAAAGTTTTACTTGTGGAGCGTTGAAAGCTCCAAGTTTAAACTTTGTTTTGGATTAGAAATCTCATTTCCATCGGGAATTCACCAGCTATTACTGTAAGTATTCTGAGGTTATAACAAACATTTCCTGCCTAAAAATAAAAGGATAAAATCTGACGGATCGATTGCTCATTTTAGGGTTGATAAACGATTACAGAGCTGAAATCTTGACAAGAAGATCCCTGTGTATTACCAAGATCCCAGCTGAATTCTGTAGCATTACTATTGACATCACATTTCTTGGATCAACTAGAAGAGTAAAGTAGTTAGAGGGTAATGATACTTTTATGTGTCATTTAAGCATAAGTTGTAATGTGTGAACAGGATGTGAGGAATATCACTATTTCCGGCCATTATGGCTTTCATGGTATTTTCCATTGTTCTCCAGTTTTCACCCTACAGTCACTATCTCTAATTTGAAATTGTCTTTGAATCAGTGTCTCCCACACAAAAAGTATTTTAGCTCTTTGCCCAGGTAGCACAGAGGCATGGAGGAAATTACAATGGGGGAAATAAGCATTTGATCCCTCTGGCAAACAAGACTTAATACTTGGTGGCAAAACCCTTGTTGGCAAGCACAGCAGTCAGACGTTTTTTGTAGTTGATGATGAGGTTTGCGCACATGTCAGGGGGAATTTTGATCCATTCCTCTTTGCAGATGATCGTTAAATCATTAAGACTTTGAGGCTGTCACTTGGCAACTTGTAGCTTCATCTCCCTCCATATGTTTTCTATGGGATTAAGGTCTGGAGACTGGCTAGGCCACTCCATGACCTTAATGTGCTACTTTTTGAGCCATTCCTTTGTTGCCTTGGCTGTATGTTTTGGGTCATTGTCTTGCTGGAAGACCCAGCCACAACCCATTTTTAATGTACTGGCAGAGGGAAGGAGGTTGTCACTCAGGACTTTATGGCACATGGATTCATCCATTTTCCCATTGATGCGGTGAAGTACCCATGTGCCCTTAGCAGAGAAACACCCCCAAAACATAATGTTTCCACCTCCATGCTTGACAGTGGGGAAGGTGTTCTTTGGGTCACAGGCAGCATTTCTCTTCCTTCAAACACAGTGAGTTGAGTTAATGCCAAAGAGCTAAATTTTTGTCTCATCTGACCACAGCACCTTCTCCCAATCACTCAGAGTCATCCAGGTGTTCATTGGCAAACTTGAGACGGGCCTGCACATGTGCCTTCTTGAGCAGGGGGACCTTGTGGGCACTGCAGGAATTTAAACCTTTATGCCGTAATGTGTTACCAATGGTTTTCTTGGTGACTGTGGTCCCAGCTGCCTTGAGATCATTAACAAAGTCCCTCCATGTGGTTTTAGGCTGATCTCTCACCTTCCACATGATCAAGGATACCCCACGAGGTGAGATTTTGCATGGTGCCCCAGATCGATGTCGATTGACAGTCATTTTGCATTTCTTCCATTTTTTTACTATTGCACAAACAGTTGTCTCCTTCTCACCCAGCATCTTACGTATGGTTTTGTAGCCCATTCGAGCTTTGTGCAGGTGTATGATCTTGTCCATCACATCCTTAGAAAGCTCTTTGGTCTTGCCCATGTTGTAGAGGTTAGAGTCTGACTGATTAATTGAGTCTGTGGACAGGAGTCTTTTATAAAGGTGACTATGTAAGACAGCTACCTTTAATGCAGGTAATGACTTGATTAGGAGCATGTAACTGGTCTGTATTAGCCAAAACATTTAACGGTTGGTAGGGGATGAAATACTTATTTCTCACTGCAAAATGCAAATATATTTATGTAATTTATACAATGTGATTTTTTTGGATTTTATTTTTGATATTCTATCTCTGAATGTTAAAATTAAGCTACCATTAAAAGTATAGACTGCTCATGTCTTTGTCAGTGGGCAAACTTACAAAATCAGCAAGGGATCAATAACTTATTTCCCCCTCTCTATATAGCAGTACTGAGCATTATAGCTGTGAATCCACCTCTGGTATAAGCTAGTATACCTGCTAGAATCTTGCAGGACAATGTTTCTGTGCTTCCTCCTCCTTTCCCTCCTAATTTGTGAAATCACTGTGCTGAGGAAGACGGATTTGTGCCGTTTATTCCCAACAGGAGCAGCTATGGGGACAATTAATAAGAGGCTGAATTTGCCGGATTATTCGGCTAATACAAAGCAATGAGCTCATCATTTTGATGGATTTTCCTAAGATTCACCAAAAAGTGATAAACAGCAGATCAGAAACTACTGACGGGTGGTGTCCTCCCTTAGGCTGGTTTCACATTTGCGTTTTTTTGCGCTGGAAAAAAACGCATATGTGCGCATGCGTTTTTTCCCCTATATTTAACATGGGTGCGCATACCTGCGCGCTGGTAAGCGCATGTATGCGATTTTCATGCGCTGCGTTTTTTTGGGGTGTGCGTTTGTATTTTCCAGACGCAGCATGTTGCATTTTTTGGCCCTGCAAAAAAGCGCATGCGCACATATGCGCACGTTTTGCGCTAAAAATGGCCATTATAGCCTATGGATGCGCATACATGCGCACTGGCATGCTCATGTATGCGTTTTTTTGCACATGCGTTTTTTTTGGTTAACCATGGAATTTAGGGGTTTGGGTTAGAGTTAGGGTTAGTTAAGGGGGTTTAGGGTTAGGGTTAGGGTCAGGGTTGGGGTTAGGGTCAGGGTTAAGTATGGTTTGGTTAAGGGTCAGGGTCAGGGTTAGGGTTGGGGTTAGGGTCAGGGTTAGGGTTAAGTATGGTTTGGTTAAGGGTTAGGGTCAGGGTTAGGGTCAGGGTTAGGGTTAAGTATGGTTTGGTTAAGGGTTAGGGTCAGGGTTAGGGTTAGGGTCAGGGTTAGGGTTAAGTATGGTTTGGTTAAGGGTCAGGGTTAGGGTTGGGGTTAGGGTCAGGGTTAAGCATGGTTTGGTTAAGGGTTAGGGTCAGGGTTAGGGTTAGGGTCAGGGTTAGGGTTAAGTATGGTTTGGTTAAGGGTCAGGGTCAGGGTTAGGGTTGGGGTTAGGGTCAGGGTTAGGGTTAAGTATGGTTTGGTTAAGGGTTAGGGTCAGGGTTAGGGTCAGGGTTAGGGTTAAGTATGGTTTGGTTAAGGGTTAGGGTCAGGGTTAGGGTTAGGGTCAGGGTTAAGTATGGTTTGGTTAAGGGTTAGGGTCAGGGTTAGGGTTAGGGTTAAGGTTAGTTAGGGTTAAGTATGGTTTGGTTAAGGGTTAGGGTCAGGGTTAGGGTTAGGGTTAAGGTTAGTTAGGGTTAAGTATGGTTTGGTTAAGGGTTAGGGTCAGGGTTAGGGTTAGGGTCAGGGTTAGGGTTAGGGTCAGGGTTAGGGTTAGTTAGGGTTTAGGGTTTGGGTTAGGGTTAAGTATGGTTTGGTTAAGGGTTAGGGTCAGGGTTAGGGTTAGGGTCAGGGTTAGGGTTAGGGTTAGGGTTAGTAAAGTCATGGTTTGGGTTAGTGTGAGGGGCCACCTAATGTTGGAAAAAAACGCAAACGCGGTAAAAACGCACTAAAAACGCATACAAACGCATAAAAACGCTGCGTTTTTTTCATGTATGCTCATAAAAATGCTTGAAAAAAACGCAGCAGTTGTATGCTTTTGTATGCGTTTTTTCAATGTGTTTTTTTGCGGGAAAAACGCGCTGCAAAAAAAGCAAGTGTGAAACTAGCCTTAAGTAGGTGAACAGCATGTTTCCAATATGGCGGTGGCTGCATCCTCATCTGTTCTCCACAGATGTAGATAAAAACACCAGGTTCTCTGTATCCAAGCCCTGGGACATTGTATTGTGCCTTCTGCCATTACACATCAGTGTAAGAAATTATTGAAGTTTGAATCTAAAACAACATCTGTAATGTGAAATATAATTATTATTTGTATTTATATTGTAGAAATAATAAATTACTGTTAATTATAATGAGTATTAATTCCATTACATGACATTTCCTCTAACATCATATTCCATTTTTGGCAGATTTGCTCTTCTGATTATATGATGAAGCCTTCCAGCATGGCATCCAGCGATCAGGATAAAGGCCTGTTGGCCGTGTTGGACCTGCTTGTTGTCCCACTCCTGGAGGACACTATTCCAGGCATTGTCACATCATATGAGCCTGAAAAAATGAAGACCATGACCAGCATGCTAATAAATCATCTGCATGATCTGGATGGACAGGATTTGGTGAATGTCATCCTGTTCTTGTCGACCATGACATCTGCCAGAGCGGACGCTGACAACTTTCTGTCTAATGAGCTCATTGATAAGACCTATCAACACATGCTGAAAGCAGAAAGTGAGAAACATCAGGGAATAACTGGTGCCGCTATGACGCTCCTGGCCAATATTGCTGTGTATCGCTTCGTAGACGTCATGGAGCGCTTGGAAAGCGTTGAGGAGCATCCACAGAGCAGCGCGCTGAAGACATTGGATCTCATTTCCACCAAAACCATCACAGGTTGGAAAGAGAGAAGTGCAGCGCAAAATATACTGACAGTGGATGACTTGATTGCCCCTACACAACATCAAGCTGGACCACCTGCTGGCTTTGATTTTTATTGTCATCTCCTGCACCCTAGCTATGGGTTCATAAATCACCTGGATGACGCTGATGTCCTCCATGACACAGACACAACCCAGGCTGGGATGTGCCGTTACATTACATGTGTCTTAACTGATGAGGAAAGAAGAAAGATCATCCATTACCTGCTTATAGCAATGAGATCTGCAGTCAGAAAGAGCAGACTCATCAGTGTCATGATCTTCTCGGAGCTGTTACTCCATCATCCTGAGCTCCTGGAGGAGAAAATGGCAAAAGATTTAATCTTATTAATGGCTTCAAAGATGGACAGCTCGGATGAGCTTGAGGTCTGTCATGCCATAGAAGCTATGGGAAATGCCTGTAAAGGTGCACCAAGACAGGTGCATCAACTGAAAGACCTCATCTATCGCTGCCTTTACAGTAAACTAGTGGGTCGTCAGAAGCTAAAAGTGGTCATCGAATCCCTAAAAGCAATGTCAAAGTTTGTTACCCTGCTGAAAAGATCAAAACTTGGCAGTAAATTTGAGAGAATTGTCCAGCGTTGTACTGACTACCTAAACCACCCAAACCCGCTGGTTCGGACATACTCCACTTCACTATTTGCAGATCTCGCCAAGAACTGCAACAGGGACAAGAGAGGCTTCAGCCGCCACGTCAGGACATTCCTACCTGAGTTACTGATAAAGTTACACAGTAAAAACCAGCAGGATAAGGCATCCGGTATTGCAGCCTTGCTGCATTGTCTTCCTTACATCGGATGTAAGAACGTTCAAGAGCTGTTATGTGCTGATGGCGAAAAAGCCTACAAAATATATGAACAGCTCGGGAAAAAGGAACCTGCCCTTCTTGTGAGGATGATGATCCACAGCATTGAATATATTAGGCCGTATAGGGCAGATAAGGTAGACGCTGTCATGAAACACCTCACTATGATAAGAGACGCGTTATCCTATGAAGAACTCTATCCGTCAGCATTATCTGACGTGTTTATAGGGTTGAGAAGACTCAATTCTAAGATATATAATCCAGTGGTGCATGAGGCAAGTATCCGCGCCATTGACATCCTGGGCACCAAGTGGAAGAGCATCAGAACTGTTAAAGCAGTGAAAGTTGGAACAGAGAGTTTCCTGATCTATGAATAAGTGAAGAGAGTGGAAGTAATATTTTACGAGACTTCAGTGTGACACATCTGTCAGTAGAAGTCTAAATACACCTAATAAAACGGACAACATGAAGCACTGGGACTGTTATCAGACTGGAGAAAACTACAGATTCCCCAAATCTATATAAGAACTTAAAATAAAAATTATAAAAAAATTTTTATGCTGATTGTAACTACCTACAAGTTTTTAACATTTACAAATTGTACCTACACACTAGAGATGAGAGAATAAATTCTAGTGGAATACTACTCAAATTTTACTAAGATCCACATTCACCAAAATGTAGATTTTTTTTTGTTACTGCTTTAGTAAAATGTCTGGCCTGTTATTTTGCAGAACCATTAAGGGGCATGAAAATATAAAAAACAAAATCCTTATATTCACCTTATCGCTTACCTCTCCAGATCCTCCGCTCCTCGCTGTAACTGTCCGGTTCTTGTCGTAGACATCTCAGGATGATGATCCAGGACTGACTTGATTGATTTGCCTATGCATGTTAAGCCGTAAAATAGAAGGTCCAGGAATGAAGATATTGATGACCTATTAAATCAGGAAATCAATTTTAGATCAGTTGGGGGTCCGACAACAGACACCCCTAGAGGTCGGATGTTAGCAGGTCCATGGTAGCAGAATTCATTCAGTGTCCTGAGCTGGAACAACACAACTCCATACATTGTGTAGTGGCTGTTCATATGCTGGGGGTCCTGATGACAACTAATCAGTTTTACATATGAATTTCGTATTGCAATACTGCCACAAAGACGATACTTATACTCTGTCACTAGCCCTTTATCTGATCCTGTACCTTGGCCCAACTCTAGCCCTAGCTAGGGTCAGAAAAGGTGTGTGAGGGTGTGTGTGTAAAAATGTAAAAGCGGTAATGAATACAGATGACCAAAATATGAATTTACCAGCTTCAGCAAACTTCTCCAAGAAATGTGATTAGAACCATATCGAACGCACTTCACATCACCATGATGCCCTGAAAAAACATATATGAAGCGCTCTTCCTCACTCAATAGTCTTCCTCCCCGCTGCGCCATCACACACTATCTGTACCATTTTTTCAATATTTTATGGCTTTCTCTCCGTATCTGGATGGCTAGGCTGTGAGTTGTGATGTCTTCTCACTATGCTTGCATGTACAGGAGTGCTGCACAACCAAGAAAATGTGTTGATCGCTGTGGGTCCAGCCTAACCGTAAACCTGGGAGGAAGAATAGCGAGTGAGGAAAAGAGGGTCAGACATGTTCTGGTCTCTACTCACAATGTGCAGATTGTTCTTTCCATATATTTGGGACCAGTAAGTTTTGCGGTGTCCCCCCCCTAAGAAAGTGAACAGCCCTCTGTACCGGCAAAAAAAATAAGCCATCGTATGGCCATATTGATGGAAGGATAAAAAACGTTATGGCTCTGGGAAGAAGGGGAGCGAAAAACGAAAACGCAAAACCAAAAAAAGCAGAGGTCATTAAGGGGTTAATAAACCAGCAGGTGTTTCACTACCAAAGTGTTCCTGTGTCTACCTGGAAAAAGAGATAAGCGTGTCAACCCCTCACAATGGGCATACAGGTGATAGAAATGTTACACTAGTCCTACCTGTCTGCCTCATACTAATGGTCTTGTTGATGAGAAATGTTATATTCTTTGTTAATCATTTCTTCCAGGCTCCGGGGCGTGTGGTGCTGGTAGAAATCCCTGCCCCCTGTCCTCAGTGTAATACTACCCCCTCCCATCAGGGTCAGTTATGGCCCCGGAATCCTGCGCCTGCGCCCTGCACTCCCCCAGAAATACAGACCTCATCCTCTCTTCTATGGGTGCTGCATTCAGGGATCTTCTTCACAGGCGCCGGCGAGTCACTGTGACCTCCGGTGTGCGCTCTGATAATGTGCTCTTCCCACTTCCTCCCTGCACAGTCATCACTAGGAACCATGTGTACATAGAGATGTCTATGCAGGGAGGAAGTGGGGAGAACACTTTATCAGCTCGCACACCGGAGGTCACTGGAGCAGGAGTCACCAACGTGTATTATAAGTTTCATCCGAGGTGTATTATGAGGTTCTGCAGCAGCTGAGTGTGTATTATGAGGTTCTGCAGCAGCTGAGGTGTATTATGAGGTTCTGCAGCAGCTGAGGTGTATTATGTACAATGAATTGTAAATTTTTCTGAGGATTTAAAAATCTTAGTGTTTTTCTGTTCATGCACAAGAAAATCAGCACTAATATCCCCATGATTCTGTGCAGCTTTGTTTTATAGATTTCCTGAAGAGTTTTTTTGCCTCCCGAAGAAGCAGTGCGAAACGCGCGTCGGGGCAGAGGGACGTCCAGGCATCTCCACCGGCATATTCTGGTATGGAAGAGTTTAGCCATTATCTATGTGTGTACAACTGGCCTCCGATGGGGGTTATGCTATAGGGGGCACCATAGGGTTTATGCGGTCTAATTTGTGTAGTTTGATATTCTATTGTGGGCAATTTGGCCTCAATTAATTGCGGTTTTGGTGCAATCTTATAAATAACTACAACGTTGTATCTTTATACATGTAATCTGATTTTGATAATGATGATACAATAATAGTGGCTTTTGTCCCTCTTGTATAACCCCCCTTTGGTGGGTGGTTATTTTTGATGCCGTAATGTGAGATTCCATGGACTGAAGTCCCTTTTCTATTTTGTGTTCCAGCACTTCTACTGTGTATATTTGTATGTCATGTCGTATTTTTATGTTTAATAAAGTTTATAAAAAATTTTAAAGATACATACATCATTGTGTGGGGTCAACGTTTGTTATGTTGTTACCACAAAAGTTTACAATAAGCCTAAAGCAGGAAAAGGAAAAACTAACTGCCCCAGAGCAGACCCCAAAGGAATAGATAGCCCCCACACATGGATTGACGGTGAAACAAGATGAAGGCACAAACACAGGCAGGAAAATAGGCTGAGCAAATGATGGGGCCCAAACTAACTAGACAGGAAAGGAAAGGGAAGAAACTGCAACCTGCAAAAAACCCTAGAAAAATAATGTCCAACACTTCTGATAGCAAAATTAACCCTGAAGTCACTAGACTTCTCCCACTATATCAGCACTCTGAAATATTCTGAGACAGAGCAAAAAGAGACCGAACTAGTAAGGGACAAAAAGCCAATTGGCAAAATACTGGTAAATAAGAGTGTAAATTCAGCTCAGCCCCCAGACGGGGCTGGCAGACTACACAAAAAACTGAATAGACCAACTAAATTAAGTGTGAACATTAGCAGAAAAACTTAGCTTTAGATGACTGGAACAGAGCTGAAAACCAAGAGCTGACAAGCCAGAAGGAATCAACAGCAACTGAATAGGGCGTTGGCTGTCTTAAATCCAATCTGAGAATCCTGAGATCCAATTGTCATCCTCATTCTCAGGTGGCAGATCTCCACCGATCAAACCAGCCGCACCACCTCCCGTCACCACCAGAGGGAGTCCAGAAGGGGAACTCACAACTGGTGAGCCAGAGAATGAACTCGCAACACCCCTCCTTTCCTTCCCAAAACTGGTAGTTCTGAAACTACTGGGGATCCATTTGTACAATCTGACCCTGATTTTAAACCACAGGCAAATCTGGATGGATGAGAGACAGTCCGCAAGAAACTTAAAAGATTTAAAACTGACCCAGCTAATTGTGATGACGACATGAAATCCTTGCCTTTTGCGCAAATTTTTGATCTACCGCCCGTCCCACCTCCTCCCAATAAATTCCAAGTGCTGGCAAAGACTCTGGATTCAGATAGTGGGTTCATCACCCTTTGTTGAAACGGACGTTGTGATCAAGTTCACAGATATAATGAAAATGTCTAAAATCTAAATTTCCTCAAATACGATCTGAATGTATTTTTTATGGACTTTTCTGATCGCTGTGTATCACCATATCTATTTTATAATTCATATTTTTAATATTTTCCCTAAATATTCTGAGTTTTCATGGACACTACAAGACAAACTGCCATCTTAAAAGGACCTTGCAGAGAAACCAGGGGATATTTTGTGCCTCCAAGAATGTGGACTTTTCAGGTTATAGAGGGGGATAGCGCTGTTCTTGTTTCATATTATAATGTGAAATTCTGTATTTTAAGTGTCTATTCCTCATCTCTGTGATGTGAAGTTACCTTTCAATACCAGTAATTTCATGGTGGTCACAGCACCATGGACATGAAATTACTGGTATTGAAAGGTAACTTCACATCTCAGAGAGACAGAAGAGTCTGCGAGTACAAACTCATGATGACCTTTGACACACACAATGCTGGAATGAATGTGTCACATGGATTTATGTCTTTTTACATCAATTAAGGAATTTTCTCCTAAGACCTTGTGGGGGCATCACAACATAGAAATAGACCTCAATTAGAGGACAATAAAACATCCAGACTCCTCATCTGTGAACTGTTCCAATATTTATGTCTATCCCTCTCCCATAATGATAATTCTGCTTCACGTCACTTGTCTTATCTATTGCATTTTTTTTGTGCTGTGTTGTGCATAAATATGTGATTCTTCAGATTTTGTATTAGTCAATACCTGATGAAGAGACCTGAGTAGTCTCGAAAGCTTGCAATTTGTTACCATCTTTTCAGTAAGCCGTTAAAAGGTATCAACCACTGAGGACTCTCAATTCTGAATATTTTTCAGTCTAAGGACTGGGCGTCTCCTCCTAAGGTAGATACAGCAATCGCTAGATTGTCCAGAAAGACTTTTTCCTTCCGGAGATGCTGCAAGTCTTAAAGATCCTATGGACCGGAGAATTGAGGTCTCCTTGAAGAGATTTTATTCCTCGGCAGTTGCACAGTCCTCCGTTGGGATCTCAGCCCATAAAACCTCTAGGGCCCTTAGATGGTGGCTATCCAGACTGGAAGAGGATATTGAGTCCGGGGTCTCCAGACAAGATCTACTTAAAGGGTTTAATTATATGAACCTAGCTGTGGATTTTCTGTGTGATGCTTCGGAACAGATGATAAAGTTGGCGGCTAAGACTATAGCCCTGTCCACTCTGGGGAGGAGAGCGTTGTGGCTTAAGCCAGGGTAATGTGAAGTATCTTCCAAATACCATCTCTGTAATCTGAAATATTCTCCAGGAAGGTTGTTCAGGCAGAAGTTCAATTCAATTATGGAGAACCTAGCCGATAACAAAGGTAAGTCATTTCCTCAAAGATGGTCCTTTTGTGGCTTCGCCTCGTCCCGTTGGGATCAACCCTGTACTTAACCACCTAGATTTACAGAAAGATACCAGAATGGTGGAAGAAGAGGGGAACAGCGTCTTCCCATCAGGGAGCTTATAGGAACCACAGAGCAATCAAAAAACACTTCTGACGCCAAAAAGTTACCAGTGGGGGAAGGTTGATACTTTTCTTGCAAAACTGGAAAGATTTAATAAAAGACACCTGGGTGATCAAAATTATAGAGAATGGTTATATTATTCCTTTCATTTCTTATCCCCAAGAAAGATATTCGGTGTCCAAAACTCTTCCTCCCTCCAGGCAGAAGATTCTAGAGAAGGAGTTACAGAGATTTAAATCTATCAGCCTTGGAACCTGTTACAACGTGCCAGGTTGGAAGAGACATATACTCACCTGTCTTTCTGGTTCCGAAACAATCAGGCAAGTGGAGTCTGATAATCGATCTCAGGTATATAAATCAGTTCATTCAAAAGGAAAGGTTCAGGATGGAAACTATCAAGTCCATCAGATTCTTTCTGGAGAGAGGCGATCTTATGGCGTCTATAGATTTGAAAGATGCATATTTTTATACACCGATACTTCCCTCACACAGAAGAAACAGTACTTAAGAAATGCAGTCACCCTCAATGGAAACCTTCAACACTTACAGTTCATGGTTCTTCCCTTTGGTATAACAACTGCACCCTATGTCCTTGCCAAGGTGTTATCGACGCTGATATCCAGGCTCCGTATTCAGGGGATACAAGTAATTCCATATCTGGATGATTGGCTGATTCTTGCAGAATTTCGCCCTTTCCTTCTGGAGAACCTACAGATTACCCTGGACCTTCTTACGGACCTCAGCTGGATAATAAATACGGAGAAGTAGGATCTGTTCTCGGACACCTCCAAATCCTTATTGGGGCTTGTAATCAATTCTCTCGAGATGAAATTGTATCTTTCTACCCCCATAGGAAGACGTGTATTCTCAAAGGAGCACGTTTTCTCTCAGAGTCGCAAAGTAATCTCATGATGTATTTAGGGGTATTAATTTCCGCTGTTCCTTGGGCCTTAGCCCACATGAGAACCCTTCAGATGGAAGTCCTAAGGGCATAGGACAAAAATCTTTCCAACTTGGATGCCATGCATGTCCTTTCCACGGCAAAGAGACAAACCCTCTCTTGGTGGCAACATGCTCCGGACAGCATGAGTCTGGAAGAACCAGCCTGGATAATTCTAATGACAGACACCTCAGGAACAGGTTGGGGAGCCCACTTAGGAAGCAGTACCATCGCAGGAGCTTGGTCCAGTACCAAATGCCTCATGGCTTCCAATGTAAGGTAGCTAAGAGCCATTTACCTTGCTCTTCAAAACTTCAGATTCCCTGATGGGTCAAGCGGTGATGGTCCGCACCAACAATATGGCCTGTGTGTGCTACATAAACAAGCAGGGCGGCACAAGATCTCCCCCTCTCATGGCAGAGGTGGCTCAAATTTTTCAGTGGGCCGAGTCAACGGTAACCAGGTTATCGCATACTCATATCCGAGGGAAGCAGAATATCCTCGCCGACAGACTCAGTCGGAATCTATTCTGGGATAATGGTCACTGAATCCAGAGGTGTTCAGACTGATTTCACTAAGGTGGAGTCACCCAGAAATCAACCTGATGGCGACCAGGGAGAATGCCATACTGTGAATTTCTTTCCCTATATCTGGAGGACAAACCAATGGCGGTAGACGCCATGGAGTTTCAGACTAGCTACATTTATCCACCAAATTCCATGATTCCAAGGGTATTGATGAATATCTGGCCGGATCAAGTGTCTGTCATAGTCATTCTACCATTCTGGCCAAAGAGATGGTGGTTCACTCTCCTCATGACAATGAGCCAGGGCCAGTTCTGGAAGCTCCCCCTCCAACAGAACCTGATTTCTCAGGGGCTGGTACTGTGTTAGACCCTGATACCTCTCAATCTGACAGCATGGAGGTTGACCGCCCCATACAGAAAACTAAGGGTTTTTCTAATAGGGTGTTGGATATGCTACCGCACTCTACGAGTGATGCAACAAAGAGGTCCTACGCAGGGATAAAGAAAATCTTTTCCTCTTGGTGCTCAATGAGATCCATCAACTCTGGGGAACCATCCATCCCACAGATCTTGGAATTTTTGCAGGATGGATTTGACAGAAGACTTAAACCTAGTACCATCAGATTCCAGGTTGCGGCTATTTCTGCTTGCCTTAAGGCCCCTTTACATTTAGCGATGCATCAGCGATCCCAACCACGATACAACCCGGTCAGGATCGCTGGTGCATCGCTAAATGGTCGCTAGTGAGCTGCCACACAGGCAGATCTCACCAGCGATGTAGCGATGCTCGGCGATCGTACTTACCTTTCAGACGAAGCCATGACCGCCGTCTTCTGCCCGCGTCCATAGCTCGCTCGTTGGCGCCAGCAGGAAGCCGACGACGAGAAATGGACGTGGATGATCTCGCGCGTTCAGCGATAGCCAGCGGGGGAGCCGGTCGGAGGTAAGTATCACATGTAGTGATATTGCGAGCGATATCGCTGCTGCGTCACAAAATCGGTGACGCTTTAGGCCTGTTTCAGACATCAGTTTTTTCTGTCAGTCTAAATCCGCTAAAATAGTGTAAAACTGATCCGCAGGCGGACTGACAGAAACGGGGGACAGCGGATCGGCGGATGTACGGATCCGCCGATGGTAAAAATTTAAAGGAACCGCGCCTGGGGAAAAAAGAAAAAAAAAAATCCAAAAGTAATACCGGCGGATGTAGTGGCATCCGGAAGAGAGCGGGCATCAGCGGTGAGCGTTCATATCGCGCGATGCGAGAGCATGAGGGAGGAGATCACGCGATGCGAGATGTGGAAGAGTGCGCGGTGTGAGAAATGGCGCTGGAGATCGGGTGAGAAATTGAGGAGGCAGGTAAGGAGAGAGAGAGAGAGAGAGAGAGAGAGAATTTTCATCCAGCAGCGAGACTTCATTCAGGGTTAAAAGGGGAAAATGCGGATCCGGACAGCAAAAAAACGTTGCATGGTCCGTTCGGTGATCTCAGCGGACGCCAAAATTTTGGCGGATCCGCACAAATACAGATGCAATGGACGATCATCAGTCAAAATCCGCCAATAATGAAAGTCAATGGGGAAAAAACAAATCCGCCAATAAAAATGGCGGATCCGTTTTTTTGGCAAATCGGCGGATCTTGACTGATTTGTGAAAAACTGAAGTGTGAAACAGGCCTTAGTGATATCGCTATGTGTAAAGCCCCCTTTAGAAGACACCTTACAGAATCTCCAGAGATCAGGGATTATCTGAAGGCCATTTCAAGAATAAGACCTCGAATTTCTAAACCAGTTACCCAGTGGGACCTCGCCTTGGTGCGCAAACAGTTAACTAAGCCACCATTTGAACCTCTGATCTCGGTCAAATTGAAATTCCTGACCCTCAAGACTGTTCTCTGGCTAGCAGTCACCTCGGCCAAAAGTGTGAGCTACAGACTATGTCCTCCAGGGAATTCTACACTGTATTCACACAGGATAGGGTTAATTTGAGACTTCTTCCTTCAGACCAAAATTTCCATCGTCAGAGAATCTGAACCAAATGATCTCTCTTTCAGCTTATGTTCCTGAAGCAAGATCATTCCAGGAAGATCTCTCTACTCTCGACATTGTAAGATGTCTAAAAGTTTACCTCGAAAGACCTCGGACGTTCAGTAAGGATGAAAACCTCCTGGTACTTCATTCAGGAAATTTCAAGGGGAAGAAGGCCTCAAAACCTTCCCTTTTCAAGATGGTTTTGTGATTGCATTAGGCTGTGCTATCAAAATGCCAATGTTCCACCTCCCCAGTTCACCTCTGCCCATTCAACTAGGGCAGTATCTACTATCCAGGCTGAGAGGGTTTCTGTATCTATTGACCACATATGTCGCTCAGCTACAAGGTCAACACCGATGACCTTCTATAAATACTTTAGATTAAAAGCTTTCTCTGCTCCATCTACCACCTTTTGCCAGATCTATTCTAGACTATCTCGATCTCTCTCTCAAATAAAAAATATGTGCTAGATCCCATATTGTGCTGCTGTGGACGTAGGGGAAGATTGGATTATTGTGCAAATCTGTTTTCCCTTAGTCCAGCAGCAACACAAGGCTCCCACCATGGCTTATTCACTATCATCGTTAGGAAGGACTGAGACCTTGTTTAGTGGAAAAAGCTTTTTGAAAAAGAACACAGGTCTAGTGTTCAAAACGCGTCGCTCTGACATTTATGTGAACTCTGTCAACTTTGTTTTTACACAATAAATTATGAATATTTTGGAAGCTGGGAATTTCTCCTTTTTTTTCTCTATCTTTAGTGGCCAGCCCTTACACTGTGCATGCACACATATTCCAGTTCATCTCTTTAGGTTTTTGTTTGTTTTTTTGCACTCTTCCTTAAGCTGGACATTACATTCATATAGTTTCCTATGGTTGGGTGTCCAATAGCAGAGTCTCAGTCCTTCTCAGTTTTATGGCTCCAAAGTTCGGGTCCTCATTGATTTCAATGAGGTGGTACAGGTTCAGATTGAAGTTCAGGTACAGTTCTGGTACCAAAAACGAACTAAAGTTCTGTCGGTTACAAGAACCCAAACTTCCATGAGTCTGCTCATCCCTATGTAAACTTTAAACCCCTCAAAGTCCGTCACGCTGCGCTGAAATAAAAACAAACACATATTGGTGTAAATTGTTAACCATCGACTTTATCAAATTCTTACAGTTACAAACCTCTACACCGTTTCTAAGAAAATAATAAAAAAAACAAAAGTAAACAATAATACTGTCAACAGTGAGATTCACCCCCCCCTCCCAAAAAAAATAACATTTTTACTTTTTGGGGATAAAAATACTAAAAATAATCCAGTTCATACATAATAGTTGCATAATTTAAGTTTTCATGTCCAAGAAATGGTGACATTTCAAAAATTGGCAATTTGAAACGTACAAGTAAATTAAAGCAAATGGAAGCGGTATAGAAAATAAAATAAATATTAGAAAACAATAATCTACTAACCCAAATTGCATCAAATGGACTAATATTAAAAGTACACATACAACTTCAAATGCATATTTTGAGGTTCAATACAGGTGGCCGGTAACATTTGGCAAAGGTTTAAAGGAGAATACAGTCAAACTTTTTCTATACCTACAGGAGCTTGAGGGTAAAAAAAAAAAGAAATATATATACAATTTGTACCTTATTTTACATACATTGTCTCAAACACTACAACATACACCCTTAAGATCTACCTGTTTATAACAGGAAAACACTACAAAATCAATTTTTCTCATACAGTGCTCAAAAATTCTTTCCCTAACAAAAATATCAGTGCAGGTTTTGGGCTTTTTTTTTTTTTTTAGTGTCAGATACTATGCAAAGTCAACATGAAAGTATCATTTTTCAGAATTCAGCCATACAATGAGTCTTAAAAATATGACCTAAAGGGAAACAGGTTTTTGCTATGTAATTTGAGAGCACCATCATTTAGTGGCAGAAAACCTGATTCTAGCGATGTGTCACTTACCGAGCTATGTGGTGCTGTTTCTATAAAATCAGTGTTTTATCAGCAGGAGATTATCATTACAGGACTAGGTGTCTCCTGCCTTCTAGTCCTCCTGCTCTGCGTTACCACGCCTCCACAACTGATTGGTAGCTTACTATAGTGTGCACAGGAAGCTTCCAATCAGTGGTGTGGGTGGGGCTATCCATAACTCAGTATTCTGAGCTCTGCAGCAGATAAAACTGTGATTTTATCACAACTGCTGCACCCTGTAAACTAAGTGATATATCGCTGGAATCAAGGTCTATGTACCTATATCATACTGTTCTTCGATTAGACAGCAAAAACCTGATTACAGATTTAATTTAATGTATTACTATGATATTTGTTATTGCGGTTATTAGTTATAGAAAAACTTTTTTCGAATATTTTACTAAATTTGAAACTTGTTTGCCAGAATGTTCATACCCAACCGATAATGAGTTTCAGACCATGTTATTATGGAAAGTAAACACTCTTTGTAAATTCATGAAAACGTTTAACTAACCTTAAAAAAAAATATAAAAAGAAAAAAAACAAAGTTAAAAGAAAATTTCAAGGTGCAGCTTTTGGGATTAAAATAATATTAATGTAATTATTTCTTACTAGTATTATGTTTTCACCTGTTTAACTTCTGAATATTCTTAATTTCCGCTTCCAAGCAGTTGAGGATGTTATCTAAATCTTATCTCTGGTAGGGAGAGAAGTACTGGTTCTCCTTGAGGAGATTCAGTTGGTGTATGGCGTGTTCCAGGAAATGCACCATGGGAAAACAAGTATGCAAATGATCTCACCATTAGGAAAAAAACAAAAAAAACTTTGTCCAGTACCACCTCTAGGTAACAACCCTAAAAGTTAATTTCTTTCCCAAAAAGAGCCTGGAAACATGATTAGTGATATTATCTGCCTATAGCTGATGCGAAAGAACAATTCCTTCCTTCTGGAGAGAAGCCAATTTGAATATCTAAACCCTAAATTTTCTAGTATATTTAATTCTCCAGAAAAATTAAACAAAAAAAAAAATAATTCAAAGATTCAAGATTTTAAAGGGCGCCAATGAAATATTTATAAGAAGACTCCAACCTACCATATGTCAGGATAAATGATGTCTTCTTATGTCCCTCTGAGGAATCAGGGTCTCAATCTGAACACATTGCAAATACAAGCGAGTCAACATTTTGTGTTTTGAGGTGCACAATCGGAATTAAACGTTACTATTTTAATCTCTCATGATTTGCAATCTCACCTTGGGGTTTGTTTCTATACATCTCACAAAACGTGCTAACATATGGCCACTTAAAGAGGACTTGTCACAAGCCAAACATGTTTGTTTTTTTTTTAACCTGGTGTAAATGCTGCTCTTCTCCCGGTTCCGGTGTTGTTTGTCTTTTTTTCCTGTGCCTCTCCGTTCCTGAGATATGGCATCTTTTTTCCTGTATTGAAATCTAGCCTTGTTGGCCAACTGCGTGCGGTTCTCAACTCTTCTGTGTGGGAGTCTTCTTCAGTTGGCTGAAATACTAGAATTCAAGACATTAAAGACAGGACCATATCTCGGGAACGGAGAGGAGCAGGAACAAAACGACAATGACGCTGGACTGAGGAGAACAGCGGCATTTACACCAGGTAACACTATTGCAGATTTATGACAAGTGACAGTTCCTCTTTGATGCTTTCCTACGGCATGGTATGTAACATCATACTACACTTTTGTCCATGTTGCATCACGCTTGGGAACTTTTTGTCTACCTCAAGCCTAAATTGATCAATTTGTATCTGTAGATGAATGCCATAAATAGGTTGACTAAATATTGATATGTCGTTAATGTCCTGTCTGTAGGAATACCCCACCAACAGTAAAATCAAGTGGTATCTCCTCATGGTCTTCTCTTTCTAGACCCTGAAGAGCTGGATATTGTTTATATTGGACCAGCCATTGGGTCGCTGGAAAACTATTGCAGAGCCCAACTGAAAAGAAATATCATGGTGCTGTGGTTCATGGATTCCCACTGATCAGACATTGATGACATACCATATTGATGACATATTGAAATAAAACTGAACCTTACATTACGACATAATATAGGGCGATTGTCCTTGCCGTTCATAAGGTTGACTCTGCAAGGTTTGTCCACTGTCTGGTACCAGATACTATCAACTATCATTATCAAGAACAATGGCTACAACACCAATGGCTTCCAGGCAAGATACAGCTCTCTCTTTATAATTATGGCTTACATATAGATAAATCGCATTACTTTTTGGAATATTTGGTAATATTTTCCAGCTCACAATAGATATATATGGCTAAAAAGGTGCCAATATAGTGCAAAAATAATACAATGACTTACACATATCGGTTAGGGGCAATTTAAATGCCCAATATTCAGTGAAAAGCCGAAAAAATAAGGTTTTACAATCCTTCAAGGGGTTTTCTGGAACTATTTTATTTTTTTTACTTTTGACCTAAGAACTAGTAGGCAGTTAGCTGATAACCTGATCTACTAGGCACTGACTCAGAGTGGTCACTGACTGCTACAATGTTCGATGTTGCTGCTTCACGTTAACAGAGTATCTTTTCTTCCGGCTGCTCTTTTGAAGGGGCATGACTTCCGACATCATGCTGATTGACTGCCGGCACTCCGCTGCTTAACTGTAGGGAGTCGACTGTCAATCAGCATGACATCAGCAGCTACGTCACAGCAACAGAGCAGAGCAGTTAAGCAGCGAAGTGCCGGCAGTCAATCAGCATGACATCAGCAGCTACGTCACAGCAACAGAGCAGAAGAGAATCTGCTGACATGGTGTCAGCAGAATCTGCAAAATTGCTGGCAGGTCTGGGCAGGCAGAGATTTGAACCGGGAAGAACAGGCAGGTAGTTCTTATGCCCAAAGTAGAAAAAAATAAAATAACTTCGGACAACCCCTTAATGGGTTTGTATGAGGTTAAGAAAACATGTCTGCTTCCTTCCAGAAACAGCTCCTCTTTTGCGCATGGACTGTGTCTCGTATTGCAACTCAATCTGATTCAAGTGAATTGTCCATGGACCTTTAGAGAGAGGTGACCCTACACCGTTTAATCCCAACCCCTTCACTATTTGAGGAATTAGCTCAAGGGTTAAGGAATGGGGATGAGGTGAAAACTAGAGTTGAGCGAATTTGATCGGATTCGGTTCCGAATATGATCGGCAGCGAATATTGTTTTTGCAATATTCGTCAAACACAGCCCAACGTCATTAGAATCAATGGGAGTAGAAATTACCGAATATGTTCAGAACCGGTCAACAAACACACATTCGGCATGACTAGGGTACAAATATGGCACGAATATGGCAAATTCAGATTTGGCGACTGAATCTGAACAAATTCGCTCAACTCTAGTGAAAACTCCTATCTTGGGTGGCAAAATTCCTGGGGCCACTTTTTTTATTTTTTTGTCCAATTTTGCCATATATTTTCTAGGAATCCCTTAGTACAGTAGCCCATAGGTGGAGAATGAAAAGCTGACAATGATATGCAATTAAAATGGCCATCTATTTACTGCACAATTACATATGGGAAAAGCTGGAGCAAGATTCATAATACTGCTATAAAAAAAATGGGGGCAGAAACATATCCCCCCACACACAATACTGAATGACATGATAGGAAATGGTCAATTAATGTCTAGTATAATACAAGGTTACTCATTATCATAAGTCTGAGCAGTGGGATAATAACGAGTCTCTATCCTCTGTAGCACAGGGGATGACTAATGAGATCAGATACTTCAAAAATTCTACCTAGACCACCACATTGTGGTCCTTCTACCTAGACCACCGCATTGTGGTCCTTCTACCTAGACCACCACATTGTGGTCCTTCTACCTAGACCACCGCATTGTGGTCCTTCTACCTAGACCACCACATTGTGGTCCTTCTACCTAGACCACCGCATTGTGGTCCTTCTACCTAGACCACCGCACTGTGGTCCTTCAACCTAGACCACCACATTGTGGTCCTTCTACCTAGACCACCACATTGTGGTCCTTCTACCTAGACCACTGCACTGTGGTCCTTCTACCTAGACCACCGCACTGTGGTCCTTCAACCAAGACCACCGCACTGTGGTCCTTCAACCTAGACCACCGCACTGTGGTCCTTCAACCTAGACCACCGCACTGTGGTCCTTCTACCTAGACCACCACACTGTGGTCCTTCTACCTAGACCACCACACTGTGGTCCTTCAACCTAGACCACCACACTGTAGTCCTTCTACCTAGACCACCACACTGTAGTCCTTCTACCTAGACCACCACATTGTGGTCCTTCTACCTAGACCACCACATTGTGCTATGAGTCATCGCAGAGACCACAAGAAAAGGCGAAAGTCAGCGGTGCTGACGGCAAGGTGCAGAATATAGAAAAATGAAAAATTAGATACCGGATACTCTATAGATATGAAGCAACTATGGCACGAACAATAAGGGATTTCCATAAGAATATGGCTCAGTTGTCATCTATCACCATCTATATGGCATCATCTATAATGGATATCCAAGGAATCAGCCTGCGGATCGTGAAAATGGACTGGAGCTCATCCTGGACGTTAATGGAAATGTGCCCTCCTTTCTACACATCGCTGGGGGCGAGATGGCTTTATTTACTGTGGTGGGTGGAATTGATTTTACTGACATTGTAGTGATGTTAAAGCGTAAATTAAGCTTAAAGGGGTATTCTGTAATAATGCTTTTATCACCCCATTTCCTTCATCATGAGAACGTAGGACCTCTATTCCCTAGTCACTAAGAGGAGACAGTATGGAGCAATGATCTAGTGAGTGCCCTGCAACTCTATTCAAAGGCCGTGGCTAATGCCCAACTTCTGCTTCATCCTGAATCCCACCAAACATGTCACATAACTGTCGGAAATACTATTATTTGGTGGACAACTCTTTCCTCCAACGCCCCCATACACAGAAACGATCGGCTCGACTTGTGTACTATGAGGCATCCACTGTTAGACGCCTATGGCAGCGGCTTAATGCTGCACTGAACAAAGGGATCGACTGTTGAAAATCAACAGGATGGATCTCCTTCTCCCCCTCGAACATTATCTGTCAGGGAAGAGTCAGTAGACCCCCATAGATATTAGACAGTTGACCGATATTGGTGGGTTTAGTCTAAAATAAATGGGCGCCTTAAAGGGAATCTTTCACCAGATTTTTGATATGTAATCTGAGATTAGCATAATGTAGGGACAGAAAGCCTGATTCCACCAATGTGTCACTTACTGGGCTGTGTGTTGCGGTTTCCATAAACTAGTGCCTTACTAGTCCAACCACGCCCCACTGTGGGTGGGGCTATACAGAGCTCAGCATTGCTATCATATCAAAATGACAGCTTGCAGACCAGCAAATGATACATAATTGGAATCAGGGTCTCAGCCCCTACATCATGCTGCTCTTGGATTACATAACAAAAACCTGGTGATAGATTCCCTTTAAGTCCTACCCTTGATCTTAGAGCTGAAGGGAACTGGAGACTGTTGGGACCCCCCACCTATTTATCAATTTACATATCCAGTAGATACATGAAAAGGGTTTTGGACTGGAATATTATTATATGTTGAAAAGTTCTGAAATGTTCTGATATAATTTGTATTTCAAGTCCTCATCACATTCAAGATCTTTGCTGTTAACACCAATGTCTATGTTCAACAACGTAGGTATATGACCTGAACTAGCAACCTCACATGATCAGAAAGGAGGCTGTTCCATCTGGAATATGCACAAAACGGGCACAACACACTCATCGGAACGGGCCAGGACTCTGGACTGGCAACTTGACTACCATTCTTAATATAAAGTCATGGTGGAATTGTTTTTCTAAAAAAAAGTTTTCCAAAGAGTCCTAATGGATTCCAAGAACATACAACGGAGCCCATCAGGTTTTATTTTGGGCTACGATATCTATGATGTCAAGAATGCACCAGAACCCTGATGGAATGAGAACAAAGACCAATGTGATTAAAGACTGATCAGGCCAAAGTCACTAAGACTGAGATATACTGTACTTTGGTAATTTTGAAAGTCGCGTCTATGATATCCCCAAATGGATGTACTATTGGGAAATATATTACATGTTCAGAAATAAGACTATTGATATAAACACTATTGAGAAATGGCTTTCCTCAGTCTACCCAAAAGGTGCCCATTAAAGTTTATATTAACTTCAACAATTCAACAGTACTACAAAATAGTTTAGAAAATCTAAATCTAAAGCTGGTCTCACATATTAGATGTATTTAGGTCAAACTCGCTAATTTTGGCTACACTAGCCAATCATCGAAAGGCCATGGGGACCCGCAAACTCTACGCTGATGGAAGATCTTGGGGAAGATATTAATCCAGTAATTGTCTTTTTAACTGCTTAATCCTTCCATTTTGGGGACGATAACCCTCTGCCAGAGGAATTTGGCAGAAGCTTACCCCTTTTTTTTTTCTACCGAAAACACGGGCATGCTCGTATGTGTATGGGGGTGTCAGGGTAGATACTGTAGCTGTTCTCTGAAGGAAGGTTTAGCTGACAGCTTTCTTGTGTGACCATACGGTCAGTCTAAAAGTTCTATAATCATGGATATTTTTTTTTTAGAATGATCCATTATGGACAAAAAAGACTTTATTGTCTTTTGGAAATTATTGAATGTAAAATCAACCTAAGCTGTAAGGAAGACGAAAATGTAATGCAATTCTGCACTATAACCTGAGCTTTATGCGCATTGCTATCCAATATATTCAGTTGCTCGCATACTTGTACACAAAGCCTTCTAACGAATGTGTAAAGGTGTAACTTAATGCATTTTGGGACATGAATGAAAGCTTGATTTTTAGGAGACAACTATAAACCTTCTGGATGGAATTAGGTGTCACAAATACTATAGATTGCCTCATCAAAACCACTCTTTTCCATACATTTTATCCAAGCGTATGGACCTCGTAATAGAGGTGCCCCTCTTAAGTTCAAAAGTAAAAGCAGCTCCTGTTCTGGTTCATGGTCAGGTAGGTGTCAGATGAGCTTTACACAAGTCTAACTCCTGGCACTCCCCCTTCCCACCATTTTCTGGTATTGCTATCGAAAATTAGAAACTGGACCTTCTGGAATTTATTGCCGATCACTAGAAAAAATGGTTGACCTCATGAAACTTCCTTTTAAAGTTGTAAACTTAAGAGTTTGACCTTGGCCATATTTTTGGTTCAGCTATATTCTATGACCTATCACCCTAGATGGACCCACACCACTAGGAACTTTTAGTGGTCAAGGTCATGATAATCCAAGAAGCCGGTGACCACAATTACACATCTCCACAACAACGGACATCATGTACTCCAATCCAATCACCCAACCAAGGTCAGTAACACTCTACAAAGGTTGGTGATAATTTTAATGGTTGGACATGACCTTCTCTTTATGCAACATAACTTTTCATGTTTTTCAAGGGAAGCAAGGAGACAGAATGACTTACAAAGCTCAAGTGACAAAGCCACAATGTTCAACAAGCTCAACTCATAATGATCAAGAAATAGATACAAGAGTCCACGAATCGATAATGTAAAAGGACGCTCTGTCCACTATTCGAGAAATATGGTCTTACTCTTCTACTTTTAATGAGAAGGCTATGTAATCATCAAACATTGAAAGAGCCTGTTGTATGTCATTAGATAAACTGTTCTCTTAAGGAAACAGAGACTCTCTTGTTCATGAGTTGTGTCTAAAATCAATGCCAAATTCCCTTGTATGAGACTTGGGTAGAGATGAGCAATTGTCATGATCCAATATCCAGTCCGATCATCGGTGGCAGCCGGTCTTTACTTTCAGCCTAGTAAGCACCAGAGGGGCCAACGATGCCGGAAGGAGAATGCCAAACACAGATGTGAAGACGGAGAACCAGAATGGACACCGGATCAGGGTTCATCTCTAGACTGAGGTACAGTACCAGAAAGAGCCTGTGGAAAATAGTAGCGCTGTTTCATGAATCAGGTAGCCCTGGAAGAGCTATTTCTTTTCCATGGTCATCACTAGTAACACCATGATCAGGTAAGGTTCGGAAAGGCAGTGATAGGTGGCAAGTGATTTAAAACACAAGTCTTAGAAGAGATTTACAAAATTTCCAGAAAACAATTTGTAGAAATAACTTACTCAAAACTAAACAAGATAAGCTTTGTATTTTTTAATCTTTGTATTACATTTTTAGGAAAAAAATACTCATGCTGGCTCTAGAGCCACTTTTTTCTTTTTAAATATGGCAACTAAGTACGGTATTTATAAAAGGGGATGTCCAGGGCTGGAAAAAAGGTAAAAACCTGTCCAAGCTTTTCAATAAAGAGGTTGGGGTATTCCAGCCCAGACTATGTGGTTCTATATATATATGAATATCAAGTGGAAATCCCTTTTCACAATACATTTCAAAGATTTATACCTTTCTTTCTGTTTTTTTTTTTCACGCACACTCTATTATTTGCAGCTACAAAAAATATGGATAGGTCAAAGGGGTCCATAGAATCCTAGAATGTTAAAGATGGAAGGGACCTCCAGGGTCATCGTGGCCAACCCTCTACTCAATGCAGGATTCACTAGACCATCTCAGACAGACGTCTGTCCAGCCTCTGTTAGCCATGTCCTACAGCTCTCCGATATTCATAATACGGCTCGTCTACTATGAAAAAGACTGCGTTTTATTGCTTCTATAAGTTCATTAAAATGTCCATAGGATACATAATGAACACAGACTTCATATTATGGTGCTAGTTGGGTTTCTGTAGGGTCTGGAGTTTCTTATGTGAATCATAAAGATGGACCTGGAGAGGAAAACAAAAACCTGCCATGATGGACAAGGCACGCACATTGGTTAAACACAAAGTGGCTTGTATGGCTAATTACGTCAGATTCTATACATCCCGTCATCAGGCTTGTAGAAGCAAAATCTATGTAAACCATTTTTTTTTTACTTTTGTGCTATTCCAGTAAACTATCATTTCATGGATGCAAATGATCAGCCTCCATAGTAAACATATTAAGTGTACTTGTCACATATGCACAAATGGATGTATTCTGTAAGTATCGGCCAAAAAGTAATGTGAGATGTTCCCCAGTGGTTCTGATCTCTAAACTCGCCCATATCCTTACACATGCCATGAAAGTGGGAGCATTTGTAACTTGGATAGATTTACATTTTTGGGTTGGAACGTGAATAATTTAAGGATGGAGCTTGTGCCTCATTATATTGGGGCTTAAAGGGCTTTCCCGTCACAGTAATTGGCCAATCGATGCTATGCTGCTTCCGTAACTCCTACAGAAACGAATGGGAGTTAGAGAAAGCGCGTAACCCAACAAGGAAAGCCGTTTCCATAACTGGGGAGTTATGAGAGACAAGAACCAGACGGGTGTGCGACCTGGGTACTCAGTGTCAAGCAATGGAGAGCCACACACAACACTTCCTTGGCTAGTAAAATGGACATGGACCACAAAATGAAGAGCTATGACTTCTCATAAGCCTTTGGCCATGAGTTAGTGATGTTGCCTAATCTAGGTGACTTTATAGGCCATAGTTGCTTGGCGATCATGGCCCTGAGAGCTACTTGGCCACAACATAAGGGCGTAATCCTGAATCTGGGAATATGACACCGTCACAAGTCTTCTAAGCTTACACAGACACTGTAGGTGCATGATGCCCAAGGAAGGGCATCAAAGGCCATTTTTAACTTAGCTAGGGGAAGCTAACTCAATAATTACCCACCTACGACTTTGCGTCTATATTAATGACCTTGTTCATTCCTTTGGCCACGAGTTAATGATGTTGCGTTTTATAGGTTGTATTCACTCGGGCCGATTCCACTGTATATGAGTGACAAGCAAACGTTTGTAGCCCATCAAGGTCTACAGCTACAGAAATCAAATCGATTATTGATGTCCACCTGATTGAGTGGTCAGCGACGCACGTTTACGAGATGAGACTTTATGAAACTTTATCTTTTTTTTTTATAAGTACTAAAACACTGTGCATACTATTGGCAATAAATATAAGCAACATGTTAGAAGGATTGTCTATTTAATTTTGCAACATATCACTGACATAGTGTACTATCAAAAGCCATTGGAGTTCCACGGTCGGCATCTGCTATTAAAAAGTCTGTGACGAACGCGACGACTTCTTGTATCCCTAGAGGCTAGTCATGAATGGCTATACATACAGAGATAGATGGGATAAAAAAAATGGAGTTTGTCACACTTGAGTTTGATGTTGGGTTTCCATGTAAGGAATGTGGGAGTGATCGATTCGAAAGTCGTCCAAACTTTCATAGTCACTTATGGCCACTTCTGTATCTTCCAGTCCACAGCTGGCCGACACGTCCGAAGAAGAAGCACCTACTGAATTGTGCAAGGATAAAGATACATTATCTGTGCTTGTCTTGTCCACCTTTTGGCTTTGGGCAGGCACAAAAGTACTAAATGAATGTCCGGGTTGTAAGCTGGAAGTGTCTATTTCGCTTGAGAGATGATGGGGTGGGAGATACTGGCTCGGATGAAACTGAGGACGACGCCGGCAGTCTGGACTGAGTGTGCTGATCACAGATCTCGGCTGTACTTTAGGAAGGGTATCGTAATGTTCATGAAAGTCCTCCGGGAGAGGAGGTGGAAGCTGATCTTGACTTAAATAATCTTCCTGATGAGGAGGTGGGTAGTCACTGTCAATGTCGTACCCTCCCAGGTAGTAATCCGTCTCCAGTTCTCTGGTGCTACCATGGTGGGCCGATGACCCCTCAGCAGTTTCATAGTTCGGGGCCTCCTCAATATCGGATAAATGAGCGCTTGGCATCCAATCAGAAGTATCCCAGTGGTATGCTGTGGAGATATAAGGGTCTGAAGTTAATACAAGGATGCTGAAAAGCTTTCGGAAAGCGTCATGCTCCTGTTAATGGAGTGGTCAGTCATGCGGCTCGTGTTGAGTCCTCGTCTTGTGCGTTCTTCCAAGCTTATGACATAAAAACGATTTGCACGGGGTAGTGATCGCTTATAATGTAACTCAAACACAATAGCAGTTGGATTAGATAAAATGTTACCAGCATGCTAGAGGGTGGGCGGGGGGAAAATGTGAAGGGTGGGAGAAGCAGGCGGGAAAAAAAAGGTAAAGCTTGCAAAATGTCGTTTTCACAAAAAACATGTTATGGGCACCAGACATGTTAACAAGGCAACTGAATTTGGGTTACACAATGTCACCTCTGTTGTAATTCTGCCCTTGGTCCAATATTGGAGCTGTTTGGTTCAAAGGAAAAAAAAAGAAAAAAACTTATAATTCACAAACATCAATGCAAAATATTCCACTTAGAACTCCATTTCACAGATAAAAGGAACCTGTCAGCAGGCATGTGCCATGTAATCGGAGGGCAGACAGATTCCCTTTAAAACCAGCTAAAAAAGGTTTAGAAATGCTGCAACAATTTTCTTTTTTTTAATCCATTCTCCCCATGGCACAGTTTGTTATTCATGATGTAACAATTCTTTTTTTCTCCCCATCTATGAATTTTAAAATCCCCATCTTCCTGTCGACATAACTGTGTGCGGGCTTCTTTTTGGCGCAAACCATTATATTTTTTTAATTGCCACCTAGGTCAATTGTTTTTCCCTAGGATTCACCGAGTAGTATAAATAACGCCTTCCCTGTATTTCTGGTATATGAATACACCAAATTTATACACGGTTTTTAATATTTTACTGCTTTACTACTTCTGCTCAAAAAAAGCCCCTTTTTAAGTAAGATTTGTTACCAGATTACAACATGTAGTTGTATCATTAGGGTGTATGCACACACAGTTTTGGAGTTTTTGGGATCCACTCCAAAAAAAAGTCTGAAAAATAAAAACCACTCAAAAATACTTGAAAGACTATTCATTTCTATGGTAAATCCACTTGGCTGTCAATTTGTTCAGGCACTGGAGCATTATTTTCCGCTTCAGGTTTTAAATAAAAACACCTGATGGGGAAAAAAAAAAGCACATGTCACTTCTTTGAACGCTCCAAACTATGAACTGTCCAATCAGAAGGCTGCAAAGCATGCTTCAGGAAAAAAAACTCTTCTTCAAAGATGCTTAAAAAAACTCTTTAAAAAACACACAAATCTCCCCCAAAAACTTCTCAAAGAAGCAGTTTCCACCAGCAAACTTGATGTTTTTTATCAAATCGAAAAAACTCTGTGTGCATATTCCCTTTAGGCCAAGTCCCCACAATGAGTATTTGGTGGGTTTTCTCCGCAGCGTACTGCTTTTCCAGCAAAATGTATTGGATTTATATAAATCTTATGCCCACTGAGCTTTCTCTTTACACTGCAGAAATTAACCATCAAAAACGCACCAAATACTCATCTTGGGGACACAGCCTTAATGTATATATTTTACCATCTAAACTAGTATATCCAGATTCTAAGGAACTTTTTTTGTTTTAATCCACTTTTTATTATTATAGATTTTTTATTCTACTTACTGTGCAAGATTAAAGGGACGGTCATCTTGTCTGAGCTGCTGTTAGCAACATTTAGAGACACCTTACAGGAGCCACATGGACTATAAAGAGCCATAGACAAGATCTTACTTGTAGGAGAGTGCCATGGGTATGGTCTGTGACCTGGGCAAAGGTCATTGTGCTGAAAGGGGGGGGGGAATGAGCTGTGATATCACCTATTGTGAATGGTGGATCCTGTGTTATCTACTGTATATAGAAGTGTTATCAGTCATTGTACAGGAGGAGGAGGTGAGCTGTGATATCACCTATTGTGAATGGTGGATCCTGTGTTATCTACTGTATATAGAGGTGTTATCAGTCATTATACAGGAGGAGGAGGTGAGCTGTGACATCACCTATTGTGAATGGTGGATCCTGTGTTATCTACTGTATATAGAAGTGTTATCAGTCATTGTACAGGAGGAGGAGGTGAGCTGTGATATCACCTATTGTGAATGGTGGATCCTGTGGTATCTACTGTATATAGAAGTGTTATCAGTCATTGTACAGGAGGAGGAGATGAGCTGTGATATCACCTATTGTGAATGGTGGATCCTGTGTTATCTACTGTATATAGAAGTGTTATCAGTCATTGTACAGGAGGAGGAGGTGAGCTGTGATATCACCTATTGTGAATGGTGGATCCTGTGTTATCTACTGTATATAGAGGTGTTATCAGTCATTATACAGGAGGAGGAGGTGAGCTGTGACATCACCTATTGTGAATAGTGGATCCTGTGTTATCTACTGTATATAGAAGTGTTATCAGTCATTGTACAGGAGGAGGAGGTGAGCTGTGATATCACCTATTGTGAATGGTGGATCCTGTGGTATCTACTGTATATAGAAGTGTTATCAGTCATTGTACAGGAGGAGGAGGTGAGCTGTGATATCACCTATTGTGAATGGTGGATCCTGTGTTATCTACTGTATATAGAGGTGTTATCAGTCATTATACAGGAGGAGGAGGTGAGCTGTGACATCACCTATTGTGAATGGTGGATCCTGTGTTATCTACTGTATATAGAAGTGTTATCAGTCATTGTACAGGAGGAGGAGGTGAGCTGTGATATCACCTATTGTGAATGGTGGATCCTGTGTTATCTACTGTATATAGAAGTGTTATCAGTCATTGTACAGGAGGAGGAGGTGAGCTGTGACATCTCCTATTGTAATGATGGATCCGATGTTATCTACTGTATATAGAGGTGTTATCAGTCATTATACAGGAGGAGGTGAGCTGTGATATCACCTATTGTGAATGGTGGATCCTGTGTTATCTACTGTATATAGAGGTGTTATCAGTCATCGTACAGGAGGAGGAAGTGAGCTGTGATATCACCTATTGTGAATGGTGGATCCTGTGTTATCTACTGTATATAGAGGTGTTATCAGTCATTGTACAGGAGGAGGAGGTGAGCTGTGACATCCCCTATTGTAATGATGGATCCGATGTTATCTACTGTATATAGAGGTGTTATCAGTCATTATACAGGAGGAGGTGAGCTGTGATATCACCTATTGTGAATCGTGGATCCTGTGTTATCTACTGTATATAGAGGTGTTATCAGTCATTGTACAGGAGGAGGTGAGCTGTGACATCTATTGTGAATGGTGGATCCTGTGTTATCTACTGTATATAGAGGTGTTATCAGTCATTGCACAGGAGGGGGAGTAGGTGAGCTGTGACATCACCTATAAAAGTTTAATATCGCATTGTTATCCTGCCTGTGATGATAATGAGTTGACTACGGAGAAGTGATCTCTACAGAACTAGTTTTCTGATACAGACAGTGACATCCAAAAATAGAATATTTAAAAAAAAATGTTAAATACAGCAACTTGTTTTAGACAATAGTTTAAAATCACTTTAAATAAAATGTGCTATTTCTTTAGTATACATTTAAGGGTACAACGATGACACACGGTACAAATTCACGAATGACATTATCCATTTTATATAATAGGCAAAGTTTGCAGAAAAAGTGTAAATACCTTCAGTTTCTACATTATCAACAACATTGTTGACTAGATGAATGACAGTCACTATGGAAGCTTGCGGGAGGGAGAAAACACAAGACGGGAGGAAGGGAGAAAAAGGGAGACAACAGAAAGGTTAGTATTACACCACCCAAACGTGGTTACTGCATCAATCACCGGATGTCACCCACACTTACTGTACCATTCATGGGTAACATTCACGGAACGGTAGAATTAATGAGCAGTGCTGGGTCACCCATAATCAGAGCAGGATCAGACTGGGGTGACTTGGTCAATTATTTTAGGGTACAAACCTCCATCTGTACAGAACAGGGGCAGATCACAACTCTGTAATTGGCAATCCAGTGATATAACAGCCTTCAAATGGGGTATTTGTTGGGTGGACGTTTCGGACTCACTATGGTGAGGGTCCTCTGGTGGGCCAGTCTGTCCCTGTATCATCTGGCACACGCTCCTCATCAGGCACAAGCACACGTGCCTCCATAATAAAGATTGAATCATAGTTAGTTGGTGGTTGGAGATTCTCTTCCTTTTTCCTATTGATGTCCCCTTTTTATTGCCTCCTGAATGTTCATCCATCGCGGCACTATCTGATGCTGGACCATCCTGGGGCCAGGGACAGTAATCCTCATTGACCCATCTCTGGGAATTTTTGGAAGACAAAAATTACACACTTGTCCCGGTCTGGGCTCTGCTCCCTTCACCCCAGTCTGCTAAACTTTCTTGTGCGCCACATCGGGCTTTGCAAGTAGCCCAGTGTGCTCCCATGTGATCATTCACCTAGGCCTGGTATCAAGTCTCTTAGTTTGACCTATTTCCAGTTTCCCCTGCTACCTGTTTCCAGTCTTCTAGTACCTCTGCTACCTGTCTGCAGTCTCCCGGACGTATCTGGTCTGCCTCCAGCTTCCAGTACCTCTGCTACCTGATCCTTGTCTTCCAGAACTTCTGCTACCTGTCTGCGGTCTCCCAGACATCTCCAGTCTACCTGCGGCTTTCAGTGTCTATGCTATCTGTTTGCAGTTTCCACTACCTCTGCTACTTTTGTGCAGTCTCTCAGATGTCTACTGTCTGTCTTTGGTTTCCAGTATTTATGCTACCTGCTCCTGGTCTTTCATGACCTCTGCTACCTGTTTGCAGTTTCCAGTACCTCTGCTACCTGTCTGCGGCCTAACAGATGTCTCCTGTCTGCCTGCAGCTTCCAGTACCTCTGCTACCTTCTCGTCTTCCCAGACCTCTGTTATCTGTCTGTGGTCTCCAGGACATCTCCGGTTTGATTGCAGCTTCCAGTGTCTGTTACCTGTCTGTGGTCTCCAGTACCTCTGCTACCTGTTTGTGTTTTTTTGGATGTCTCCTGTCTGCCTGCAGCTTCCAGTACCTCTGCTACCTTCTCGTCTTCCCAGACCTCTGTTATCTGTCTGTGGTCTCCAGGACATCTCCGGTTTGATTGCAGCTTCCAGTGTCTCTGTTACCTGTCTGTGGTCTCCAGTACCTCTGCTACCTGTTTGTGTTTTTTTGGATGTCTCCTGTCTGCCTGCAGCTTCCAGTAACTCTGCTACCTGCTCCTCGTCTTCCCAGACCACTGCTATCTGTCTGTGGTCTCCAGGACATCTCCGGTTTGATTGCGGCTTCCAGTGTCTCTGTTACAGGTTTGTGGTCTCCAGTACCTCTGCTACCTGTTTGCGGTCTTTCGGATGTCTCCTGTCTGCCTGCGGCTTCCAGCACCTCTGCTACCTGTTTCCTATGTGCTTCATCTCCCTGCTACACCGACGCCCGGGGCCTGTGTGTCTACCAGACCTTGGGCTTTTTCCTCACCTCACCTAGTGAGCCTGGCATTTGGTCAGTGAGGTCTCTACCTCTTCTATGCGTTTCGGCAGAGTTGGAAAATAGGTGTTCCTTCCCTTAAAATTGGCCTTAGCTTGTCTAACATAGGAAAAGTCCTGGATAAAAACATCTACATTTTACGTAGAAAAATCTGTATGTTAGATTTTACATTTTCCCTAGCGGACTTATGAAACGCATCTTTCTTCCTCTGTTTTGATAGATTTCATGATTAGTTTAAAAGCGAAACAGCAATATCACAGAAATATTACATCCAGAAGGTCGTGATAACAAAGATATAGCTAAAGAGAAGTCGGAGAAAAAAAAACTAATTATCTAGCAACTTCATACAGTATGTCATCAGCTGATTTAGAATGTTAATTGCTGTCATTAAAGGGGTTGTCCATATGCATTAGTTATCTATAGGAAAATTCATCAAGATTGATGGGGATCCAACACTTCTCACCCCCAGTGATTAGCTGTTAGCAGGTCCTGGGGTCCCCGGAAGTATGACATGTACAGAGTTAGAACAGCGCAGCTCCATACACCATGTAGTGGCCATTCTCGTGTACTGCAGCTCAGCTCCTATAAAAGTGAATGTGATCTCAGCTGCAGTACCGATAATGGCCACTACGCGGTGTATAGAGCCGTAATGTAGTGGCTCTGTCCACAGTAAAAATTTGGAAGCGGCTGATTTTTAGTGGTGTAGGTCCCTTTGATATGTATGACCTGTCCTAAGACTAAGTCATCAATTTATAAGGACAACCCCTTTAAGGGCGATCATATTTTTTTTTGAAAAGTGAAAATATATTTCTGGTCCCATCAGTCGTCCGTTAGCTGTCGTGCAGTCACGGCATGCCAACCATTCGCATATGACTGCTGCAGTCAATCACTGTTCTCAGCGGTCTCATGCTGTACATGGAGGCTAGAAAACAATGACCGCTAGAGCACAGGGGAATTTATCAGGTAACCTTTCTAAATATTTTAGACAATCCCCGCAATGGGTAAATTAAAAAGCTGTCAGCAGACAGGGGCCATACGGTAGCAATCCGCTTTCATGGGTATTGATGTTGATGAGATCCAATATGCATTGCAGCTCCACATTTTTGAATATTTTTGTATAGATGCACCCTTCACTATGATGTTATCGCAGCACGCTTCTGCAATCAACGCATCATGGCTGCCTTGTGGAAATTGAGAAGGATTACTAGGAAACCAAACGTGTAACTGTGGCATGCTATGAAAAATCTACATGTCTGTAACTGCCACTAGAGGGAGCCATAAGGATTTATACGCCTCCCATTGAACTCAATCATGAATACTCCTGCACTGAGCTCCCCCTAGTGGTGGCATATAGAAGCTTAAACATTTAACACCACTTTTTCTCCAGAATTGCTCAGAGGTGGTGATGAGATGGGGGATGCCAGAAAGAAAACATCTCCAAATATGACCATACCCCGAGATCATGGAAGGATAAAACAATATTACTACCTACTTATTTCACTAAGAAAATATAAACAGGAAATGTGTCCTCGGGTAAAAGTGACTTTCCTGGAAACAGGTCCTCGAGATAAAAGAGTGAAAATTGTGCTCAAAGTATATGGAAATGAAGAGATTGTGGAAGTGGAGTCCTTACCATTGTCATCTCCTGAATCCGACTGGAAGGAGTTCAAAGACTGGTTCTCGGAATTGTTCCCCTTTGTGTTCCCCACAAAACAAGTCATTTCTTCTGCTGCTTCCAGTCCTTTACCTTGAGATACAAAGCCCCCCACAAAAAACAATTATTTTACATCGACCCCAACAGACACCCCTTTACCAGAGTTCAATGATGGCCTCAATTCTACAGAAGAACATCAATTGTTGTAATTTTTCAGCATGCGCCCAACTCTCCTTCTGTCCTGTACTTCACTATTTCCACTCTACTTTGCTACCATCCATATTATTTGTGTGGTGACTGTGAACCCACCACAAGCTTCAAGATAGATCCGATAAATAATGAGACAATCAGAAAGATAAATAGATACAGTGGCATGTAAAGGTTTGGGCACCCCTGATCAAAATGACTGTTATTGTGAACAGTTAAGCAAGTTGAAGATGAAATGATCTCTAAAAGGTCTAAAGCTACAGATGACACATTTGCTTTGAATTTTAGGCACAAAAAATATATATTATCATCTTTTACATTTTAAAAATTACAAAACAGAAAATGGACAAATGCAAAAGTTTGGGCACCCTGCATGGTTAGTACCTAGTAGCGCCCCCTTTACAAGTATCACAGCTTGTAAACGCTTTTTGTAGCCAGACAAGAGTCTTTCGTTTCTTGTTTGAGGATTTTCATCCATTCTTCCTTGGACAATTCTTTCGGTTCTGTGAGATTCCTGGGTTGTCTTGCATCCTCTGCTATCTTGAGGTCTAGCCCCAGATTTTCAATGATGTTTAGATAAGGGGACTGTGAGGGCCATTGTAAAACCTTCAGCTTGGGCCTTTTGAGGTCGTCTATTGCGGATTTTGACGTGTGTTTAGGATCATTACCCATTTGTAGAAGCCATCCTCTTTTCACCCTCAGCTTTTTACAGATGGTGCTATGTTTGCATCAAGAATTTGAAGAAATTTTATTGAATCCATTCTTCTCTCTATCGGTGATATGTTTCCTGTGCCATTGCCTGCTACACAACCCCAAAGCATGATTGAGCCACCCCCATGCTTAATGGTAGGCGAGATGTTCTTTTCCTGAAATTCTGTGCCCTTTTCTCTCCACACATACCTTTGCTCATTGTGGCCAAAGAGTTCTATTCTAACCTCATTGGTCCACAGGACTTGTTTCCAAAATGCATCAGGCTTGTTTAGATGTTCTCTTACATACGTTTGATGCTGAATTTTATGGTGAGCAAACAAATCTCCAACGGTGCTCAAACTTTTGCAATGGCCCATTCTCCTATTTGTATTTTTTAATGAAAAAAAATTGAAAATATATATTTTTTGCCTAATATACAAAGGAAAGGTGTCAACTTTAACTTTAGGCCTTTTGACCAAGGGGATAGATTAGATAGATAGATAGATAGATAGATAGATAGATAGATAGGACTTACATTCATTTCCTGAATCCCAAGGTGATTTTCTGATGGAGTCACAGTCAGACCGACATGGGGATACTGATGGCATATTGGGAGCCACGCTGCAAACCACCACTCCTCTTCGGGCTGTGAGAATCCTAGGTGATTCCGGGTGGAAGGTTGTCATCTCCTGATGTTCCACCCCAAGTCCATCCACCATCTTATCTAAGTTATTCCTAGATTCACTCTGGAAACAAGGTGTGTAGGCCATGGGTCGTACAGGAACTTGAGGTGGACCAACCTCTTGATAGATATTTCTACTGTCTCCCCCACCTCTGAGATTCTTAAACTGTATCCCATTGGTTTTATTGAGTAATGCCGCTGTGGCAGGGTCTTGGACCAGGGTGATGTTGTTACGGGAGTAATTTTTTCGGAATACTTTTTTACGGAACACAATAAAGAGGATGATGAGGACAAATATGACAAAAAGCACCACTGCAATCCCAATAAGCTCCTCTTTGCCAACATAAGAATGCCCAGCTTGAATGTTGGGCACCACCACAGGTCTGAGACCACAATACTGTCCAACGTAGCCATGAGTGCAATTACAGAAAAATGACCCAAAGGTATTGATGCATGTGCCGCCATTTTCACAGTCTTCTCGTTCACATTCATTAATGTCCTCTTCACATCTACAGAGAAATTTATCAAATGAGAGATTGGTTACAGATAGACTCTCGACAGTGGTCAAGAACAGATCAGTTACTGATAGATCCTCATCAATGGTCAAGAACAGATCAGTTACTGATAGATCCTCATCAATGGTCAAGAAGAGATCAGTTACAGATAGATCCTCTACACTCATCAAGGGGAGATCAGTTACATATAGGTCCTCTACACTCGTCAAGGGGAGATCAGTTACTGATGGACCCTGAACATTTGTAAAGAAGAGATCAGTTACTGATGAACCCTCAACACTGGTCAAGAGGAGATCAGTTACTGATGAACCCTCAACACTGGTCAAGAGGAGATCAGTTACTGATGGACCCTCAACACTGGTGAAGAAAAGATCAGTTACATATATTAGCATAACACTAGTAAAAAATAGATCTGGGCAAAAAGGGATAGCTTCAGATGAATCTTCAACAAAGGTCAAGAGGATATCACAAGGGAAGATCAGTTACTGATTGACCCTCGACACTGGTCAAAAAGAGATGTTACTGATGGATCCATAACACTGGTCAAAAAGAAATCCGTTATTGATGGACCCTCAACATTGCTCAATGCTCAAGAAGAGATCAGGTACTGATAGATCTTCATCACTGGTTAAGAGGAGATCAGTTTCTCATGTCAATTCAACACTGGTCAATAAGCAAGCAGTGACTGATGGACCCTAGAGATAATTCAAGAAGACATTAACAGGATTTCCCTATAAACACAACCCCTGATCGACCTACAACAGTAGTCAAGATTAGATCACTTACTGATGGACCCTTGACACTGGTCAAGAGGAGATCAATTACTGATGCACCCTAAAGACTGGTCAAGAAGAGATCGGTTACTGATGGACCCTCGAGACTGGTCAAGAAGAGATCGGTTACTGATGGACCCTCGAGACTGGTCAAGAAGACATTAAATGGTTACCCTATGAACACAACCCCTGTTGGTTAGTGATAGACCCTCGATACTAGTCAAGAAGACATTAAAGGTGTTGTCCTTTGAAAACAAGCCCTGTTCGTGTGTCCTATTAGGGCCGGTGGTTGATTGTGAACCCTTCCCTATCAGAGCAGAGAGCTGCAAACAAGAGAGGACCCGGCGGTCCACATGGTACATGGTTTGCAGCTACATAAGAAATTATCAATTTCTGCAGTTAAAGCGGATTGTGTCTTGGACAATCGTTATAACAAAAGGCTCACTTGACGATGAGCGGATCACAAAGTGTTCTTGGAATGGGATCTCCAGTGATCAACTGTGATCCCTGAAAACAACTAGTCATCATGTTAGTTTTTGATGAGCCGAATTGGGGAACAAGCATTGCTAGGAACACTTGTTTCCTGATTGCGTAAACAGACCGGCAATCACCCAACGAAGAAGCAAAATGCTCATTCATCAGGTATGAACATTTTTAGCCAGCTTAAGAATTAATGTTCCCGACAGCACATGTGTCACCAGGACATGTGCTGCCGAGAAGATTGATGCGCTATACGCACATAGTGGTTGTATTAATGACCGATCTCTGCACATAGAAGGACATTTTGGCTTTTCTAGGCTTTTTATTTCTCTTCACATTCAACTTTGATGTTGTCATAAATCAGCTTAGAGGAAATAAGAAAAAGACGGATAAAAGAGCTACAAACGTCCATTGGACTGTCGTAGCGAGCTCACTGACGCATTCTCAGCTAACTCAATTTTCAGCCAGCCGTAGACAATGCAATTTGGAGACTACAGAAAGCAAAGGGTGCAAAAGTTTTAATAAAACCCAAGTGCAAAAAAATATTTTTAGCCCCAATTCCATACATTTAAGAAAAAAAAATACCCCCAAAAAGGTGGACGTCTCCTATGAGTAAACCCTTTTAATTATGGACCCCAAGTGCCGCTCCAAGAACCTCTGGCAAATGGTTAACTTTTGCCAAGCATTACTGCAGCCGGCAAGGATTGTATCTCACAGCGACCACTGCAGGGGAAATGTGGTATTGCAAGGCAGCCAATTAAATAAATGGCTATGCTCAGCTCTCGATTCTGGATCATAGAGGGGGGTCCTAGGTGGAAACCGCCCCTCGTATGATAAACATATGTCCTATAAGGCAGATGGATGGGGGGTTACTTTACCCCTTTAAGTGACTCACACATCTTATCAGACCTGGTAGGAAAACCCAAAGACCTTGACTACAACCCCTTTAAAAATGCCGCGATCTGCAACCACTGCAGGGGAAATGTAACATTACATAGAACCTTTTAAAACCGGCAAGTAGTACCATGCGGGACACTTTCCCTTTATCTACCTGCTGTAATTGGACATATGGAAAAAGGTTTTTCTGGTGGAAAAAAAAAAAATGTTCTGCGCCCCTCTAGATGGCCTTTAAATGAATTGGTGCAATGTTGGATTCCTACAGCCACCACTAGAGGGAGCACACTGAATACAGGCTTCTTAGTGAGATCAGTGACGCTTTATGATGCCATAAGCAGCTCCACCTAGTGGTGACAACAGGAAGTCAACATTTTATCCTATCGCTCTGCATTTTGGGGGATTTATAGCTCGGTATCACAATAACAAAACTTACGTTAACCCCCTCAGGCCCGTCCTGCAGGTGCAGAGGAACGAATTCCCGATTGGATCACAAGATCCGCCGTTTCGGCATGGATTCGGGAAGCACGCTGTGATCTCAGACTCGCAGTTTTTGCCGATGTACTGGGACGGACAAGTACACTGGTATCCTGTGCAGAAAAATGAAAAAGACGAGTTTACATAGGACTGCCTAGAACTTAATGCATGATGTAAATAAAAAACAATCTATTACCATGGTGGATAAAAGGAACAGGACATGGACAACTTCAGCTCTGCTACATCAGCATATTGTCACCTTTACCTGATGTAATTATATTCGGAGCCTTCGCATCTTACAAGACCATTTACCAGTCGGACTGTGGTCAAAAGTGGCGCAGTTCGCACCAAATTTATCAAAACGGTGCACGCGGCCAGAAAAGTACGGCACAACTCACTGGGCATAACTACCTTTATTAATTACTGCGCCGACTGAGTCATTGGGTGCAGCTCACTGTCCTGACAATCAAGTGTTACAGGAATATAAGGATGAAAAGAGACATTCAGAGACATACAGCGGGTGCGGAAAGGATTCAGACCCCGTCTACATTTTCACTCTTTGTTTAATTGCAGCCAGGAATTTTGCAGCTATTCTGCTTCATTACATGGCCCAACAGTGCCACCTGCTGTCAGAACAGTGGCATTACAGAAGAGGAATCTGGCAACCTCAAGCTGACATTACTCCGATATTACAGAGAGTTTCCCAAAATGTATCAACAGGATTCATTCCACCGGGAACCTGATTACAGGAATTGTGTCTGTGATGAAAACAGCTGCAGCTGGCCCACAGATAGCAATGTATGTCATTATACAGAATACAGGAGGAGGAGGTGAGCTGTGACATCACCTATTGTGAATGGGGGATCCTGTGTTATCTATTGTATATAGAGGTGTTGTCAGTCATTGTACAGGAGGAGGAGGTGAGCTGTGACATCACCTATTGTGAATGGTGGATCCTGTGTTATCTATTGTATATAGAGGTGTTGTCAGTCATTGTACAGGAGGAGGAGGTGAGCTGTGACATCACCTATTGTGAATGGTGAATCCTGTGTTATCTACTGTATATAGAGGTGTTATCAGTCATTGTACAGGAGGAGGAGGTGAGCTGTGACATCAGCTATTGTGAATGGTGGATCCTGTGTTATCTATTCTATATAGAGGTGTTGTCAGTCATTGTACAGGAGGAGGAGGTGAGCTGTGACATCACCTATTGTGAATGGTGGATCCTGTGTTATCTACTGTATATAGAGGTGTTATCAGTCATTGTACAGGAGGAGGAGGTGAGCTGTGACATCAGCTATTGTGAATGGTGGATCCTGTGTTATCTACTGTATATAGAGGTGTTATCAGTCATTGTACAGGAGGAGGAGGTGAGCTGTGACAGCACCTATTGTGAATGGTGGATCCTATGTTATCTACTGTATATAGAGGTGTTATCAGTCATTGTACAGGAGGAGGTGAGCTGTGACATCAGCTATTGTGAATGGTGGATCCTGTGTTATCAGTCATTGTACAGGAGGAGGTGAGCTGTGACATCAGCTATTGTGAATGGTGGATTCTGTGTTATCTACTGTATATAGAGGTGTTATCAGTCATTGTACAGGAGGAGGTGAGCTGTGACATCTGCTATTGTGAATGGTGGATCCTGTGCTATCTACTGTATATAGAGGTGTTATCAGTCATTGTACAGGAGGAGGAGGTGACCTGTGACATCAGTTATTGTGAATGGTGGATCCTGTGTTATCTACTGTATATAGAGGTGTTATCAGTCATTGTACAGGAGGAGGAGGTGAGCTGTGACAGCACCTATTGTGAATGGTGGATCCTGTGTTATGTACTGTATATAGAGGTGTTATCAGTCATTGTACAGGAGGAGGTGAGCTGTGACATCAGCTATTGTGAATGGTGGATCCTGTGTTATCTACTGTATATAGAGGTGTTATCAGTCATTGTACAGGAGGAGGAGGTGACCTGTGACATCAGCTATTGTGAATGGTGGATCCTGTGCTATCTACTGTATACAGAGGGGTTATCAGTCATTGTACAGGAGGAGGAGGTGAGCTGTGACATCAGCTATTGTGAATGGTGGATCCTGTGTTATCTACTGTATATAGAGGTGTTATCAGTCATTGTACAGGAGGAGGAGGTGAGCTGTGACAGCACCTATTGTGAATGGTGGATCCTGTGTTATCAGTCATTGTACAGGAGGTGGTGAGCTGTGACATCAGCTATTGTGAATGGTGGATTCTGTGTTATCTACTGTATATAGAGGTGTTATCAGTCATTGTACAGGAGGAGGTGAGCTGTGACATCTGCTATTGTGAATGGTGGATCCTGTGCTATCTACTGTATATAGAGGTGTTATCAGTCATTGTACAGGAGGAGGAGGTGACCTGTGACATCAGCTATTGTGAATGGTGGATCCTGTGTTATCTACTGTATATAGAGGTGTTATCAGTCATTGTACAGGAGGAGGTGAGCTGTGACAGCACCTATTGTGAATGGTGGATCCTGTGTTATGTACTGTATATAGAGGTGTTCTCAGTCATTGTACAGGAGGAGGTGAGCTGTGACATCAGCTATTGTGAATGGTGGATCCTGTGTTATCTACAGTATATAGAGGTGTTATCAGTCATTGTACAGGAGGAGGAGGTGACCTGTGACATCAGCTATTGTGAATGGTGGATCCTGTGCTATCTACTGTATACAGAGGGGTTATCAGTCATTGTACAGGAGGAGGAGGTGAGCTGTGACATCAGCTATTGTGAATGGTGGATCCTGTGTTATCTACTGTATATAGAGGTGTTATCAGTCATTGTACAGGAGGAGGAGGTGACCTGTGACATCAGCTATTGTGAATGGTGGATCCTGTGCTATCTACTGTATACAGAGGGGTTATCAGTCATTGTACAGGAGGAGGAGGTGAGCTGTGACATCAGCTATTGTGAATGGTGGATCCTGTGTTATCTACTGTATATAGAGGTGTTATCAGTCATTGTACAGGAGGAGGAGGTGACCTGTGACATCAGCTATTGTGAATGGTGGATCCTGTGTTATCTACTGTATATAGAGGTGTTATCAGTCATTGTACAGGAGGAGGAGGTGAGCTGTGACAGCACCTATTGTGAATGGTGGATCCTGTGTTATCTACTGTATATAGAGGTGTTATCAGTCATTGTACAGGAGGAGGAGGTGACCTGTGACATCAGCTATTGTGAATGGTGGATCCTGTGTTATCTGCTGTATATAGAGGTGTTATCAGTCATTGTACAGGAGGAGGAGGTGAGTTGTGACATCACCTATTGTGAATGGTGGATCCTGTGTTATCTACTGTATATAGAGGTGTTATCAGTCATTGTACAGGAGGAGGAGGTGAGCTGTGACATCATCTATTGTGAAAGGTGGATCTTGTTTTATCTCAGTGTCAGTGATGATTAGGAGCTCGCTGAAAGCCTTTTCTGAAAGGACAAGAACTATAGCACCTATTCATCAAAGTGATTATGTCAGAATTCTGGAGTCGATCGCTTAGATCGGTTGCAAAATGTTATGAGTTCTGATGTTTTCACTCCAGTTTGGCCTTGCTATGTGCAAATGAGTGTTGCTGTGCCGGGAGGGGGGTCGGCTAATTCATGACTAGCGGTTGATTTCTTTAAGCCATTAATCAGAGCCTTGAGTAAGATTCGTGGTGAGGCACATGACGTGGCGGATTCATTAAGAGGCATGCACACCTCTACCTCCAGCATGAATGCCAATCTTCACGAATTGCAAATTTTCTATTTTTTTTTTTTATATTTAGGACAGGTTGTGATATGTAAAAGAAAAACAAAAAACATATTGCTTAGACTGAAACAATTGCGGCAAACTGTGGGTGATAATGGGTCTCATGATAATGGAAGGGTCCTGGGTTCAGATCCCACCAAGGACAACATGCGCAAGGAGTTTGTATGTTCTCCCCGTGTTTGCGTGGGTTTCCTCCGGGTTCTCCGGTTTCCTCCCACACTCCAAGACATACTGATGGGGAATCTAGATTGTGAGCCCCATCGGGGACAGCGATGATGTCTGTACAGTGCTGTGGAATAAGATAGCGCTATACAGCAAAGCAGAATAAATAAGAAAGGACACAAGCTGCAGTGATGTGTGCTTACCACCAGATGGCACACTGGTACAGCTGCCTCCGTTCTGGCACGGCTTCCGTTCACAAGCATCGGGGTAGAGCACGCAGCCAAGCTTTAATTCAGTCAAGCCGACCACTTCTGCGAAGCTGCTTCTCTTGTTTTGAAGTGGCAGTTCATTGTTATTCAAGATGACTGAATCCAGGCATCCCTGGAAGCCTCCCAGGACCTGCGTGCTCCTCTTGTCTGTCAGGCTTCGGACATTTTCCACTTGCACCTGGGCTCCAAAATAAATGGAGCTATCGGTGCTGAGGGTCTGGTAGTATAGGGGCGCCTTGCGACGCTCCACGTAGCTATCATCCAGCGACAAGCTTGTGAAATTCCGGTTCAGCTCCAAAAACACCGAGTGCCAGTTCCCATCATTAACCGTCCGGCCAGAAATTCCCAGGATTCCTGGACCGCTGCCACAGTCCAACTGGAACCACAGCTTACCGTCCACAATCTGCGGAAACAAAGAGTCAACGTGTGAAAGGTCGCCATTCCCCCAATATCGGCACAAGACATGGCGGATATGGTGTCTGTCGACATGTTTCCTCTATGCCCGACATATCAATGTTACCTCTCTCCTGCACCTGAAACAATGATTTTGGGGAAGGATGGATGAATATTGTGGATTGTAGCTCCTAGACTCCAATTCACATCATGTAACACATACCCAGGGCCAAACCTCCCGGATCTCGCAGGACAGTGTCAGACTCGGGAAGCTGCTCCGCTATTCCGGGATGTCGTCTGTATGTCCCAATATCTACTGCATCAGCATCCTCAGGATGTAGGTACAGTCAGATACAATGGTGGAGCAGGGAGCCGCCGACTCCCTGCTCCACCATTCAGCCTGTGCATCTCCGTGCAGTAGGGGCAATCATATCACAAAATCAGGCCAGCTGAATGGAGACACTCACATCACAGAGCAGAGCAGCTCAATAAGGCACCGGGGCTAGGGGAGTACTATTTTTTTTTTATTAGCTGGGCACCATAATCTGAAGTTCATTGTGGGAGCCTTATAATGAGCAGCTGGCACTGTGGTGACTGTTGTGAATTCTCTCTCTGGCTTCCCTCTGGTGATTACTGAAGGTAGTGGAGCTGGTCAAATTGACAGAGGGGCTGCAAGTTCTCTTTCTGGGCTCCCTCTGGTGGTTACTGGAGGTAGTGGAGCTGATTTGATTGATAGAGGCTTGCCACCTGATAATGAGGATGACGATTGGAGATCTGGGGTTTCAGACTGGATTTAAGACAGCCGACTCCCTCTATCCCTGCTGGTGATTTTCTTCCTGTGCCTTCTGAGGTCTGATGTCTCCGGCTTTTTCCCTGCATGGTTCAGCTAAGTGGTTCATTTGCTATTCTGTTTGCATTTGATCTGGTTTTGTCTATCTCTGCTTTGTGCGGGTCAGCCAGCTCCATCTGGGGCTGTGCTGAATCACCGCCCATATGTTACTGCATTTGCCAGTTTGTTTTGTCCCCTGTTATATTGGTCTCTTTTTGCTCTGCTTTCAGAATATACCAGAGTGCTGATATAGTGGGCGAAGTCGTGCGACTTCAGTGTTTTTTGTGCATCAGACGTGTTGGACGTTTTGCAGGGTTTTTTGCGTGATTGCAGACAGTGTCTTTCCTTTCCTGTCCTGTCTAGTCAGTGTGGGCCCCATCGTTTGCTCAGTCTATTTTTCTGCCTGCGTTTGTGTTTTCATCTTGTCTCACCGACAATACATGTTTGGGGGCTATCTATTCCTTTGGGGTCTGTTCTGGGGCAGTTTAGATTTCCCCTTTCTTGCTTTAGGCTTAGTTAGCTCTCCGGCTGTGGCGAGGCGTCTAGGATCATCGTAGGTACGCTCCACGGCTACTGCTAGTTGTGTGGACAGGATCAGGGGTCTGCAATCCGCTTAGTTACCAACCTCTACGGTTTTCTGTGGCTTAGTCTTGGCCTGTTATCCTCCTCTGTGACCCATTCATAACAGGTGACATTATGATGTGTGGGGGGCACTGTGAGGGCTTTATAATGTGTGGGGATCACTATGTGAACATCATAATGTGCATTCGGGCACTGGAGGAGCATCAGAGGGTGTGGGGGAGACTGTGGGCATAATGAGTGGGGGAGCCTCAGGGGAATAATAATGTGTAGAGGAACCTATGGGGGCACAATAATGAGTAGGGGAGCCTCTGGGGGAATAATAATGTGTAGGGGAGACTCTGGGGATATAATACTGTGTGGGGAGACTCTGGGGACATAATACTGTGTGGGGAGACTCTGGGGACATAATACTGTGTAGGGGAGACTCTGGGGACATAATACTGTGTGGGGAGACTCTGGGGACATAATACTGTGTAGGGGAGACTCTGGGGATATAATACTGTGGGGAGACTCTGGGGACATAATACTGTGTAGGGGAGACTCTGGGGATATAATACTGTGTGGGGAGACTCTGGGGACATAATACTGTGTGGGGAGACTCTGGGGACATAATACTGTGCAGGGAGACTCTGGGGCATAATAATGTGTGGGGGAAACTCTAGGGACATAATACTGTGTAGGGGAAACTCTAGGGACATAATACTGTGTGGGGGAAACTTTAGGGGCATAATAGTGTGAGGGGAGACTCTGGGGCATAATAATGTGAGGGGAGACTCTGGGGCATAATAATGTGAGGGGAGACTCTGGGGACATAATACTGTGTAGGGGAAACTCTAGGGACATAATACTGTGTGGGGGAAACTTTAGGGACATAATACTGTGTGGGGGAAACTCTGTGGGCATGTTAGTGTGTGGGGAGACTCTGGGGGCATAATAATGTGAGGGGAGACTCTGGAAGCATAATAATGCGAGGGGAGACTCTGGGGACATAATACTGTGTGGGGAAACTCTGGGGGCATAATAATGTGTGGGGGGAACTCTGAGGGCATAGTACTGTATGGGGTAAACTCTAGGGACATAATACTGTGTGGGGGAAACTCTGGGGGCATAATAATGTGGGGAAAACTCTAGGAGCATAATACTGTGTGGGGGAAACTCTGAGGGCATAATACTGTGTCAAACATTATAATATACGGGGGGAACTATGAGGCATCATACTATGTGAAACATCGTACTGTGTAAGGGAGACTCTGGGGTCATCATACTATGTGAAAAAACAATGTATGGGGGAGACTGTTGGGGGCATCCTAATTTGTAGGGAGCACTTTGGGAGTATCATAATGCATGGCGGCCATCATAATGTGTGGTAGAGCACTATGGGACCATCATAATGTGTGTGTGACTGTGGGAGTACCAAAATGTATGTTTTTGTGGGGGACATCTTAATGTGTAAGGACAGACCATGGTGGCACCATAGAATGTGGGGGAAGATTATGGGGGGAACAATACTGTGTGGAGGCACCCAAATATGTCTGGGGGGGTGGTTCATACCACGGCTGGAAGCGTCACTTATATGGGAATTCCTTAGGACTAGATGCAATTAGGAATGTGGCGCAGTGGAAAGAAATAGTGGGGTCCCAGACTACAAGGAGGAATCCACATGGGGGTTTATTAATCCTTTATGTGGGTTTTTTCACATTAAAATTAGGGTCATTTATCCCATATTCACTTTTCCTTCACTCACAAAAAATGGGGGCAATGACAGGGACCAATCAGAATCTCAGTCCTGCAGGGATCTGACGACTGGTATCAGTGACGTGTGGGCCAGAAGATCCAGACTGTAGATCCAGCTGAGCAGATCACACGAATGCGCATTGGTTCCTCGGTATATTTCATTACTCCCCTCCCCCAGTAACAGGAGATTAGAGGATCAGACAGAAGCTGTTCCTGTGCCCGACCTAGCACAATACACGACTAGTGTGGGGATCAGTGGTCACTGACAACGAGGTGCCATCAAGAGTCGCGAGTCCCACCATAACTTGCCCCCGATGTAAGATCTGTACCAGAAACGCCAAATGCTCCCCGACTGCAGGGAGTGATTGTGGCTGCATTCTCAGAACCCCCTACAGATGCCTTCCACCCCAAAACCTCAAAGATCCAAACTATCATACAGGACCTCGGTGGTTGGGTTCCTTCATTGTCAGCAGATTGGCACTGGCAGAAACTTCCGTGTAAGCCATATTTACTAAAGAACGGTATTTGGGAGATTTCAGTCGGTGACCTCTTCAGGCCCATTCCACGCCCTATTATCCACCCCTTTATATAGGAGGATCGCCCTATATCATTTTCTTTAAATCACTTTACCCACCATGTTGGGTGGAAAACTAGGAAAATGCCTTATGCACCCATTTCTTTGGTTTAGTTTGCTCACATTGTTTTCATCCCATCAAACTTATTTAGTGATGTATGGCGGCATTATTTAACAACTGAACTGCTGAATTACAAGGGAATTATAAGGCAGTGTCATGTGAGATCTTTAGACGATTGTTTTGTGCATATTGCATACTGTGTGCTATACAGTGGTATTATATGTTGCTGTATATGGTGGTATTATGTGGGATCGTTACAGTAGTATTAAGTGCATACTGTGTGCCATACAGTTATACTATATGTGCTGTATATGGCTGCATTATGTGGTATCGTTATAGTAGTATTTTGCCCACACTGCATATTGTGTGCTATATGGTGGTATTATGTGGGCTGTATATGGCAGTATTATGTAAGATCTTTACAGGAGTTTTTGATATACATGGCATATTGTGTACTATAAAGTGGTATTGTGTGGGCTGTATATGGAGGTATTATTTGGGATCTTTACAGCAGTTTTAGATATATAAGGCATGTTGTGTGCTACATAATGGTATTGTGTGGGCTGTATATGGTGGTATTATGTGGGATCTTTACGAGAGATTTAGATATATGTGGCATATTGTGTATTATATAGTGGTATAATGTGGTCTGAACATGGCGGTATTATGTGGGAACTTCAAAGGAGTTTTACCTATATACGGCATATTGTGTGCTATATTGGGTATTATGTGGACTTTATATGGCGTTCTTATGTAGGATTTATAAAGCAGTTTTATGTATATTTGGCATATTGTGTGATATAGTAGCATTATGTGGGCTGTATATGAGCATATTATGTGTATTATAAGGGATGTTTAGAGTAATATGTGCACACTGCATATTGTGTGTTATATAGTGGTATTATGTGAGCTGCATATGGCGGTATTATGTGCATACTCCATATTGTGTGCTATACGGTGGTGCTGTGGTGGGCTGTATATGGCGGTATTATGTAATATCTTTAGAGTAACATTATGTGCATAGTATGTTCTACATGGTGGTATTATATGGGCTGGACATGGCATTATTATTTTGGCATTTCATAGCGGTATAAGGTACGGACAGGAAAGATTTTGCCCTGAGACACATTTTCTATAAATCCAGCACTAACTTTAAAATGCTTATTCCTTATTCATAGAATAGGGGGCAACTCATTGATCACTTGAGAACCCCACCGATCTGGAGAATGGGTTCCTGAAGAGCCCGTCTGCTCCAGTCAGCGATGAACGGCCGGACCGCAGACAGGATAGGGGATAACTTCCGAACTTGTCACAAATGAACTTGCTTGCTGTCAAGGAATGAAACCTTGTCGTGCGACGGTCACACATATACACGGCAGAAGAAAGCGCTAAAAACGGTACTGAAAAAGCCTTCAGGTGTGTGAACAGCGCCTGACCGGGCTGCGTATTATTCCGCTTCAATGTCAGCGAGCAGGGATTTCTGAAACTTTATCAATGATGAGCTTTATTTGCCGAAACAGCATCATCTAAAAAAGAGAAAAGCCGTTTCATCCCTGCACCTCCCACGTTACCTATCTGCAGACCCTAAACGACCCTCCCGCGTCAGCTTCCGAATATTACCGGCGTGTTCTGCACAGCACATTATACAGGAGGGAGCAGATCAGCGGCGGCGGGCCCATCTGTAAGTCCATATACCTAATGCCTACAAGATGTCAGGGGAATTGTGTGGACTTTATGGCGGGTGGATCTAATTAAAATGTTGCTTGTTTCACGACTGGGAGCCGCTCCAAGCTGCAAGATTTGCCAACGGACAGTAAAAAAAAAAGAAAAAATGGCTGAAGTACCGATAATAAGAACACGGGATAACACATCTCCTTAACGTCCTGCCAGACTCCATTCACCGCACCGACGAGGAGTGGGAAAAATGGTAAAGAGGAGGAAAGACTCCGGCCGTGGCCAAAGATGAAGGTGATTTCACGACAAATTAGAGGCTCTAATCTCATTATACTCCTTAACCTCGCTCAGTTCCCCAGCAGATGTTGGCAGTGAGGACACAACCCTTCCCATATGTTCCCAAACCATTTCCCAAGAAAATGTGTCAGGTCGGCAGGGCATCTTGCTTCCTTCAAGTGTGAGGAGGAGGATTAATGACTTTCAGATTGTCTTACGTATTCCGTTTTCTGGTAGTGTAGGTTGGGAGGTAAGTAAAGGGTTATTCCAGAAATAGTAAATTATACGAGTGTTGATCGTGGGGTGTGCGACCTCTGGAACCTCCAGCGATCCCGAGAACAGGGCGTAATGGAATATGGTCTATGGGAATATCGGAGCTCTGTACTTGGCTTTCTCCGGCAGTCCCATAGACATTGAACGAGGTGGAGAATGTGCACCATCTCTACATTCCACCTCCTTCTTAGGGTTTCAGATTTTTAATTTTATAGTTTACTCCTAGTTGCCTAGGTCACCGGCTACCTCTACAGTCTATAAGTAATGGCCAGTTTCCTGGGCAAAGAGTGTTCACTCTCCAGAACACTGGATCTGGCCCACTTCAGCGCCTCTATTATCCCTATTATCCCCCCCCAATGCCGCAGAGGCAAAGCTGAGCTGCCAGCCCAAACTATCAATCTTCAGAAATGCCGTGCCCCCATGGAAAGCAGGAAGCCGGGAGGCAGTGGAGCACTGCGCACCTAGAGATGGGAGCAGGGCGCTCCTAGAGACAGGGGGGCAGTGCGCTCCTAGAGACAGGGGAGTGGTGCGCTCCAAGAGTCAGGGGAGCGGTGCGCTTCTAGAGACAGGGGAGCAGTGCGCTCCTAGAGACAGGGGAGCAGTGCGCTCCTAGTGACAGGGTGCAGTGCCCTCCTAGAGACAGGGGAGTGGTGCGCTCCTAGAGACAGGGGAGTGGTGCGCTCCTAGAGACAGGGGAGCGGTGCGCTCCTAGAGACAGGGGAGCAGTGCGCTCCTAGTGACAGGGGTGCAATGCCCTCCTAGAGACAGGGGAGCGGTGCGCTCTTAGAGACAGGGGAGCGGTGCGCTCCTAGAGACAGGGGAGCGGTGCGCTCCTAGAGACAGGGGAGCGGTACGCTTCTAGAGACAGGGGAGCAGTGCGCTCCTAGTGACAGAGGTACGGTGCCCTCCTAGAGACAGGGGAGCGGTGCGCTCCTAGAGACAGGGGAGCAGTGCGCTCCTAGAGACAGGGGAGCAGTGCGCTCCTAGTGACAGGGTGCAGTGCCCTCCTAGAGACAGGGGAGCGGTGCCCTCCTAGAGACAGGGGAGCGGTGCCCTCCTAGAGACAGGGGAGCGGTGCGCTCCTAGAGACAGGGGAGCAGTGCGCTCCTAGTGACAGGGGTGCAGTGCCCTCCTAGAGACAGGGGAGCGGTGCGCTCCTAAAGACAGGGGAGCGGTGCGCTCCTAGAGACAGGGGAGCGGTGCCCTCCTACAGAGAGGGGAGCGGTGCGCTCCTAGTGACAGGGGTGCGGTGCCCTCCTAGAAACAGGGGAGCGGTGGGCTCCTAGAGACAGGGTGCAGTGCCCTCCTAGAGACAGGGGAGCGGTGCGCTCCTAGAGACAGGGGAGCAGTGCGCTCCTAGTGACAGGGGTGCGGTGCCCTCCTAGAGACAGGGGAGCGGTGCGCTCCTAGAGACAGGGGAGCAGTGCGCTCCTAGTGACAGGGGTGCAGTGCCCTCCTAGAGAGAGGGGAGCAGTGCGCTCCTAGTGACAGGGGAGCGGTGCGCTCCTAGAGACAGGGGAGCGGTGCGCTCCTAGAGACAGGGGAGCGGTGCGCTCCTAGAGACAGGGGAGCGGTGCCCTCCTAGAGAGAGGGGAGCAGTGCGCTCCTAGTGACAGGGGTGCGGTGCCCTCCTAGAGACAGGGGAGCGGGGCGCTCCTAGAGACAGGGGAGCGGTGTGCTCCTAGTGACAGGGTGCAGTGCCCTCCTAGAGACAGGGGAGCGGTGCGCTCCTAGAGGGGAGCAGTGCGCTCCTAGAGACAGGGGGTGCAGTGCCCTCCTAGAGACAGGGGAGCGGTGCGCTCCTAGAGACAGGGGAGTGGTGCCCTCCTAGAGAGAGGGGAGCAGTGCGCTCCTAGTGACAGGGGTGCGGTGCCCTCCTAGAGACAGGGGAGCGGGGCGCTCCTAGAGACAGGGGAGCGGTGCGCTCCTAGAAACAGGGGAGCGGTGGGCTCCTAGAGACAGGGTGCAGTGCCCTCCTAGAGACAGGGGAGCGGTGCGCTCCTAGAGACAGGGGAGCAGTGCGCTCCTAGTGACAGGGGTGCGGTGCCCTCCTAGAGACAGGGGAGCGGTGCGCTCCTAGAGACAGGGGAGCAGTGCGCTCCTAGTGACAGGGGTGCAGTGCCCTCCTAGAGACAGGGGAGCGGTGCGCCCCAAGAGACAGGGGAGCAGTGCGCTCCTAGAGACAGGGGAGCAGTGCGCTCCTAGTGACAGGGGTGCAGTGCCCTCCTAGAGACAGGGCAGCGGTGCGCTCCTAGAGACAGGGGAGCGGTGCGCTCCTAGAGACAGGGGAGCGGTGCCCTCCTAGAGAGAGGGGAGCAGTGCGCTCCTAGTGACAGGGGTGCGGTGCCCTCCTAGAGACAGGGGAGCGGGGCGCTCCTAGAGACAGGGGAGCGGTGTGCTCCTAGTGACAGGGTGCAGTGCCCTCCTAGAGACAGGGGAGCGGTGCGCTCCTAGAGAGAGGGGAGCAGTGCGCTCCTAGAGACAGGGGGTGCAGTGCCCTCCTAGAGACAGGGGAGCGGTGCGCTCCTAGAGACAGGGGAGCGGTGCCCTCCTAGAGAGAGGGGAGCAGTGCGCTCCTAGTGACAGGGGTGCGGTGCCCTCCTAGAGACAGGGGAGCGGGGCGCTCCTAGAGACAGGGGAGCGGTGCGCTCCTAGTGACAGGGTGCAGTGCCCTCCTAGAGACAGGGGAGCAGTGCGCTCCTAGAGACAGGGGAGCAGTGCGCTCCTAGAGACAGGGGGGCAGTGCGCTCCTAGTGACAGGGGTGCAGTGCCCTCCTAGAGACAGGGCAGCGGTGCGCTCCTAGAGACAGGGGAGCGGTGCGCTCCTAGAGACAGGGGAGCGGTGCCCTCCTAGAGAGAGGGGAGCAGTGCGCTCCTAGTGACAGGGGTGCGGTGCCCTCCTAGAGAGAGGGGAGCGGGGCGCTCTAAGAGACAGGGGAGCAGTGCGCTCCTAGTGACAGGGGTGCAGTGCCCTCCTAGAGACAGGGGAGCGGTGCGCTCCTAGAGACAGGGGAGCGGTGCGCTCCTAGAGACAGGGGGTGCAGTGCCCTCCTAGAGACAGGGGAGCGGTGCGCTCCTAGAGACAGGGGAGCGGTGCCCTCCTAGAGAGAGGGGAGCAGTGCGCTCCTAGTGACAGGGGTGCGGTGCCCTCCTAGAGACAGGGGAGCGGGGCGCTCCTAGAGACAGGGGAGCGGTGCGCTCCTAGAGACAGGGGAGCTGTGCCCTCCTAGAGAGAGGGGAGCAGTGCGCTCCTAGTGAAAGGGGTGCGGTGCCCTCCTAGAGACAGGGGAGCGGGGCGCTCCTAGAGACAGGGGAGCGGTGTGCTCCTAGTGACAGGGTGCAGTGCCCTCCTAGAGACAGGGGAGCGGTGCGCTCCTAGAGAGAGGGGAGCAGTGCGCTCCTAGAGACAGGGGGTGCAGTGCCCTCCTAGAGACAGGGGAGTGGTGCGCTCCTAGAGACAGGGGAGCGGTGCCCTCCTAGAGAGAGGGGAGCAGTGCGCTCCTAGTGACAGGGGTGCGGTGCCCTCCTAGAGACAGGGGAGCGGGGCGCTCCTAGAGACAGGGGAGCGGTGCGCTCCTAGTGACAGGGTGCAGTGCCCTCCTAGAGACAGGGGAGCAGTGCGCTCCTAGAGACAGGGGAGCAGTGCGCTCCTAGAGACAGGGGGGCAGTGCGCTCCTAGTGACAGGGGTGCAGTGCCCTCCTAGAGACAGGGCAGCGGTGCGCTCCTAGAGACAGGGGAGCGGTGCGCTCCTAGAGACAGGGGAGCGGTGCCCTCCTAGAGAGAGGGGAGCAGTGCGCTCCTAGTGACAGGGGTGCGGTGCCCTCCTAGAGAGAGGGGAGCGGGGCGCTCTAAGAGACAGGGGAGCAGTGCGCTCCTAGTGACAGGGGTGCAGTGCCCTCCTAGAGACAGGGGAGCGGTGCGCTCCTAGAGACAGGGGAGCGGTGCGCTCCTAGAGACAGGGGGTGCAGTGCCCTCCTAGAGACAGGGGAGCGGTGCGCTCCTAGAGACAGGGGAGCGGTGCCCTCCTAGAGAGAGGGGAGCAGTGCGCTCCTAGTGACAGGGGTGCGGTGCCCTCCTAGAGACAGGGGAGCGGGGCGCTCCTAGAGACAGGGGAGCGGTGCGCTCCTAGTGACAGGGTGCAGTGCCCTCCTAGAGACAGGGGAGCAGTGCGCTCCTAGAGACAGGGGAGCAGTGCGCTCCTAGAGACAGGGGGGCAGTGCGCTCCTAGTGACAGGGGTGCAGTGCCCTCCTAGAGACAGGGGAGCGGTGCGCTCCTAGAGACAGGGGAGCAGTGCGCTCCTAGAGACAGGGGAGCAGTGCGCTCCTAGTGACAGGGGTGCAGTGCCCTCCTAGAGACAGGGGAGCGGTGCGCTCCTAGAGACAGGGGAGCGGTGCGCTCCTAGAGACAGGGGAGCAGTGCGCTCCTAGAGACAGGGGGGCAGTGCGCTCCTAGTGACAGGGGTGCAGTGCCCTCCTAGAGACAGGGCAGCGGTGCGCTCCTAGAGACAGGGGAGCGGTGCGCTCCTAGAGACAGGGGAGCGGTGCCCTCCTAGAGAGAGGGGAGCAGTGCGCTCCTAGTGACAGGGGTGCGGTGCCCTCCTAGAGACAGGGGAGCGGGGCGCTCCTAGAGACAGGGGAGCGGTGCGCTCCTAGTGACAGGGTGCAGTGCCCTCCTAGAGACAGGGGAGCAGTGCGCTCCTAGAGACAGGGGAGCAGTGCGCTCCTAGAGACAGGGGGGCAGTGCGCTCCTAGTGACAGGGGTGCAGTGCCCTCCTAGAGACAGGGCAGCGGTGCACTCCTAAAGACAGGGGAGCGGTGCGCTCCTAGAGACAGGGGAGCGGTGCCCTCCTAGAGAGAGGGGAGCAGTGCGCTCCTAGTGACAGGGGTGCGGTGCCCTCCTAGAGACAGGGGAGCGGGGCGCTCTAAGAGACAGGGGAGCAGTGCGCTCCTAGTGACAGGGGTGCAGTGCCCTCCTAGAGACAGGGGAGCGGTGCGCTCCTAGAGACAGGGGAGCAGTGCGCTCCTAGAGACAGGGGGTGCAGTGCCCTCCTAGAGACAGGGGAGCGGTGCGCTCCTAGAGACAGGGGAGCGGTGCCCTCCTAGAGAGAGGGGAGCAGTGCGCTCCTAGTGACAGGGGTGCGGTGCCCTCCTAGAGACAGGGGAGCGGGGCGCTCCTAGAGACAGGGGAGCGGTGCGCTCCTAGTGACAGGGTGCAGTGCCCTCCTAGAGACAGGGGAGCAGTGCGCTCCTAGAGACAGGGGAGCAGTGCGCTCCTAGAGACAGGGGGGCAGTGCGCTCCTAGAGACAGGGGAGCGGTGCGCTCCTAGTGACAGGGGTGCGGTGCCCTCCTAGAGACAGGAGAGCGGGGCGCTCCTAGAGACAGGGGAGCGGTGCGCTTCTAGTGACAGGGTGCAGTGCCCTCCTAGAGACAGGGGAGCAGGGCGCTCTAAGAGACAGGGGAGCAGTGCGCTCCTAGTGACAGGGGTGCGGTGCCCTCTTAGAGGCAGGGGAGCGGGGCGCTCTAAGAGACAGGGGAGCAGTGCGCTCCTAGTGACAGGGGAGCAGTGCACTCCTAGAGACAGGGGAGTGGTGTGCTCCTAGAGTCAGAGGAGCATTTCTTTAGGCTTCTTAAATTCCTTTGTAAGAACGAAGTTCCAAATCCCTCACTTTTTTCTCTTTTTTATGAGCCACACTGTACTGCACTAGCCATCCTGTCACTTCCCGTAGGCAGAAGTCCTGCACCAACCAATGGCTAACCGTCTCTCTGAAGAAAAACTCAAAAGTGCTTTGTCCTTGTGTCTATGGTGAAATTTGCGTGAGTCTACCATCTACCTCCTTTATCTTTAACTTTACCCAGTGTTGCAGTCTTTAGACTTTATCTGACTCTGGTGTAAAGAAAGTTAAACACAGGAAAATACAGTTTCAAGCCTTAATTACTTGTAATGACCTAAACGCCCCGGGTGCTGCCGCCCTGTTCTGCAGCAGACTAGCAATTTACATACAAAAGCTTTTCAGAAAGCCTTCAAAGAGTCTGCACGGGGGATGTAGGATACAGCGGTTCTGCAGTCTACGGAGACAGGAGGCGCGGGCTGGATTTTTCCCCTTTTTTACTGTATTATGCATGAGAAGAAATTATACTTATTTGGTTTGGTAAATGGACTTAAAAAGCCCCTTTATACTATAAAAACGGTAACCTAGGCAAATCATATACTGTATATATATAAATATATATACATGGAGTCCATTCTGCTATACAATAGTTACCTGCTGCAGCAGAGCACATCTACAGTACGATCAGTGACTCCAGCTCACCTACATTGTCTATCAGAAGGATAACAGACTGAAATCCACTTTCTAGCTCTTCATAGTCTATGCTATAAGCTGCAGCTCTGTTTGTTCGGATTGGCTCCTGTGTCTATGCACAAGCCCACCACAAGTTTACCAGGAATACAGCGCACAGAGAGAAGATGTCCTCTATAAACTAGGCAGGAGAAACTACAATTGACTGATATGATCAGATAATTCCTAAACCAATTTTGTTCTAAATGTGCCTTAAAGGGGTTGTCCGGCTTTAGGCTTCAAGTCAGCAGTCACTATATTTTCCGGTGCTGGAAACAGCGGGCTCGTGCCCACAAGCATGAAGGCGGTCACATGCCGACTAGACGTGTCCCACTTTGCTCAATGCAAGTGTATTGGCCAAGGCTGGACACATCTAGTCGGAATGTGACCGGAAGTATGGTCACATGGATGCCCATTCCCAGCGCCGGCCTTGGACAACCCTCACAGTGCGCGGTGTGCACAATATGAGGATTCCCAAGTCTCCAGTCACATTCATTGACTGCAGACTTGCAGCCTAAGGCCAAACAACCCCTTTTAAAGGGAATGTGTTGTCAGAAATTGACCTATTGTTTAAATCAGGTTTTTGTGTTTTTTTTTTTTTTTTAAATTTTAGCAATTTTTTTTCATATCACAATTTTTATTAAAATACAACATTTTTAAAGTGATTGTCCTCCATTGAGTACTTTTTTTTTCTCTTACTTAACCCCTTAATGACCAGGGCTATTTCAGTTTTTGAATTTCCGCTTTTTGCTCCCCTTATTCCCAGAGCCATAACTTTTTTATTTTTCTGTCAATATGGTTGTACTTTTGAATGAAACCGTAGGTTTTAACATATCGTGTACTGGAAAATGGGGGAAAAAAAATCCAAGTGCAGTGAAATTGTAAAAAAAAGTGCAATTCCACAGTAGTTTTTTTTTTTTTACTAATCTCACTAAATGCTAAAACTGACCCGCCATTATGACTCTCCAGGTCATTACGAGTTCACAGACACCAAACATGTCTAGGCTCTTTTTTATTTACGGTAAGTGAAAAAAAAACAATCCAAATTTTTCTCCATTTTTCATGATCTGGGGCTTATTTTTTGCGTGCCGAGCTGACGTTTTTATTGATATCATTTTGCTGCAGATACCATTTTTTTATTGCCTGTTATTGCATTTTATTCCAAAGTAGCAGTGATCAAAAAAAAATAATTCTGGCATTTTACCTTTTTTTCACTACGCCGTTTACCGATCAGGTTAATTTTTTTAATATTAATAGATCTGGCGATTCTGATACCAAATATGTGTATGATTGATTTTTTTATTGTTTTGTTATGAATGGGTGAAGGGGGGGTGATTTGAACTTTTTAAATATCTTTTAAAACTTTTTTTTTACTTTCTGCATGCTGCAATAGAAGACTAGAAGCTGCAATACTTTGATCGCTTCTGCTATATAGAGGCGATGATCAGATCACCTGTGTGTAGCAGAAATGCTCCCTTGCTATGAGCGCCGCCCACGGGGTGGCGCTCATAGCAATCTGGCAATGATAACCATAGAGGTCTGCTGCAGACCTCTGGTTGTTATGCCGACCCATTTGTGACCTGCGAAAAAACAACTGACTTTTCTCGGTCTGGCAGCTAAAAATCCAGAGCGATCAACCAGTTGCGATCACCAGTGGAATTTGTTGGCAGTTGCACATTTGTTTTCCTGCAGTGCCAACTGCAGGACAAACATGGTATTACAGGGCACCAATTCAAACAAATATCTACAAAACAGGATCTGCTGGTACAGTAACTCTTCACTTTGGTTATCAGTGGGGTGCCCCAGTATTCGATGGCTGTGTACCCTAATAGGGCAATATAATAATAGGGATACAGAATCTTCATACTGAATTGCTCTTTCAAATATAACATAAACTTGACAAAGGAAGTTAAAACTAAAACGTTTCTCAGCCTTTGAGTCTTATTAAGGCAATTCAGGAGTGAAAATCAGAAAACGTCATATTTCTTATTATAAGGGGTCCCTGATCTCATTCCAGCAGTGGAGGTTAGACATAATAATTAATTAGACAGGACGAGGTGGGAGGAGGGCGAGGGAGAATCATAGAATAAAGCATGTCATTTCTGAGACCTCCGCCTGTGACTTTCCACGTACCGTGTGTGTATAATTACACCGTAATACGGTGGTGCTTTACTTGCACCTCAGCCAATAGCTGGTTTCTCTGATGAATGGCACGTATGATTTTAGGTTATAGGTGACACACAGAGTATGGGAATACAGCGGAGATCACAGGAATCGGCGTTGCCCGGAACATTGGTGATATCTGGAAGCCTACAGCTGTATCACTATGTGACGTGACCCCGCAGATCGCAGGAACACAACCGATATGGATTACTGTTAATAATTAATGATGCGCGAACGTGTTCGGCTAAGGCGCTATCCGCCATGCTCCGGTGCTAACCGAGTGATTTTGGCGTGCTCGAATAATATTATGTTCGAGTCCCCGCGGTTGCATGTCTAACAAACAGCCAATCCTCGCATGTGTTGTGGCTGTCAAACAGCCGCGAGACATGCAGCTGCGGGGACTGGAACATACTATTCGATCGCGCCGAAGTCACGCCTTTAGCACCCGAGCAAGGCGGATAACACCTTATCCCAGGCACGTTGGGTCATCACTATTAATAATCACTCCCCTAATGATCTATTGTGTTACTCATCCTCAGCATCCTTTTGAATGGAAACCAACAATTGAAAAATCAGTCGGAAAGAGGAAACAAGCTGCTGCAGAACAGCTGAGGAGACGAGTGAATAGAGCGAGCTATTCCTCCCAACTTCTCCATACACACGCACACTCTCGGCTCGTGCATGTGTTCGTAAAGGGTACATGAAAGTAAGCCGTCGACGAGCACTTCCTCAAATGGCTTTTCTTTTAGGAGAACAGTTCAAATGACCTTTCTTTTTTTGATGGTCAGTGAAAGTAGACATAATTTTAGCACTTAAAAGGAATCTGACAGCAGGTTTTTGAAATTTAATCTAAGAGCAGCATAAAATAGGGTAAGTTAACCTGATTCCAGGGATGTGTCATTTATTAGGCTTTTTCCATACAATCAGTGTTTTATTAGTAGGAGATTATCTGTTAGGTGTCGGATTCCTGCAGCGACACAACAGGAATCCAGAGCCTCACATGCTGCTCTGCAGCAAGCCATTCCAGAGGCTAAGTCCCTCTGTCGCTCTACTAAGCATGCTCACGAGATGATCTCCCATTGGAGGTCAGGAGTCACGTGCTCAGGTCCTTCTTCAGATGTGATTGGTCCATCTCAGAGATCTGGAAGGTCCCGGCAGCGCACGGCTATAAAAGTCTCGCATGGCCGCTCGGCCATACGCTAGTATAGACTTTACTTGCTAGATGTGTGAATGGTGATGGATGTATGATTCTGGTGACTGACTTAAGGTGGTTTCACATTAGCGTTTCAGGGCGCAGCACGGCCGCCGCTAAGCCCCACCCCCTGCCGCGCCTCCTCCGGTAGCTCCGCCTACGGGCGCATGACGCTGCATGCGTCCCCTATCTTTATCACTGGGGACGCAGGCCGTGCGCAGTATGCGTTTGGCGGAGCATGGGTCCTTTTGACGGTGCGCCGACCAGCGCCAAACGCAACCTGTTGCAATTTGGTTGCGCTCGGCGCACCGTCAAAAGGCCGCATGCGCCGCCAAACGCATACTGCGCACGGCCTGCGTCCCCAGTGATAAAGATAGAGGACGCAGGACGCATGCAGCGTCATGCGCTTGTAGGCGGAGCTACCGGAGGAGGCGTAGCAGGGGCGGGGCTTAGCGGCGGCCATGCACAGGCCGTCGCTGTGTCCTGAAACGCTAATGTGAAACCACTCTTATTAAGATTCCCCTCCCTCTGATATTACGCATGGGGATAGGGAACTAGAGAGTCAGCGCCAGTCAGTGGCAAGCCTTAAGGCCCTTTTACATTTAGCGATGCACCAGCGATCCAACCAGCGATACGACCCGGTCAGGATCGCTGGTGCATCGCTAAATGATCGCTAGTGAGCTTTCATACAGAAAGACCTCACAGCGATGCAGCAGCGACGCAGCGCACCATACTTACCATTCACACACAGCGATCCTGACGTCCTCCCGCCCGCCTCCACACGTCGCTCGTCGTCACAGCAGGAAGCCCAGCAGGAAGCGCCCGACGAGAAATGGAGCCGGACATTCTCGCGCGATCAGCGATGGACAGCGGGGGAGCCGGTCGGAGGTAAGTATCACACATAGCGATATCGCTAGCAATATCGCTATAACGTCACAAAACCAGTGACGTTTTAGCGATATTGCTAGCGATATCGCTTAGTGTAAAACCCGCTTTAGGCCACTGTGCACACAGCACCTCTACACTAGCGTCCGATCATGCCAAGTCTCATGGCACTATCGTATAGCGTCTGTGTTTGCCGCTGCGCTGCAGTCAGCAGCACTTACCGGCGTCCGCGGTAGCGATGCCGCACGCACGGTAGGTCTAGACAGACACCGACCACAGCCTTAGGCCTGTGTCCTTTGACCGTATACCGCGCGTGCAATTTAGCGGAGACCTGTGAGTCTAACAGGCTCGGCATTTATGTTACAGCGCCTCTGTGAGCTAACAGAGTCTGCTCAGCGCACATCGGGTGGCGTTTAACCCGTGCGCGTTATACTGCCATATAGCGCGTGTGCCATTACTCAGCAGCAGTGATAACACCTTCTGCACGGTGGACCCCGAGCGGTGAACGCACTTTATTATTTATTTATTTAGTGCGTTCCGCCATTCCTAACATTATCACTGCAGGACTAGCTGTCACATACCAGACAGTCAGGTAAATGTGTGTAACCCCGCCTCCATCACTGATTGGCCGCTTGCTGATAATGTACACAGGAAGCTGCCAATCAGTGGTGTGGGTGGGGTTACACACACTGCTACATCTACAGCAGAGAAAACAGGGATTCTATCAAAACTGCGCCAAGCAGTGTCAGTAAGTGACATCGCTGAAATCAGATTTTCTTGCCCTATATTATACTGCTCTAAGACGTAACAAAACCCTGCTGATAGATTCTTTTAAACTCTGTCAGTTCAGGGGATTTGGAAGTGGAAAAAAAGATCTGATTTCTATAAAAAAATATATTTAAACATTAAAGGTATTTTTTTAAAATAGAATTCAGAAGTTAGGGATCATAGAAGAAAGGAATAATACTTACCATTACAATCTCCCACTGCTCACATGCTTTCCAATGGGACTGGAAGCAATACACCCCAACCACCAGTTACCTGACCTCTGCAGACAATCAGTGGCATCAGCCGTCAGATGATTGATGGTCGGGACGTCATGTGTCCTTCTTTTATTAGGATCACTAAGCTCTGTTAGTGGAAAACCCCTTTAATCAGCACAGATTATAGGATTTATGACATTCATTTAAATGAGGTAAAGGAGCAATTCCAGTAATGTTAACTGCTCTTCCTCTTCACGGTTCTAGGGGTTCACCTCTCATTTTACTAATTGGAGAAATCAGAGACCCTAAAACTATTAGTCCCGCAATTCTGCACATGTGCAGCTTTCAGCCAATCACAGGGTTTCTACTGCTTTAAGTAATTGGCCAAAAGTTGCACATGAGCAGAAGAAAGAATTTGGGTTCAGATCTTTTTAAAAGGCAAAGGAAGGTGTCGTCTAAAGTTTGCCGTCTAGAGTTGTACATGGCCCAGTGGGTATAATAAGGGGTAAGGTGGTGGTTTGTAGCCGATTTTACCACGGACGTACCTTCAGGATCATGCAGGGATTGGATCTCGTGTACATGATGATGGCGCTGTTCTGCAGAGTCCGCATTCTCAGGCCCAGTCTGAATTCATCTCGCTTGCTGTTCTCAGAGACTCGGTATTTGATGTAACTGTTTCCAGCAAAACTTAGTGAAGTATGTCCTGAAATCAAGAAGAAATATACTGTATTCATACCTTTAATTTTAGTTATACAAATTTGTTTGGCAGATTTAAAGGGAATGCGTATTGAGGCCGCGGGAGCGTATTGCAGTCACAGGCATAGCTGTGATTGCAAGGCAGAATAGAAGTAAGTGTTGGTCTTGGGCAAGCAATTTGTCCAAGGCAGATTTAGGAAAATCTGCCATGGGCTTTTATTTTTGAAGCAGTCTACAGGATGGTAGTGGGGCAGTCTGCTTCCTTCCAAGTGACCTACGGCCACAGGTTGCTTGTAAAAACCCTGCAGCAGAGGGCTGGGTGTGTCACTCTTGGTTGGCAACTTGGCAGAGCAGGAGGCTCTGCAGAGCTCAGCCTGTGTGAGGCAACATGGAGCCAAGCGGAACCAAAAGGTCTGGCACCCCTCAGCGTACAGGGCGGTGCAGTCACCCACGGTAACAGGTCATGGTTATGGAATATCTTGTTTGCCGGTTGCGATCTAGAGGATACCCTTTTTGTTTGCGAGTATGCTGAACATTAAAGAGACTTTTTGTTTTTGAACTTTTTGAACTTTCCTGTGGTCACAGCTTGTCTGTCACACTGCACCAACCCCGCTGCACTACACTATTAACATGTAGAAATTGTCCAAAACAGAGAACCCTTTTATGGGCAATTTGTAGTAAATGGTGAGTCAAAAGTTAGCAAAAACTACCCAGTTTCCTGATGGTAGCATGGCGGGACTGTATATGCCATTGATCTTATACTTAAGTGTAGTGATGACATCCATATACGGTAATATGGACAGTCCTCTACGGGTTTGGCTGTTGAGGGGGGGGGTTATATAATTTGTATGTGGTATCTATGGGTGACCTCATGGGTGTCTTTGGGTGGAACTCTCCCCTTTATGATATTGAGCCGGACGGGGCATGTGGATGGAGCTGTCCCACTTTTCGGATCACTGGGCGCTTCTTGACTTTGAACTCTGGATATTGTGACCCCACATGTAGAGTTCTCTGCCTCCTGCGGGGGGGTTTCTGAGCTCCTTCATATGGGATCCACAGCGCTTATTGTGACATCAGTACGGTACTACATTCGGATGGCTATACGCTTAACCTTCCAGCCTACCCTGACCGCGCCGTTTCTCTCCACCTAGTTTTATTTACTACCTTTGGGCCCCAGAATAAAAAATTCTGTAATCCTTTGATATAAAAGTAAATGTTAAAAGCTTCTGTCCGCGTTGAATATATTCTGTGAATAATGGATGTTACCTGAGCATTCTCCGAGTTTGCCTGGTGGGCACTGGCAGATGAATGGTCTCCGGCTGACTTCGTACCCCACACATTGCATATCCTCAGGACACGGCTTGTTCAAACATGGATCGGCGGAGCCGGGGCAGAGTCCACCTGCAACACACGGAACAGCCTGAGAAGAGATCCTGCTGTGTGCATCTACTATGAAGATGGCTAATGATTCTGGAAGATGAGCGGCCTTATTATCCTATGTAATAATACATACAGCGGTGCAGATCAGGCATCATAACGGTCCATGCACTGTGGGAACCCTGTACAGCACCAGAGTCCTATGGTTCCATGTCACAAACACTGTGCCGCCATATGATGCCTCCATGATATCTCTCTAATATAGCCTGAGGATGGAGATAACAGTAATCTAAAAGGACCCTGTACAGCATCAGAGTCCCTATGGTTAAATGTCACAGACCTGTGGGCACTGTGCCGCCATATGGTGCCTCCATGATACCTCTGTAATATAGCCTGAGATGGAGAAAATAGTATTTTGCAAGGAACCTGTACAGAAACCAACAGACCCGTATTACAGACCCATAGTCACTGCGCCGCCATATGGTGCCTCGATCATGCTGCTCTAATATAGCATGACATATAGATAACAGTAAAGTGCAGGAACATTCTGCAGTAGCCAACAGAGTGGCTATGTTTCCATATTACACACTTATGGTCACTGTGCCACCATATGGTGCCTTCATGATACTTCTGTAATATAGTATGGCATGGAGATATCAGTAAAGCAAAGTGCAGGAACTCTACACAATAGCAAAAGTAGTCCAAATTGATTCATATTATGAATTGGTTGACACTATACCGCCATATGGTGCCTTTATAATACTTCTGTAATATATTGCAAGATAGAGATAACAAACAGTAGAGCAGGAACGATGTCCAGCACTGAACTTATACCCTATGCCTCCATATTACAGACCTGTTGACACTGTGCCACCCAATAATCCCTCCATGATACCCGTGTGTCATAGCTTGAGAATGAGACAACAGTAAAGCAAAGTGAAGGGATCCTGTACAGCACCGACCACATACCCTATGCCTCCATATTACTGACCCATGTTCGCTGTGCTGCCATAACCTCTCTAATATAGCATGAGATGGAGGTCACAGTACACCAATGTTCAGGGAACCTGTACAGCAATCAACAGAGTGACTATGGTATGTTTCCATGACCAGTCAGCACTATGCCGCCATATGGTGCCCATATGATACCTCTGTAATACAGCACAAGATAAAGACTGCACTAAAGCAATGTACAGGGACCCTGCAAAGCATCAAACACAGTCACTATGCTCCAATATTAGAGACTGCTGAACACTATGCCGCCACATGGTGCCTATATGATATTTCTGTAATACAGTGCAAGATAAAGATAGCAGTAAAGTAATGTACAGGGACTCTGTACAGCATCAAACACCGTCACTATGCTTCCATGACACAGACCGGTGGGCATTGTACAGCCATATAGTGCCTTCTTGATAACTCTTTAAGCCCACAGTGGCAGTTTTTGCACCACAAGGGCAGCTTTGTGTGACAGTCTCACACACCCTGATAATTTCAGCATCACCTATGACCAGTCGTGTCCATCTTTCATCCCGGGGAGCGCTGGTTACACTGCCCCTTGGCGAAAACTTATTCTTCCAGTATAACAAAGATAGAATACATAACCCGAAGCAAAGCGTGTGAGAGGGAAGCCACACGCGGGATCGTCCCATCACATAAGTGCCGTGTGGACGAGCTACTTCACTTCCTATGCAATTAATGAAAGCATTTGATGGAAGGCCGGGGCAGCGCTGACATGGAAATGCTCGGCGTACGTCTTCTGGCCGGGGCTCGGATTACTCAGATGATTATATATTTTCTTTCAGAAAAGGGTAAATTACTGTTTTCAGAAATGACATGGTTGAGTTACCGACTCAGACAAGGGCTGAAGTGACGAGTGGCAGGCAGAGATTGCACGTTACCGTCTGTCCTGACACACTAGAACTGAATGACAAGACCCCAAGAAGGCAGATTAAAGGGGCACTCCAGGGGTTCTATCAAGTTTGGACTATCATGAGATAAACCAAAATTTAGATGAAAGAGTCCACTAAATGCTGAAAATTATCCTCCTTACTTGTATAGAGCCAACATATTCCCCAGCACCTGTCCACCTTTTTTGGCTCATTATTAGACAATGTGTTTTTCAGGTGGGTGAGCAGGTGAGTTAACTCTTGAAAAGTTGTGGCTGTCACTTATGGGGGATGTGATTATTATAAACTCACTATCTCTGGTATGGGGTCTGGCGGTTATTACCTTTATGGCAGTCCAGTGACTGGCACTGTTACTGGGAGCTCTTTGGTTGGCACTGTTACTGGGAGCTCTTTGGTTGGCACTGTTACTGGGAGCTCTTTGGCTGGCACTGTTACTGGGAGCTCTTTGGCTGGCACTGTTACTGGGAGCTCTTTGGCTGGCACTGTTACGGGGAGCTCTTTGGTTGGCACTGTTACTGGGAGCTCTTTGGCTGGCACTGTTACTGGGAGCTCTTTGGCTGGCACTGTTACGGGGAGCTCTTTGGCTGGCACTGTTACTGGGAGCTCTTTGGCTGGCACTGTTACTGGGAGCTCTTTGGCTGGCACTGTTACTGGGAGCTCTTTGGCTGGCACTGTTACGGGGAGCTCTTTGGCTGGCACTGTTACTGGGAGCTCTTTGGCTGGCACTGTTACGGGGAGCTCTTTGGTTGGCACTGTTACTGGGCGCTCTTTGGTTGGCACTGTTACTGGGAGCTCTTTGGTTGGCACTGTTACTGGGAGCTCTTTGGCTGGCAATGTTACGGGGAGCTCTTTGGCTGGCACCGTTACTGGGAGCTCTTTGGTTGGCACTGTTACTGAGAGCTCTTTGGTTGGCAGTAACTGGGAGCTCTTTGGCTGGCACTGTTACTGGGAGCTCTTTGGCTGGCACTGTTACTGGGAGCTCTTTGGCTGGCACCGTTACTGGGAGCTCTTTGGTTGGCACTGTTACTGGGAGCTCTTTGGTTGGCAGTAACTGGGAGCTCTTTGGCTGGCACTGTTACTGGGAGCTCTTTGGCTGGCACTGTTACTGGGAGCTCTTTGGCTGGCAGTTACTGGGAGCTCTTTGGTTGGCACTGTTACTGGGAGCTCTTTGGCTGGCATTGTTACTGGGAGCTCTTTGGTTGGCACTGTTACTGGGAGCTCTTTGGTTGGCACTGTAACTGGGAGCTCTTTGGCTGGCACTGTTACTGGGAACCCTTTGGCTGGCATTGTTACTGGGAGCTCTTTGGTTGGCACTGTTACTGGGAGCTCTTTGGTTGGCACTGTTACTGGGAGCTCTTTGGCTAGCACTGTTACTGGGAGCTCTTTGGCTGGCACTGTTACTGGGAGCTCTTTGGCTGGCACTGTTACGGGGAGCTCTTTGGCTGGCACTGTTACTGGGAGCTCTTTGGCTGGCACTGTTACTGGGAGCTCTTTGGCTGGCACTGTTACTGGGAGCTCTTTGGCTGGCACTGTTACGGGGAGCTCTTTGGCTGGCACTGTTACTGGGAGCTCTTTGGCTGGCACTGTTACGGGGAGCTCTTTGGTTGGCACTGTTACTGGGCGCTCTTTGGTTGGCACTGTTACTGGGAGCTCTTTGGTTGGCACTGTTACTGGGAGCTCTTTGGCTGGCAATGTTACAGGGAGCTCTTTGGCTGGCACCGTTACTGGGAGCTCTTTGGTTGGCACTGTTACTGAGAGCTCTTTGGTTGGCAGTAACTGGGAGCTCTTTGGCTGGCACTGTTACTGGGAGCTCTTTGGCTGGCACTGTTACTGGGAGCTCTTTGGCTGGCACCGTTACTGGGAGCTGTTTGGTTGGCACTGTTACTGGGAGCTCTTTGGTTGGCACTGTTACTGGGAGCTCTTTGGCTGGCACTGTTACTGGGAGCTCTTTGGTTGGCAGTTACTGGGAGCTCTTTGGTTGGCACTGTTACTGGGAGCTCTTTGGCTGGCATTGTTACTGGGAGCTCTTTGGTTGGCACTGTTACTGGGAGCTCTTTGGTTGGCACTGTAACTGGGAGCTCTTTGGCTGGCACTGTTACTGGGAACCCTTTGGCTGGCATTGTTACTGGGAGCTCTTTGGTTGGCACTGTTACTGGGAGCTCTTTGGTTGGCACTGTTACTGGGAGCTCTTTGGCTAGCACTGTTACTGGGAGCTCTTTGGCTGGCACTGTTACTGGGAGCTCTTTGGTTGGCACTGTTACTGGGAGCTCTTTGGCTGGCACTGTTACTGGGAGCTCTTTGGCTGGCACTGTTACTGGGAGCTCTTTGGCTGGCACTGTTACTGGGAGCTCTTTGGCTGGAACTGTTATGGGTGTCTTATGTTTGACAATGTTGTGGGAGTCCTGTGGCTGGTACTGCTATAATGATCGTGTGACTGCCACTGTTATTGTGTCATGAAACTGTGACTCATAGGGTCTCATGACTATTGCACCATAGTGGTTCTTTAGCTGACCCTGTTATTAGGCTATCTGGCTGACTTTCATATGAGGTTCCATATCTGTCACACTGAAGCGAAGTGATCTTGTGGATGGTACTGAAATTGAGTCATGCGGCCGACACTCAGGGTCTTCCACTGCTGCCACACCTTAGTAGTACTGTGGATGGCATCATTATTGGGTCATGTGGCTGACACTCAGGTGATTCCACTGCTGTCACACCATGATGGTACTGTGGATGGCACAGTTATTGGTCATGTGGCTGACACTCAGGGGATTCCACTGCTGTCACACCATCATGGTACTGTGGATGGCACAGTTATTGGTCATGTGGCTGACACTCGGGGGATTCCACTGCTGTCACACCTTAGTAGTACTGTGGATGGCATCATTATTGGGTCATGTGGCTGACACTCAGGTGATTCCACTACTGTCACACCATCATGGTACTGTGGATGGCACAGTTATTGGTCATGTGGCTGACACTCAGGGGATTCCACTGCTGTCACACCTTAGTAGTACTGTGGATGGCATCAATATTGGGTCATGTGGCTGACACTCAGGTGATTCCACTGCTGTCACACCATGATGGTACTGTGGATGGCACAGTTATTGGTCATGTGGCTGACACTCAGGGGATTCCACTGCTGTCACACCTTAGTAGTACTGTGGATGGCATCATTATTGGGTCATGTGGCTGACACTCAGGGGATTCTGCAGCTGTCACACCATAATGGTACTGTGGTTGGCACTATTATTGGATTATGTGGCTGACCCACAAATAGGATTCCATGTCTGACATACCAATCGTGATTCTGTGGATTGTTACGTGGCTGACACTCATATAATGATTCATGGCTGTCACAGCCATAGTGGCCCTGTGTCTGGTCCTGGCTCATGGAGTTGTCAATGGGACAGGCAATATTCTGTTGGTGTACATGTCTGGTTCTGTTATGCAGATTTTGTGAGTAAATGCCATTTTGTTCCTGTGGTTTATGTAGCTGGCATAGCTATAGGGGCCTTGTGGTTGGCCTATTCCTATATATGTATATGAACAGTAATGCTGCCAGTATTCTCTATTTTTACGCATGTGTCACTTAATTCTGCATTCTCAAATTCCCAAAAGATATTCAGCAAATGTCAACCTATGTTTATTCATGTAGCTGCTCCTTCACTCCAGCGACGCATCTGATAAGTATTAATGCAGGAGAGTTTCCATTTCATAAAACATTGAGATCCGATGAAAACAAACTAATTTTGATGTTTTTAAACATGTCGGATTCGGGATTTCTACACCTTCCCACTTTTCATAAAAAGTCCTAGCCGTCCGCGCCACTGTAATGCTGAATGGATTAAAGAGGAAGTGTTCCGGGCCCTTGTGCCTAAGAGGGTGGCAGACCTCTCCTCCAGAAGCACATGGTACGTGAGGGCTGATACAGATTTTGTATTGGTGCCAAAAAGATTTCATCTGGAGACTTTATCTAGAGAAAATCTGGACCAAGAGACCTATATAAACCTGAACTCCCAATATTTTAACCCCAAATTATGTTACATTTTAAGACCCTCTGCTCAGACCTCCAAAAGTTGGAAAACCCATCATCACATTAGGAAATTCCGAGTCAACAGAGAGGGCTCTTCCGTTCAAGGTCCGGAGTGGAGAATGACCACAAAGAGCGGTTCTCTGGAGGACTGTGCTTTGAGTGAGCAGAGTGTAATACTTCTTTTCTCCTGTGGTGGCACTGTAGGGAAATCGATCAGTTAGTGCCAGGATTACGGAGCGATCACGGTTGATCACTGATGTCCTTGCGTGATAAAGGGAAACTTTGTGATTAGTATTTTATCTAACAAGAAGGCATTGTCCAAAGTTGAGAACCCCTTTAAGACTAAACTTAAAACTAATCCTACTTTTAAATGATAGCAGTAAAATTAGAGTGATTTTTATGTTAGTAATTACCAACCTGACTTCAGCCATTGTAAGACGTTGCAAAATCAAAGCTGATATAATATAACCTTCCTCTTGCCCTTGGCAAACATTTTAATAAACCTTCTCCTCCATAGTCCTATTCCTGTATTCGGGAGATTAGAAATTCAGCTTTTAAAGGATTTTGTGGATTCATTTGTCTCAATGCTGCGTGATAAACTACACTGGTTCATCCTTACATCAAGAGATCGGCCCAAGGTACTCAGCACCAGATGTACCCTGAAACTTTAATGTGTGACAGATGTAAGGTTGTGTCCTTTACCATATGGGCACTGCAACGAGAAACCGTGGCAGCAGAAATCGGAAAATCTGCATGTAATATACAGTTGTGGCCAAAAGTATTGACACCCCTGCAATTCTGTCAGATAATACTCAGTTTCTTCCTGAAAATGATTGCAATCACAAATTCTTTGGTATTATTATCTTCATTTAATTTGTCTTAAATGAAAAAACACAAAAGAGAATGAAGCAAAAAGCAAAACATTGATCATTTCACACAAAGCTCCAAAAATGGGCCAGACAAAAGTATTGGCACCCTCAGCCTAATACTTGGTTGCACAACCTTTAGCCAAAATAACTGCGACCAACCGCTTCCGGTAACCATCAATGAGTTTCTTACAATGCTCTGCTGGAATTTTAGACCATTCTTCTTTGGCAAACTGCTCCAGGTCCCTGATATTTGAAGGGTGCCTTCTCCAAACTGCCATTTTTAGATCTCTCCACAGGTGTTCTATGGGATTCAGGTCTGGACTCATTGTTGGCCACTTTAGAAGTCTCCAGTGCTTTCTCTCAAACCATTTTCTAGTGCTTTTTGAAGTGTGTTTTGGGTCATTGTCCTGCTGGAAGACCCATGACCTCTGAGGGAGACCCAGCTACTCACACTGGGCCCTACATTATGCTGCAAAATTTGTTGGTAGTCTTCAGACTTCATAATGCCATGCACACGGTCAAGCAGTCCAGTGCCAGAGGCAGCAAAGCAACCCCAAAACACCAGGGAACCTCCGCCATGTTTGATTGTAGGGACCGTGTTTTTTTCTTTGAATGCCTCTTTTTTTCTCCTGTAAACTCTATGTTGATGCCTTTGCCCAAAAAGCTCTACTTTTGTCTCATCTGACCAGAGAACATTCTTCCAAAACGTTTTAGGCTTTTTCAGGTAAGTTTTGGCAAACTCCAGCCTGGCTTTTTTATGTCTCAAGGTAAGAAGTGGGGTCTTCCTGGGTCTCCTACCATACAGTCCCTTTTCATTCAGACGCCGACGGATAGTACGGGTTGACACTGTTGTATCCTCGGACTGCAGGGCAGCTTGAACTTGTTTGGATGTTAGTCGAGGTTCTTTATCCAACATCCGCACAATCTTGCGTTGAAATCTCTTGTCAATTTTTCTTTTCCATCCACATCTAGGGAGGTTAGCCACAGTGCCATGGGCTTTAAACTTCTTGATGACACTGCGCACGGTAGACACAGGAACATTCAGGTCTTTGGAGATGGACTTGTAGCCTTGAGATTGCTCATGCTTCCTCACAATTTGGTTTCTCAAGTCCTCAGACAGTTCTTTGGTCTTCTTTCTTTTCTCCATGCTCAATGTGGTACACACAAGGACACAGGACAGAGGTTGAGTCAACTTTAATCCATGTCAACTGGCTGCAAGTGTGATTTAGTTATTGCCAACACCTGTTAGGTGCCACAGGTAAGTTACAGGTGCTGTTAATTACACAAATTAGAGAAGCATCACATGATTTTTCAACAGCGCCAATACTTTTGTCCACCCTCTTTTTTATGTTTGGTGTGGAATTATATCCAATTTGGCTTTAGGACAATTCTTTTTGTGTTTTTTCATTTAAGACAAATTAAATGAAGATAATAATAACAAAGAATTTGTGTTTGCAATCATTTTCAGGAAGAAACTGAGTATTATCGGACAGAATTGCAGGGGTGTCAATACTTTTGGCCACAACTGTACATTCATTCAATATGTACTATGTACCTTTGCTTTATTTACGTGCGTTATATGACCGTAGCATATGACAATGCCCATGTGGTCAGAATCATAGGGTATGACAATGCCCATGCAAGCAGGAATAAAGTGTATGACAATGCTCATGGTCAGGATCATACGGTATGACGATGCCCATGTGGGCAAGATTAATATGCATGACCATGCCCATGTGGTCAGGATCATAGGGTATGACAATGCCCATGTGGGCAGGATTAACGTGTATGACCTTGCCCATGTCGTAAGGATCATAGTGTACAACAATGCCCATGAGGTCAGGATCACAGGGATATAACAATGCCCATGTGGGCAGGATTAAAGTGTATGACAATGCTCATGTGGTCAGAACCATAAATTATGACAATGCCCATTTGATCAGGATTATAATGTATGGAATTGATGATGTCATCAGGATCATAGTGTCTGACTTGACAATGACCATGTGGTTAACATCAAAGCCTATGCTAACCTCCATGTAGTCAGGAGGAGTCAGATCATGATGTGTTACAATGCTCATGAGGTTATCTATGACAACCAAAATCACAAAGTAGGGCCCCATATAGAAGTAAAACCATTACTTAGAATATAATACATAAGTAAAACATTAATAAAATCTTCCAATGCATATGCTGGTATTTTGGAAGATCAAGATGTGTCCTACTTTACTGTCTTGCCTCAACATATTTTAATATTTTAAGATAATGGAGGGAAATTGCATAGAAAAAAAACATGATTTTGTGATACTCTGTTGGGAGATGTTTATGCTCCATGTGTCTATATGCAGCCACCCTGTGGTTGGGATGTGGGTTGAAGCCTATTGGGAAATTTGCTAGAAAATTTAATACGTACGGTATTCCAATGTCAAATCTACAGAAATATAAAGGTGGATACATCTGCAATTTACATTTTAGGTATCAGTCTATAATCTAGGGACAAACACTTGTGAGCCTTGGCAGCTATTTTGTAGACTACAGAATATTGTATTTTTAGAATATTCTCACTCGGTAAATGAATTTTATACTATTCTCCTCCCAGTCTTGATATCTCCCAGCTTGGTGTATGTTTTCTCATAGACATTTCATTAGCACTAAAATCCTACTCTTAGTCACAACCATAAGGTGTAAGAAGCTTGGCTTCCTTTTTGTTGACATCTTTTTTGGTTTATTTCGTCCCCTTATGCTGCATTTTGTACCTTACCTTCCTTTGCAAGGAAAAATAACACTATGATCTACAGGACAATTCTTCCTTGCCATTTTTACCAATTTTGTGCACCTATGGGGAGGGAAATCCTTAGTCCCGCCCCTGAGGAACATGTGTAGATTTAACATAAGCAGGAACCTGGTTTTCAATGGGCCCCATAGTTTAAGCGATGGCTGTCTTATGGCACATAAATACTTGCATCTACTGGTAGCTGTGGACACTGTATATGATTTGGGTCTCATGTTCTGCACGTATAGATTAGCATTAGGGATGATACTGAACAATACCTCACTACAATATTCACGCTACCCAAAGTCACCATGGGATATGGACTGGAAACCTAGCTGTGCAATGAGGATCACTCGTTGCCGTACAGAAGAGAGCTCTGCCGTATTGCAGCCGCTTGGAAAAGAGCGATTTGAGCCGCATTCCTCTACGTTCAGCACCATATGGCATTCATCAACTCAATATGTTCTAGATTACCGCTAATTTAAATGTTCATGTGTCTTCACTAAACCTGATTATAAGATGCAAGGCGGTGGGATTAAAGAACTCTGCCGAGCAGCCATTTTTTACGAGGGTGACCCCCGCGCTTATATTTACCGTCACTGGGTTGGTTACACTTTCACATCTGCTTTCAAATTACTCGAGAAATGAATGTAGGGAGCAGGTGCCGCCGGTGCGCCGTCGCTGTCTATACACCACTTCACTTAATTTTTATAGAATTTAAACCCTAGGTCTTTTTCATATGGTGCATTTAAAGCTGGGAGTATAACATGTATGGCCTGTAGGTGTCGAACTTTCCCAAATTATGAGCATAGCTGTTGACTTCGACCATTTCTTTTGATTTGTGGCTGATGCTCTATCATGGTCCTTCATTGCTTATCTGGTAGTCATGTAATACTACATTTGATCCGCAGGGGAAAATGTCTGACTGGCTGAAGCTTCAAGTGATTGCCAGGGAGCAAATTGCTGAGTGTCCCGACAATATTTTTAAAGAGAATATGTCAGCAGATTTTGATATGTAATCAGAGAGCAGCACAATTTAGGCACTGAGACCCTAATTCCAAGAATGTATCACTTACTGGACTTCATGGTGCAGTTTTGATAGAATTCCTGTTTTCTCTCCTGTAGATGTAGCTGAAAACTGAGCTCTGTATAACTCCACCCACTTCCCTGATTGGCAGTTTCTTGTACACACTGTGAGCAAGCTGCCAATCGGTGGTGAGGGGGCGTGGTTATACAAATTAGCTGGACTGCCTGTCATGAGACAGCTAGTCCTCTACTGATCATCTGCTGAAAAAAAACTGATATTATTGAAACTACAGGAAGCTGCAAAGCAAGTGACACATCCCTGGAATCAGGCTCTCTGCCCATGAATTATGTGGCTCTCAGATTAAATAGAAAAAAATCTGCAGACAGATTAATATTTTTTTTAAAAAAATGGCAAAAACAGGGAGATATGACAGGACTAAAATCACTCCTAAGGTGCATTCAGATGGCCGTACAAATTGGTCCGAGATCAGACCGCAATGCACAGACTGCCCGTTGGACAGCTTCATATATTTCTATCACGCTGTCACGTACGGGTCGGGAGAACCGAAGCCAGTCCATGCATTGCGGTCCAATCTTGGATTGATTTGTAAGGACGCTTGAATGTGCCCTTAGTCTGGGGTTCACATTGTATCATTCTATGGGCTTTTGTCTGATGCCCTGAAAAAACGGGATTCATGCGAAACCGCCGACAGGAGAGTTGAATTCACTTTGTGATCTTTCTGACCTCCTTTTTGGCATTTTTCATACGTTTGTAATGGACGAAACAAAGAAAATTCAGCTGCATTGATGATCGCAGGTGCAGGTCTTCGACTACATGTAAACTGAGCCTTGCTATTATATGCTGTGTTATCTTCTATATTTACAGAGAACAGGAAATGGAAAGGAAACGTTTCATCCCGCAATAAAACCATTAGGATTCCATTAATGACCTCGTTACATTCGGAAGGGGGAAAATGCCTGAAAGGGAGGGGAAGTAAAGCCGTGAATGTCACGGGGTTGGAAATTAATACATTCAGGATTTTTTTCAGCAATTAGACTATGTCATAATAATATGACAGGAATGTGAAAATCTTCCGTGTTGCGGCACACAAACCCTGGAAAGCTCCTAACGAGGGAGCGCACGCAGAAGGCTTCAGTCTTTTTAATTTGCGTCCACAAGAAAACTATTGTTTCCGTAAGTGCTCTAAATACCAGGTTGGCAGCACTGGCATCCATTCAGGCTAATGCATTCAGAAGTGAACCTATGTTTAGGCTCTCGGGCCGTACAAGAGGGGATCAGCCGTGTTCCCCCCCGACTCAACAATCCTGAAGAATGACGAAACAATAGCCCCAGCTGTTCTTCTGCTCTTCTCTTGGTTAGACCTACGACTTTCTGGAAGCATATAATTAGACGGGGACGGCTACCGCCGATTGACCGAGATTTTCTAAAAATACTAAACCCTACAATCATTCTCAGCATGGAGCGGAGTGGCTAATATATTGGTTTCTTAGATTTCTGCTGGTTGAAGCATTTTTGGCCATGAGTCATTAGGCCTAAAGACATAGTATCAACACTTAAGATGCCTGTCTGTTTTAAAGGGTTGGTCCATGTTGATTTCAAACAAAATAAAATATTGTGATAAATGTCTGCAATAACTGCAGCCTTGCAGCGCTGGGGTCCTGGGTTCAACTCCCACCATGGACAATATCTGCAAGGAGTTTGTATGTTCTCCTAGTATTGGCGGGGGTTTCCTCCGGGTTCTCCGGTTTCCTCCCACATTCCGAAGACATACTGATAGGGATGCTAGATTGTGAGCCCCAATGGGGACAGTGATGATAATGTGTGCAAAGCGCTGTGGAATTAAGGGTGCTATATAAATGAGCAAAATAATAATAATAATAACTCTGTGACTGCAGAATTTGGAATAATAAAAGTACACAAACTAACACACTGTCAGGATTTTCCAGTGTTAAGGCCAATAGCGGGTGCGCTCATGTGACTGCAAGTATACGATTTGCATTGTTCTGGCTACATTCCGACTAGACATGCCCAGTCTCATTCAACACACTTGTATTGAGCAAGGCTGTGTACGTCTATTTGGCATGTGACCGCATGCATACGATGCATACTAAACATGTCCAGCCTCACTCAATACACACTGAACGAGGTTGTGTTCGTCTAGTCAGCATGTGACCGGATGTATATGATGCATACTTCTAGCCACATTCCAACTAAACATGTCCAGCCTCATTCAATACACTTGCACTGAGCGAGGTTGTGTTCGTCTAGTCGGCATGTGACCGAATATATATGATTTGCATACTTCCGGCCACATTTCAACTAGACATGTCCACTCCATTCAATGCACTTGTATTGTGCAAGGCTGTGCATGTCTAGTTGATATGTGACCACATGTGTACAATTTGAATGCTTCTGGCCACATTCCAACTAGATAAGTCCTGCATTCGTCTAGTTGATGCCTCATCACTGAAGAATCTTGACAGCGTGTGGTGAGTACGCTGTAAGAATTCAGAAATCTGCAGTCACACAGTATCACAAGACTGGACAACCTCTTTAAGGCATGAGGTAGCAAACTTATGGCAGATGTCAAAGTGGCACATAGTGACGCAATTCACCCAGAACTGTGTACAGGGCCAGTCTTATGCAGAACGATGCTCTGTTCGGTACACGGTGTACAAATAACCACGCCATAGAGTTGCCAATTAAAATCGATATACAGTTCATTCTAGTACCCAATAACAGTATCCGCTATCCATCTCTACATTGGCTAATTATCACTTACATAATTGCCTATGTAACAAAAGGCCATAATTAAAAATTCCAACAGGGAGTAAATTTTGGACCCATCACAATCTATCACTTGCGATCCCCCCAGCAACAATGGGCAATTTATTAAAACCAGGGCCCCAAAAAAGAGAGGTGTGCTGCACAATCAATCAAAAAGTAGATCTACATATGGAAGGCCCTTTGTCCCTACTACCAGCATTGCCGGAGAAGTCTCCGGTCATGTCCTTAACACAGCAATTAAGTGCTGGACCCGACCTTACAGGTGCGCTATACACAGATGTGACCTTCCTTACTTTTCCTCTTGGCTTGACATATCTTTAGATCAGTGGCTCAAGAACACTTTCACAAAAAAACAGAACACAATTTTTGCGATACTCTGTCAGGAGATGTTCATTCTATATATGCCTTTATGTGGCCACCTAGTGGCTATGATGTGAGCTGCAGCCTCTCAAGGGTTTTACTAGTCCTTAAAAGAGTTGTACTTTGAAAATGAATTATTCGCAGGATAGATGATAACTAAACGACTGGTGGGGGTCCGATTGCTGTGATCCACACTGATCAACAAAATTGGAGAACTTTTATACCCAATGGGGGAACTTTTATGCCTGTTTCAAAACAGAGTATGAGGCCGGATGTCCTACCGCTGCTTCTTTCATTGTCTATAAAGCTCCCGAAAATGGCGCACTACTCGTCAGCCCCATAGGGAATGAACATAGAGTATGTAAGGCAGCGCTTACTGAGTGTTGGGGGACACTCGCTTGGCAACGGGATGAAGGCACATAGGCACGTTTTTCTCACAAAACAGTCTATTTGGATTTATTTTAGCATCATAAACCGCACTGTAGGCCATGTTACACTTCAAAGACCTAACACATAGTCCATAGCACTTCACAGTTCACGGCTAAACTTACAGTCACTAAACACGCCCGACTTCTCACTGTCCAGTTGTGGGTGACCGCATGCCGAACAGTCCAGTAACATCCATGGAACATAACAAGCACCAACAGTCTGTGGAGTTACCTTACAGGAGCTACTGCTCCACACGCTGACTCCTTGTCAGTCCTCACTCCTGGGAAAGCTGCCTCACTGGGATCACTGTCCTTGCGACCAGGGCACTCCTGAAAGTCCAGACCCTCACAAGGACAATAGCTTCCCCAACGCAGCGCCGTCACAGACTCTACACATACACGGCCTCTTTATGTGCTCTTTACTAAGTCGTCCACTCCTAGGACCTTCCAACACACAGGACTTCAGGTCCAAGGCCTCTCCACGTACTATTCAGGAAGTTAGGACCTTCCAACACACAGGACTTCAGGTCCAAGGCCTCTCCACGTACTATTCAGGAAGTTAGGACCTTCCAACACACAGGCCTTCCAGGACCTTACATCACAGACTATTCAGGTCCATACACGCTGACTATGTAACCAAAACCATGGTCACATTATGTAGCTGTAACCACCCCAAGTGAGCGGTGTATGTGTGGTTAGCCTGTCCCACCCAGCTCTCCGACTAACCCTGTAAGCCTCCCTTATAAGTAAACAAACAAAAACAAAGCATGTAGGACTGCAGGTCCTAGAGCAACATTACTGGCTTACAGCGCAGAGGATCTCCTCTGCGACACATATCGGCCATTCACAATGACGCTGGTCACTGTCTCACTATCACCATTACGCCTCCATGCGTATCCTGAGGAGCACATACAGCGCCTCCTAGCTGTAACAGGGGTCACTGCCTCACAAGGTAAAATGAGGATAATAGTGGCCCATTCTGCAGATTGGTCCCAGCAGTCAGACTCCCACCGATCAATACGTTATTGCGTCTTTCTAAAACATCACTTTACTATACGCATCAATGGAGCTGCAATACCAGACACAACCTTGGAAGAAGGCAGCCATGTTTTTATAATCTTAGCAACCACAGATTAAATAAAAAATTCCCTACCAGTGTAAACCAGGACGCCATTACTCACCATTGCATATACAGCGCACATTCCTATAAAAGCGTGGGCATACAAAACTGATTCTGGCAGTGCTGTAGGTCATCAGCGAGTGGGAATCTATCGACAACGTCTGTTCACAATGTTGCTCCTGACAATCCAATCCCGAGCAATTCTTTTCCAGGATTGTTGATATCCGAATTACATTTTCCAAATGTCTCCTAGCATTTGACAGCTTCTGAATCAAATACGCCGGCTTGTAGAAACCTCCACTTTGCATTTGTACGGCGAACAGCATGTCCAGCTGGTTTGTGCCTGCCACCGGCTGGATGCTGATTATATACAGGCTGTCCTCTTTCTGTGTGAGAACCGCGTTCCTGAGGGTACGTCGAAAGCCATGCAAATGAAGCCCCACAAAATCTTCGGGAGAGATGTTCTCGAAACGTATGGTGACGGCATTGTGCAACATATCCTGGATCAACTGCTCAACGTGGACCGTCACGTCGACTGACACCTGGTAGCGGCCATCACTAACCGATATGTTCAAGTTGTATTTGCCCCCGTCAAGACCTCCAAGGGCGATAACCTTTCCGTCGTGACTGTTCACTTTGAACAAGCTCTTCTGGTCTGATTTGAGGGCGTAGGAGAGGACATCGTAGACATCCTGATCGGTGGCGTGAATCTTGCCTATGACTCCTCCCGGGAAGTCATCTTCCATGGTGACAATGTATATCTCCAGTGGGGTGGCAGAAGGTTTGTGGATACTCTCTTCAATAACTCTTACATGTACATAGGTTTGAGAGGTCATCGGTGGTTTACCCGAGTCTTTCACCTGTTTGGAGAAAAGAAAAATTAAGTCAACTTTATGAAAAACAAAAGGACCACTGGTGGGATTGTCAAGAAAATGGAATTATTTCTTATACGTTTTTGGCAATCTGCTTTGCTGAATCTACTTTTTCACTATCATGGATTTAAGCCTTTCTTCCTCAAAATCAATCCACAGCCAAATTCTGCCCCTCTTGCCCACTAAAGGCATTGTGTTGTATCTATCCCCACCTGAGCAATGACTATGCTAAATAATTAACTCTAATTGTTTCTTGCCTAACTGCTGATATATGGGTGACATTATGGGTGGGAAAATCGCGTAGGGGCCATCTTGCTAGAAGCTACTGTCATAAGTTTTCTAATAGGAGGGCCTGATGTAATATGATATAGAGACTGAAGTCATAGATATCTTTAATCCTCTGCAGGATCCCCTATACTGTAAAATGTCAGTTTTTTTGGGCAGATTTCTCTCTCCTGTAGAGTGTCAGCTCTTATCGACAAGGTCCTCGCTTCTGTAGGGAGTCGGTTCTTAAGGGCAGGATCCTCTCTCCTGTAGAGCATCAGCTCTTATGTGCAGGGTCCTCTCTCCTGTAGAGTGTCAGCTCTTATGTGCAGGGTCCTCTCTCCTGTAGAGTGTCAGCTCTTATGTGCAGGGTCCTCTCTCCTGTAGAGTGTCAGCTCTTATGTGCAGGATCCTCTCTCCTGTAGAGTGTCAGCTCTTATGTGCAGGGTCCTCTCTCCTGTAGAGCATCAGCTCTTATGTGCAGGGTCCTCTCTCCTGTAGAGTGTCAGCTCTTATGTGCAGGATCCTCTCTCCTGTAGAGTGTCAGCTCTTATGTGCAGGGTCCTCTCTCCTGTAGATCGTATGCTCTTATGTGCAGGGTCCTCTCTCCTGTAGAGTGTCAGCTCTTATGTGCAGGATCCTCTCTCCTGTAGAGTGTCAGCTCTTATGTGGAGGATCCTCTCTCCTGTAGAGTGTCAGCTATTATGGGAAGAGTCCTCTCTTCTGGAGAGCATCAGCTCTTACTGTCAGGGTCCTCTCTCCTTTAAGCTTTTATATGCAATGACCTCTCTCTTATAGATTATTAACTCTTAGGGCCCCGTCACACATAGCGACGCACCAGCGATCCCGACAACGATATGACCTTGTCAGGATCGCTGGTGTGTCGCTAGATCATCGCTGGTGAGCTGCCAAACAGGCAGCTTCACCAGCGATCAGCACAAGCGACACGGGGGGTAACAAGAGACGCACGTCGCTTAGTTACCCACTGTGTACCTTAGTTACCAGCGCGCTGGTGCAGGGAGCTGGTAACCAAGGTACACATCGGGTTTCTAAGCAGCGCACAGCACTTAGAAACCCGATGTGTACCTTGGTTATCAGCTCCCTGCATCAGCGCGCTGTTAACTAAGGTACACATCGGGTTTCTAAGCACTGCGCGCCGCTTAGAAACCCTGCGTTTACCTTAGTCACCAGCGCGCTGATCGCTGGTCTCCCGCCTGTCACACGCAGCGATGCGTGCTGGCCAGCGGGAGCCCAGCGATCAAAAAAATGTCCTGGCCATTCCAGGACGATCAGCGATAACCGGCAGGGGGGCGGTCGCTGGTCAGTGTCACTCAGCAGCTTGTGACTCAGCAGCGATCTCGCTATGTGTGATGGGGGCTTTAAGGACAGTGACTTTTCTTTATCTTGTCTATCTCAACAAGTTAGACCTTGAAATACCTGTATGTGCAGGAGATGCTCATTCGCGATCGTGTGTTGAAAAACAACAGCAGAACGTAAGACCCCAGACTGATCCAGAACAAACCGGCCGCCTTCATTTCCACTTATTATGGTGAATGTAAATGGTGGTCCATTATGGTATGAGTCTTTGTCGGTGACTACCAGCTGGAGGATACTTGTCCCGGTAGGTTTGTTCTCCTAAAAGATAAAGTAATGAGGTATGTAGCATAAAATAAAGTAACTTGTTTTCCAGTCAAATCCCAAAAACTTTTACATTAGGTTACACCAAGGGAAGGTCCACCACCAAAATGTCCAATAATGGATTTATATTATTCTACTAGTTAACATGGAGATACACTATAAATAATTTTCTAAGTCGGCATGCTTAATATACTAAGTCGGGAAGGTATTCGGCATGTCTTGGTCTGCTCAAACTACATGACCTAGGTAAAGGCTTCGGCCTCTCATCAATTCTTTAGCTTTTGATGCAGAAGAAAAAATCCCAGTATTTCAAGAAAGAAACTGAGCTTCACAAACCATTTATGTAAACCCCCTTTAATGAAGCTTTTTGTCATTACATGTCCAGTGACATATCATGATCTACAAAGATAGGTTTGATCATATACTGTATAATGGTAAATTAAACTTACAATATAATATGGTGCTACATACTACCTCCATGTTCTGTCATAAAGGGTTAATTGGATGTCATACCCTCGGAAGTAAAAGCTTTGTTTCTGGGGGAGAATAAGTCTATTGGGTTTATGAAATTGTAGCGATCTGGAGGTACAGTAATGCCGCAGCGCACCCCTGCAAAGCCCTGTTATGTGGTCTCCAGCAAAAAAGAATTGCAGGACCTTGGTTGAGTAGCTACATTGGTAGTCCACCGGAGTAGAGCCCCGAAAACTTTCTCCTATCTACTTAATTGGATGCCATACCCTCGGAAGTAAAAGCTTTTTTTCTGGAAGAATACCTCAATTAGGTTTATGAAATTGTGGAGATCTGGAGGTACAGTAATGCTGCCATGCACCCCTGCAAAGCCCTGTTATGTGGAGTCAAGCAAAAATGATTTGCAGGACCTTGGTCCAGCAGCCACATTGGTAGTCCACTGGAGTAGAGCCCGCAAACCTTCTCCTATCTACCAGACTATGTCTGATTAGCAGGCATACTAATAGTAGGCTCATCATTAGGGCATAACACATGCATAACATCATGCCAGGACAACTAATAAGATGAGGCACCAGAGATGCTGGCAGATCAGTTTCATAGGGCTCTAGTCTGAAGGTTACGGACGACCGACGTGGCTGCTTTGTCAAGGTCCTACAAATTGTTTTCCCCAACTCTATTAATGGATATACCCTACTAATGAACCCACATCTTATCCATTGTGAGGCAGTGACTGGTGTTACATGTGAGGGTCACTGTAGGTTACCTGCAGGATGCGCACGGAGGTGTATTGAGGCCATGAGAGGGCATTGCAGTTCATTCATCCTCATTTTTCACAGTCTTCTACTAGGCATTGCTCCTACTGGCCAGTTTCCTACTCCACACTGATGAGGGGCAATACCCCGAAACAGCTGTCTGTGGATGGATACCATGTTTTGGCATAGGTGGTTTCCTTCATTGGAGACTGCCCTTTCCGTGGTTGTTCCTTCCCGGGGAAAGACCTGGCTAGTCGTTGCTTGCGTTGAGAAACATGTGATGGTGTCTCCGCGGCTTGTGTTTTGCATGTTTTTACATATTTCCCATAAGGGATGGGGGCAGTGCTCTAGAATCACTGCGTTGAGAAATATGTGATGGCGCCCCCCCCAAAGTGTTGGATGTTGATCTCCATGAGTTAATTCATCCTCATTTTTAAAAGGAGGACTGGCGTGTTTAGTGACTGTAAACTGAAGGATATCATGTACTGTGTAATGCTGTGAGTAAAGAGACATTAACACGGCGGTGCAGTCGCCCACAGCAACGGTCAGAGGTGGACTGGCGTGTTTAGTGACTGAAATCCAGAGGATATGTTTCCTGGCTGCGATCCAGAGGATATCGTGTGCTGCGTTTATATGAGCTGGACATTTATGCTGTGAAGTAAGCACCTTAAAGAGACTTTTTTTTTTTGGAACTTTGCTGGGTCACTGCCTCATCACTGCATAAGTGTGTTACCGCTGCACTACACCATATTTTGCATTGTATTGGCCGAGTTAGGGCTTGGTGGTTGATTTGAGTGCCAAAACACCTTGCCCAACCATCAACTATGCTGAATATTCTTCTCTTAGCTTGAATAAACATATGAGCGAGTTCCTCTTGTTCATATCTCCAGATTTATATTTAAAAGTCCATTAATCAATATCCGAGGCCTGGCAGCGTGACGTATAAGCCGGGCTCATTCATTACAGTCCAGTAATGAAGCTCTCGGCTAGGGACTCACAGAAGTGATTCATAAGGCACAAGTCACATTTAATCCTTGGTCAAGAGATTAGTAGATACCTCTGCTTGTTTACCAGACTAACCAACCTGTGACCTGCATTACGTATTAAACATCTTCTTAGCTTCACATATATTGGGCAAAGTGGATAATTCTCAGCAGAGGGTTAGAAAAATGATTGTGTTACCGATAATACATAAAAGGAAGACATTAAGCTATTTATTTCACCCAGAATAGAATGGCAGGAGTTTTCGAGAACTTGGTTTGACATGGAGGCGTCTTACTTTAGTTAATGCCTCTTGTCTTCAACTGTTTTAATTAGAATTAATTAGACTTTCTGTGATTAGAAGAAAAAAAATGTGTTTTTATTTATACCAACAGAGCACCCTTCTAGTCTTCAGGCTCTACGTGGTATTGCAATGGAGAATTTTGACATGGAAGAAATTATTTTTACATATTTTAGAAGCTACAACTAGTTAATAAAATTGCACAAAGTTTTAGTCTGCAATCTTCATTCATTTTAAAATCCTGTGATATGCAGTTTTCAAGTTTTGTATTTTTCCCTTGTGGGAGTGATTTTCTCAGTAATGTAGGCTGGATAAAAGCTCTGTGTGTAACCAGGGTACTGTTGTCTTCAGTAACACATATATTAACACAGATTCTATCCTGAACTTATTTGCTCTTAAGGTGTTTCCCTCCATTTCCTTTTCTAAAGCTTGTTTTCTCTACCCTCTCTGAGACTGTAGATACTTTATTTCTTGAACACACAGAAGAGAGAAATCTAGAGTCCGTTTCCCTCCCAGTTGTTATCTATAATACTGAAGGAAGGGAGGGATGAGTAGAGCTGTCCAGAACTGCACTCAACAAGAGAAAATACTTACAGACTTTCTCCCAGTATAATAGGCTAGATGTGAGCTTTGTTTGTATCTAGGTTGCTGTTGTCTTTAGCAACACATATCAGCACATATTCTATCCTGCACTTTTTTTCTCTTAATATGTTTTCCTCCTTTACTAAGGTCTGTTTTATCTGCCCTCTTTGAGACTGTAGATGCTTTCTCTCTTGCTCACACAGTGAAGATCTGTGTGCAATCCCCTTTCCTTCCCTGCTGTTATCTCTAACACTGAAGGAAGGGAGAATTGAGCAGAGAGAGTGTTGAGAACTGCACTCAGCTAGAAAAATGACTACCAGGCATCTGTGGCAGCAAACAAAAACTTTTCAGATAACTCGCTAGACTTAGCAGTTAGGAAGCAAGTGAACAACAAAAAAATCCTTGCAAAGGAATAACCTTTAAAGGGGTATTCTGGATGAGAACACTTATTGGGGATGATTCATCAAGAATGGCATAGAGCAAGCTCGGACTGAGCCAGTCTTAATGGAGTGGAAGTAGAGCCCAATTTATTAAAAGGCACAAGCCACTTAATGAATTTGGCGCCTCTTCTGAGTGCCTCCATACGCTGCACCAGATATCCTTTTCCAATCAGGACGTTTGGTGGAGCTGATCCAAAGTGTCACAAAATTTTTGCGCAAAAATCTTGAGTTTTTCCAAAGCTTTCACTCCACATTAGTGGCATAAAACTTTCATGAATTGTCCCCACAGAATACACAGAATAGATGAAACCTAGCAGATCAGAGTTGAACCCCAATTGATTTACTAATTATCATCACCTATCTGGTGAAGAGTTTAATTGCAATACCGGGAGCAGCCTGAGAACAATGGCGGTGCTGTTTCCAGGTCGTAAACAATTTTTTTTTTCTATTCTCATGCAGCTTTCATCTGAAAGTATTAGGGACTAGTAACTACTTGAACTATCAAATGTTCTTTGATATCAATGTCAGATGATCAAAAAATAACAAGCCATTTTTACAGTCAAAACGCAGTAAAAACAAGTTTCATCTGTAACAGCAGCTATTAGCAACCTAATAGTAATACTAATGACACAGTAATACAGTGATAAGTAATATATCCTACCTGTATGACGGCGCTGTAGTTGGCCGGTGTAAACTGGGGGCTGTTATCATTCACATCTGAAATATCGATGTTTACTGTCACGGTGGATGAGAGGGATGGGAAACCACTATCTCTGGCTTGAATCGAAAGTGAATAACCAGATACCTTGAAAAAAGAAAAAATAAAGAAAGGTAATGACACATTTCTATTGGTAATGAAATGATGACAGCAGCGGGAGAAGAGTGAGCTGGACTTGTAGGAGACAGTGACCTGTCTATATACAGTTGTGGCCAAAAGTATTGACACCCCTGCAATTCTGTCAGATAATACTCAGTTTCTTCCTGAAAATGATTGCAAACACAAATTCTTTGGTATTATTATCTTCATTTAATTTGTCTTAAATGAAAAAACACAAAAGAGAATGAAGCAAAAAGCAAAACATTGATCATTTCACACAAAACTCCAAAAATGGGCCGGACAAAAGTATTGGCACCCTCAGCCTAATACTTGGTTGCACAACCTTTGGCCAAAATAACTGCGACCAACCGCTTCCGGTAACCATCAATGAGTTTCTTACAATGCTCTGCTGGAATTTTATACCATTCTTCTTTGGCAAACTGCTCCAGGTCCCTGATATTAGAAGGGTGCCTTCTCCAAACTGCCATTTTTAGATCTCTCCACAGGTGTTCTATGGGATTCAGGTCTGGACTCATTGCTGGCCACCTTAGAAGCCTCCAGTGCTTTCTCTCAAACCATTTTCTAGTGCTTTTTGAAGTGTGTTTTGGGTCATTGTCCTGCTGGAAGACCCATGACCTCTGAGGGAGACCCAGCTTTCTCACACTGGGCCCTACATTATGCTGCAAAATTTGTTGGTAGACTTCAGACTTCATAATGCCATGCACACGGTCAAGCAGTCCAGTGCCAGAGGCAGCAAAGCAACCCCAAAACATCAGGGAACCTCCACCATGTTTGAATGTAGGGACCGTGTTTTTTTCTTTGAATGCCTTTTTATTTCCTGTAAACTCTATGTTGATGCCTTTGCCCAAAAAGCTCTACTTTTGTCTCATCTGACCAGAGAACATTCTTCCAAAACGTTTTAGGCTTTTTCAGGTAAGTTTTGGCAAACTCCAGCCTGGCTTTTTTATGTCTCGGGGTAAGAAGTGGGGTCTTCCTGGGTCTCCTACCATACAGTCCCTTTTCATTCAGACGCCGACGGATAGTACGGGTTGACACTGTTGTACCCTCGGACTGCAGGGCAGCTTGAACTTGTTTGGATGTTAGTCGAGGTTCTTTATCCAACATCCGCACAATCTTGCGTTGAAATCTCTTGTCAATTTTTCTTTTCCATCCACATCTAGGGAGGTTAGCCACAGTGCCATGGGCTTTAAACTTCTTGATGACACTGCGCACGGTAGACACAGGAACATTCAGGTCTTTGGAGATGGACTTGTAGCCTTGAGATTGCTCATGCTTCCTCACAATTTGGTTTCTCAAGTCCTCAGACAGTTCTTTGGTCTTCTTTCTTTTCTCCATGCTCAATGTGGTACACACAAGGACACAGGACAGAGGTTGAGTCAACTTTAATCCATGTCAACTGGCTGCAAGTGTGATTTAGTTATTGCCAACACCTGTTAGGTGCCACAGGTAAGTTACAGGTGCTGTTAATTACACAAATTAGAGAAGCATCACATGATTTTTCAACAGCGCCAATACTTTTGTCCACCCTCTTTTTTATGTTTGGTGTGGAATTATACCCAATTTGGCTTTAGGACAATTCTTTTTGTGTTTTTTCATTTAAGACAAATTAAATGAAGATAATAATAACAAAGAATTTGTGTTTGCAATCATTTTCAGGAAGAAACTGAGTATTATCGGACAGAATTGCAGGGGTGTCAATACTTTTGGCCACAACTGTACATTCATTCAATATGTACTATGTACCTTTGCTTTATTTACGTGCGTTATATGACCGTAGCATATGACAATGCCCATGTGGTCAGAATCATAGGGTATGACAATGCCCATGCAAGCAGGAATAAAGAGTATGACAATGCTCATGGTCAGGATCATACGGTATGACGATGCCCATGTGGGCAAGATTAATATGCATGACCATGCCCATGTGGTCAGGATCATAGGGTATGACAATGCCCATGTGGGCAGGATTAACGTGTATGACCTTGCCCATGTCGTAAGGATCATAGTGTACAACAATGTGTTTTTTCATTTAAGACAAATTAAATGAAGATAATAATAACAAAGAATTTGTGTTTGCAATCATTTTCAGGAAGAAACTGAGTATTATCTGACAGAATTGCAGGGGTGTCAATACTATTGGCCACAACTGTATATATATGTATATATATATAATATTATTCTGATTACAGCATTGCTATACAAAACATGATAAAGCACAGTCCAAAAATATATATAAGTGTAGCTCAGAATCACAAGACTATCAGCTGCTTAGCTGGGAAATATAATCCTAGGCCATGGACCTCTTGGGAACATATGATGATCTGAGGGTGTGAAGAGTCATCCTTATCAGCTTCCAGGGGACTCCTCACTTCACACAAGGCTTCCTCTAGTGACGGCGTCGTAATTCTATTTGGTTCCCGGAGACATGTTACTAGAAATCATCACGGTTACTTGCAGCTACATCTCCAAATGTTATTTATCTAGAACTTTAGAGGGTGATATAGAATTTTTAGGACTTAAAGGGACCCTGTCAGGTGGATTTTACAACTGAATCTACTGATATGGCTGTATAGATCCTAGTTCAGCAATAAAAATTACATTTGGCTTGTATTAATCCGATGTATTGGCACTGAGAAATCAAGCTTCAAAGTCACAAGTCGATTATTCAGGAAGTGCATTTGTGGGCGTGTCTATGTACTCTGAGTGTATGGACACGCCCCCTTAATGCGCTTCCAGACTGATTTGAACGTGAATTCAAAGTTCGATTTCTCAGCGCCAGTACATCCGATTACTACAAGACAGGTATCATTTTTATTGTTGTACTAGGACCAAGACTAAGAACCATACCACTGGTTTAAGTAGTAACATCATCCAGACAGGTTGGATTTAGTTTTAAATAATTGCTGTGTAATTAAAGGATATTCCACTTTCAGCATGTTAAATTTTTTTTAATGTACTTTGTACAGTATATTCTACTGTTGTGAGTTCATTTTCCCCTTCGTCACTGAGGTCTGGTGAACTCCCTATTCTGGTAAAGGAAGGTAATGAGCCTGATTATCAGGCACCTGAGCCTAATGAGGATGACTGGCTGAGTGGAGTCACGGACTGGATATAAGGCTGCCGACGCCCTTCTGCCCTGCGGGTGATTTCTCTGTGGACTTCTAGGACACCAGTCTGATTCCTGCTCCTCTAAAACTAAGTTTTCTGCTTTGCCTGTTAGCATTTGTGTTTTGTTTTTGTTTTCCAGGCTTTTCTGTATTCTGCCATTCCCTGCTGGGGTGAGCTGAATCTCCTTTTGCCTGTAGCTCTGTCTTCAGAATATTCCTGAGTACTGACATAGCTTTTTTGAAGCCTAGCGTCTTCAGGGCCTTTTTCACTGTCAGTCTGTTGGCTCTTATTTTCATAGGGTTTTTCACGGATTGCAGACAGCAGCCTTCCTGTCCTTTTCTATCTAGTTAGCTTGGGCCCCGTCTTTGCTCAGTCTATCTTTCTGTCTGTGTTAGTGTTTTCATCTTGCTTCACCGTCATTATATGTTGGGGGCTGCCTTTTGCTTTGGGGTCTGCTCTGGGGCAGTTTAGATTTCCCCTTTCTTTCTTTAGGCCTATTTAATTCTCCGGCTGTGATCGAGGGGTCTAGGGCATCGTAGGAACCCCCCACGGCTACTGCTAGTTGTGTTGATAGGTTCAGGGGTCTGCAATCCGATAGCTGCCAACTTCTCTGGTTTTCTGGACTTAGCTAGCATTTCTGTTTTTGCCTCCTACGGTGACTCAATCATAACATTCTACTCTGCAAAAGTTTTAGGCAAGTCTGGAAAAAATGCAGCAAAGTAAGAAAAATTTAAAAAACAGAAGTGTTAATATAGTTTAAAGGGAGCCTGTCATCGGGTTTTCCCAATATAAACTACGGCCATCACCGTTAATGCCCCAACAGTCCAGCAACCTGTGTATAAGTCTCCAATCTCCTCTGCATATCCCCAAAAAATACCATTTATAATCCCCCCCATACGGTGCTGTCCAGTCCAATGGCCCAATGACCATCGCTGGCCTTGCTCGGCGCCTCCTGTATTCCCGCAATCGCCATCCTTCTACCCCCTCTTCATATGGATGATGTGTCCTATGTCATCCACATCTCCCTCCTGCACAGACGTGCCGAAGGCAGAGCAAAGTACTGTAATACGCATGAGTCGGTTTAATTTCTGGGTCATCGGCGCTCTTTGTCGTCTCATTGTGCATGAGCATTACAGTTCTTTGCTCTGCCTACAGCAGGGAAGAAGAAGCATGCCTGTGCAAGAGTGAGTTGGGGGGCGCTGGGTGGATGACATAGGACGCGTTATCCACATAATCCAGGGCAGGAGGACGTTGATTGCGGAGATAGTGGAGGCATCGAGCAAGACCAGCGACACCCATCAGACAGGTTCCCTTTAGTGAAAAGTCAGACGGCCGTATAACTTGGATGAGGATCACAATGCAATGCTTGGACTGGCCACCGGTATGATAACTGCATAAAAATAAATGCGGTCACGCTTGGGTCGGGAGAGACGGCAGCCAGTCCAAGCATTGAGTTGCGATCCTCGTCCAAGTTATATGGCCATCTAACACTTCTCTTAATTTTATCAATAAATAAAATAAATAATTGAATAAAATGAAAAGTGAATGAACAAAAGAGATGACATTCAAATCAATATTTATTGTGACCGCCCTTTGGCTTAATCAATTCTTCTAGGTACACATGCAAACCGTTTTTGAAGGAACTTTGTAGGGAATTTGTTCCAAACATCTTGGAGGACTAACCCACAGATCTTAGTCCACATACAGCCTATGTCATTAAGAACTATTCTCCGCATAATGAAGAACGAGGACTCCTGGAAATGATGATCCGGCCTCCACAGAGCCCTGATCTCACATCATTCAGTCTGTCTGGAATCACATGAAGGATCTGCACAAGCCTCATGCACAGAAGATCTGGGGTCAGTTCTCTAAGATATTTGGAACAACCTCCTGCCGAGTTCTTTCAAAAACTGTGCATAAGTGACAAGTACCTAGAGGAATTGATGGAAGGCATAGGGTGGTCACCAAATACTGATCTGATTAGATTTCTCTTTTTGTTCATTCACTTTGCATTTTGCTAATTAATAAAAATAAACTAGTAACACTTCTATTTTTTAATCACTACTAGGACAACCTCTTCTCTTTCCACACTCTTGGCAACGATAAAAAAAAGCCTATACTCACCTCCTGTGCCGGCGCTGTTCCAGCGGTGTCGGCACTCGTGGTCCCAGGGTGGTTGTGATGACACAAGAGCCTGGCGCCCAATCAGCGATGGAGTCACTTTCTCCGCCTTCTGCCGAACTGATCATGAAGAGGGAGTCAGAGATCAGCCACTGCCCTGACTTCCTCTTCATGTTCAATTTGTCCGAAAGTCACACCAGCGCTGTTGGGTGCCAGGCACAACGTGTAATACAATTGCACAAGAGCACCGGAAACGCGAGTGCCAACACTGCTGGAACAGCGCCGGCATGGGAGGTGAGTATAGGCTTTTTTATTTTATTGGGGCATAAGAAGGGGTTGCCCTAGTAGTGGACAACCCCGTTAATCATTATTACTTTGCAGCATTTTTTCCACCCCTGCCTACAATTTTTGCACAGTAGTGTAGATCTCTGCTTGCTTTAGTTAAATGACTACTAATTTTTTTACAGTTGCGCCGATGGGACAATCGGCCTCCTATGAATTTGGTACGAGAGCATGTGCTGGTATGAGGTTAGACTTCGTTCATTGGGATAGAGAATGATGCAAGTGATGACAATCTCTGCACAACGCTGCCATAAGTGTTGGCGCTATATACGGTACGTAACGTAAATAAATGGATAATGTGATGAACACATCGGTGTACGCAGACTCTCCAACTGTCTCACAAATCAACCCGAAAAATAGGAGTGGAGTGTGGCAACCCTATGCCCATATGTTAGCATTCTGGTTTTGAATGCTTTGAGAGCAGGGATTAAATGTCCCGATTTTTGTTTTTTCATTTGTGAGGCCATAGTCACACTATCAGTATTTGGTCAGTATTTTCTATCAGTATTTGTAAGCCAAAACCAGGAGTGGAACAATCAGAGGAAAAGGATAAGGGTGTGTGCACACATTGCGGAATCTTCTGCGGATTTGTCCGCGCGGCTTTGCCCAAGGCTGTGTGCACACGGTGCGGATTCTGCTGCGGATCCACAGCGGATTTGGCCCTCCGGATTCGCAGCAGAACTGCATGTGATGTACAGTAGCATTATAGGCTATGTAAAACAAAATCCGCAGGGCACATGCTGCGCTTTTTTCCATGCAGATTTGCTGCGGATTGAAAAATGCAGCACATCACTTCTTTTGTGCGGTTTTGCTGCAGTTTTCCATCTGCTCCATTCTAGAAATCCGCAGGTGGAAAACCGCACAAAACATGCAGTAAAATCACACAAAAAATGCACTAAATCCGCAGGAAAAATGGAAAGTCTTTTGACCTGCGGATTTAGTCAATTCTGCGCGGAAAATTCCAAAGCAGAATACGCACTGTGTGCACATAGACCAGTGAAGGTTCCCCTACTGCATCAGTATGTTTTTGGACATTTTTGTGGTTGTAACATAGCCTAAATCCGCAGGTCAAAAGACCTGCGGTTTGACACCTGATCATGGAGCAGGTGTCAAACCGCTGCGGAATCCGCACAAAGAAGTGACATGCTGCGGATTTCCATTGAATATAAAGGTACTGTACACGCAGAAGAAACTGCTGCAGATCCACAGGACCAAAACTGCTGTGGATCTGCAGCAGATTCCGCAACGTGTGCACAGTAATAATAATAGGAACACATCACCACTCCTGTATTTATCACCCACTCCTGGTTGTGGCTTTCAAATACTGAGGTAAAAACTGACCAAATACTGACTGTGTGAACGTGGCCTACCAAGGCCAGGTTCACAATGCGTTAACCAGCCCTATCAACGCATAACATTATGCTATACCGCTAGCGCTGATGACTCACCAGCGCTAGCGGTGACGGAGCCTCAGACGCTGCAGCCCGTGTCCGAGGCTCCGTCACTGCTTCACGGCATACGTCGCGATGCGTTAGTTAATGGGAGGCTATAGCAGCATTAACAGACTGCCATAGTGCAGTGGGAACCCGGCCAATGTCTGTGAACCACTCATTAGAACGGCTGTACTTTAGTGAGCGGGACAGACGTTTACATGCTGATTTTGTCACAAATTTTCCACAGATTATACCGCTGACAAGGGTAAAATTGGTGTTGTGAAAATCCACAGAAACAGCATGTGGATAATCCACAGCCTGTCCTGTAAGAGTGGAAAAATCCACCAGGCCTCATTTATCAAAAACTGTTCTAAAAAGAAAACTACCTGTGTTGCTCATAGCAACCAATCACAGCGCAGCTTTCATTTTACCAAAGCAGTTTAAGAAATGAAAGCTGAACTCTGATTGGTTGCTGTGGACAACACATTATGTAAAATCTGAATGAGGCCTAAAGGTTTCAGACATGAAATGTTTTTGGAAACCACGATGAATACCCTAAATGGTAGAAGGGTCCGGCTTTCATTACATTTTCCCTATAGTGGAAAAGTAGCGTTCTATAGCAACCATTTATATGACCGACCAGGGAATGAACAGACGGCGCAGCTCTCTGTTAGCACTTACGTCACAGGCCCTATTCAACATGAGGCATAATAAACAATATGTCTCCGTACCCGCTCCCGGTCCAACTTGTCCTTGACTTTTATCAGTCCTATGACCGGATCCACCATGAACTGTTTATCTTGGTCACCGTTAACAATAGAAAAAGTTATGTGTCCATTTGATGGGCTGTCCAGGTCTTCAGCAAATACCTACGATTCAAAATGATACGACGATTATTAATAATAAAAATATTCAAATAGATTTACATAGGACTGCAGGAAAACCTCCTGCATAACCTGAAAAGAGCTTCATGTAAAGAAAAAGACGTTATCACAGACTTTGTGCCCGGTTCATCACTTGGGAGGTTTTTTTAAGTCACTTTTTTGTTGTCTCCTGGTATTCATTGATTTTTTGGGGGAGGACTATTAAAAGGTCAAAATTTTGTTGGGCATCAGTTTTAACCAAAAATGTTATACAGTCATATGTTAAAGTTTGGGCACCCCTATTAATGTTAACCTTTTTTCTTTATAACAATTTTGGTTTTTGCAACAGCTATTTCAGTTTCATATATCTAATAACTGATGGACTCAGTTATATTTCTGGATTCAAATGAGGTTTATTGTACTAACAGAAAACGTGCAATCTGCATTTAAAGAAAATTTGACTGGTGCAAAAGTATGGGCACCTCAACATAAAAGTGACATTAATATTTCGTAGATCCTCCTTTTGCAAAAATAACAGCCTCTAGTCGCTTCCTGTAGCTATTAATGAGTTCCTGGATCCTGGATGAAGGTATTTGTGACCATTCCTGTTTACAAAACAATTCCAGTTCAGTTAAGTTTGATGGTCGCCGAGCATGGACAGCCCGCTTCAAATCATCCCACAGATGTTCAATGATATTCAGGTCTGGGGACTGGGATGGCCATTCCAGAACATTGTAATTGTTCCTCTGCATGAATGCCTGAGTAGATTTGGAGCGGTGTTTTGGATCATTGTCTTGCTGAAATATCCATCCCCTGCGTAACTTCAACTTCGTCACTGATTCTTACACATTATTGTCAAGAATCTGCTGATACTGAGTTGAATCCATGCGACCCTCAACTTTAACAAGATTCCCGGTGCCGGCATTGGCCACACAGCCCCAAAGCATGATGGAACCTCCACCAAATTTTACTGTGGGTAGCAAGTGTTTTTCTTGGAATGCTGTGTTTTTTAGCCTCCATGCATAACGCCTTTTTGTATGACCAAACAACTCAATCTTTGTTTCATCAGTCCACAGGACCTTCTTCCAAAATGTAACTGGCTTGTCCAAATGTGCTTTTGCATACCTCAGGCGACTCTGTTTGTGGCGTGCTTGCAGAAACGGCTTCTTTCGCATCACTCTCCCATACAGCTTCTCCTTGTGCAAAGTGCGCTGTATTGTTGACCGATGCACAGTGACACCATCTGCAGTAAGATGATGCTGCAGGTCTTTGGAGGTGGTCTGTGGATTGTCCTTGACTGTTCTCACCATTCTTCTTCTCTGCCTTTCTGATATTTTTCTTGGCCTGCCACTTCTGGGCTTAACAAGAACTGTACCTGTGTTCTTCCATTTCCTTACTATGTTCCTCACAGTGGAAACTGACAGGTTAAATCTCTGAGACAACTTTTTGTATCCTTCCCCTGAAAAGCTATGTTGATCTTTGTTTTCAGATCATTTGAGAGTTATTTTGAGGATCCCATGATGCCACTCTTCATAGGAGAATCAAATAGGAGAACTACTTGCAAGTGGCCACCTTAAATACCTTTTCTCATGATTTGATACACCTGGCTATGAAGTTCAAAGCTCAATGAGGTTACAAAACCAATTTAGTGCTTCAGGAAGTCAGTAAAAAGTAGTTAGGAGTGTTCAAATCAAGAAAATGATAAGGGTGCCCATACTTTTGCACCAGTCAAATTTTGTTTAAATGCAGATTGCACATTTTCTGTTAGTACAATAAACCTCATTTGAATCCAGAAATATAACTGAGTCCATCAGTTATTAGATATATGAAACTGAAATAGCTGTTGCAAAAACCAAAATTGTTATAAAGAAAAAAGGTTAACATTAATAGGGGTGCCCAAACTTTAACATATGACTGTAACTCTCACCACTGTTCAAAAAAGCACATGCGGCTTAGCAAATAGGGGTCGAGGCCAAAACAGTCACACAGGTTTACTGTCATTTATGCCAGAAATGATCAGAGATTACAGCACTAACGTACACCAGCTCATACAGATGTAGCAAGTGCTGACAATACCTCCAAATCGTGTTTCCGCCAATGTGCACTGTCATGGTGCAGCTGCGCAAGGTGTGAAGGGAGGTCGCTTGGTCACTTTATATTGGAGCTACGCAGAGGGTTTCTTTATAAATTGCTAAATCTGTACTGGAATGGATTATACCTTGTGGTGCAATACTTTCCAACTTTATAAAGAGTCATGCACCCCTTAATTTGGAGCATAATATGCCAGAAGACTTCTATTTAATACTGGGGTCATTAATGGGTTATTCCCTTCTTCCTTAATAGGCATATAGTCAGATATTGATTGTAATTACAAGCAATTTACTGAATGTTAAAATTTCAAACGTTCTTGAGATATTAACACTTTTCTCTTGTTTACAGCTTGCCTTGGAGACCGACCACTGCTGCTACACCAGGGTTCCCCAACTCCAGTCCTCAAGGCCCACCAACAGGTCATGTTTTCAGGATTTCCCTTGCATTGTACAGGTGATGCAGTTATCACCTGGGCAATACTAAAGAAATCCTGAAAACATGACCTGTTGGTGGGCCTTGAAGACTGGAGTTGGGGAACCCTGTGCTAGACAACAGAAAAAGAGCAGCGCTTATGGGTTGCCCTCCCAGGGCTGTGGGGTACTCGGTACCGGGCCGGTGTCAGTGGGATGTGTCACAGCGGTGGTGACCCGGACCGTGGCCCTGGGCGCCCAAGTAATAGAAAGATGTGAGTTAAATGAATAGTTTGTGACACCACCTGTGATGTTCGGCAAGGGAGGTGTTAAGCCGACGCTGCATGCAGATCCTCCAGGACAGATGGTGTGGTGCAGCAATGATGGTATAGCCCTCCACAGGCAGGGCTGTAGTCCCAGGGCAGTGTAGATGTGGAGACACTTAGGTGATGTAGTGTCTGGCGCAGGGGATGTAGCAGTGTCAGGTGGACGGACGCAGGAAGGAATGGAGGACACCAGGGCATGTAGTTCCAAAGCTTTACTCACAGCCTGTAGTGCCCGCTTCTGTGCCGTGTCCTCCGGGTCAGGGACTCAGTCAACCTCCAGGCAAGATGGAAAGCTCCCTTCCACACTCCGCCAACTTATGTGCCTTTCCTGAACGTCTCCTCTATAGCGCCTTTAAGTGTGAAGATCTCCAGTACCGTGTTACACTGGAGTTCCTCCTGACAGATGTTCCCAAGAACTCTACTTGCACGGCAGACAGCTGTAGCCTGCTTCGGGGACTCTCTACTTCTAAGTCCCGGCTCTCTATCCGTATTGCTGCTGTGCCCTCAAGTCTTATATGGGAGTAGTGCATTTACAGCTCACTACTCCACCGGTGTCTGCTGCAGAACCATTAGTGTTCATACAACCTCGGGGATCGGGCCCCGGCCTTGCGCTTAGAACTTCTAGGCAGGGTTCTTCCTCTATCCCACGTCCTTTGTGTTCCCTTTTACTCCTACGTTCCGTACTTGTCCTTTCCCTTCTATGAAAGCTCAGGCTTCAGGTCAACGTCCTTCTCCTTCTTTCCTTTCCTTTCCCGTGCCAGGTGGCTCAGGTCACTGAGGCAGCTGCAGCACTTCTTCCTCCATCCCTTCTTCCAGGGATCCCCACTCCTCCCGAGTGGCTTCCTTCCTCACTGACCTCCTGTCAGACTGACCCCTCATCCTAAACCATCCCGCTCATATATATACTCTGAACTCCACCCACCTCCCAGCACGTCTAGTGTTCCAAGCAGGGAACCACCAAAGGTGCTCTGCCTCTCTCTAAGCAAAGAGCCGCAATGTGGTTATGCTGAACTACTCTATTGTGTGTGGTGTGAGTGTTGGAGCGTGGTCAGGAGCCTCCAACTTACCTGGATGGTGGGGACCACACCTTAGGAGAAGGTGCAGTACCTCTGTGGCGACTGAGCCTCAGGGGCGCCACACTTACAAGCTGTTTCTTTATTGAGCTTGTAAGCGCTGTTTTGAAGCTGTCTAGGATCGCTGGAGCGCCCTGTTCCTCCTAGTCCCGGACAGCTTCAGCATAGTGCTTACAAACTAGACAACAGCGATGGTCGAGCTGTAAACGGAACAAAACTTTCACTATCTCAAGTACAACTGCAAATTTTTATGATCAGCAAATTGCAAAAGTGATGAACTGGGTGACAGCCAGAATGGCCATCATTTTAGATCTCACAAGAGTTGTCACCCAGCTTTCCTGAACAGAGATTCTGTCTAGCTGTAGAGTAACACGGTGCGGAGGATGCATCGCTGCACAGATAGACGGATTGACCATTCAGGAGTCTTAAAAAGCTGAGTGACAATCATCTATGAAAGATCTAACAGCAGCAAAATTGGTTGTCATTCAAATTTTCCAGTGGTAAACGTATCTAATGTAATGCTGGACATAAAAGGGCAAATCAAGGTCTTCATTGGAGATTATTTTTATTGGGAACGGGGGGGGGGGTCAAATAACCATAACAAATACAGTCTAAGAGGAAATAAATTTGCCCAGTGTACGGCTTGTGTTTATCTTGCTGTTGCCCCGTAAATGTAATTAGGTTTTATAAAGGCTCTCTAGACGCGTTTCTTATGGCCAACGCATTTCAGTACAAGGTATAATGTTTGCTTACAAGAAGAGGACATGTTTACTCAGTCAGTCCGTAAAATTCTTATTACATTTTATTAGACCATTGTAACCGGCGTGTTGATATTTATTTTATTCCGTGACCTTGAGTAGGGCGCGAGTCGATCAGGTAAGCAAGAAATCATAAAATCCCGAGCAGTAAACACTCAGCGGCATAAGAGTTTTAATAGGTTCTTAAGTAAAGTTCTAACCCTGACACTTACCATAATGACAGAATCGCCGATAGAGGCGTCTTCGCTGATGACAGCGCTGTAAACCTCCTGGCTGAATGTCGGAGGATTGTCATTCACATCCGTCAAGTTGATGTTTACTGTCGCCAGTGCGCTAAGTGGAGGGCTGCCGCCATCTTTAGCCTCCACCACAAGAAAAAAGTTTTTACAGCCTTCATAGTCCAGAGGACTGATGACTACAATCGCTCCTGGAAAGGAAAATAAGCTAGTTGGATTTTTTTTTAGCATTCTAGATTTTAAAAAGTTTGTGCTGCCCATCATGGCCACCTTTACCAGTGCAATAAGGGATGATATTAAGCTTTTCCAATACCATTATGGATCTCAATGTCACCAGTCGCCACTCGGCTCCCTCCATGTCATTTTAAGATGACTAAGGCAACTCTAATGTTAGGGGTTTTATTCAACAGTTCCCCTTGGAATTGAGTAAGTCTCAGTAAAATCTGGTCTGGTGATGGCTGTGGTAGAGTCACAGATTACAGTGATAATCGTTTGACATTAAAGCTTACCAAAAAGGTCCAAGTTAGGCAACAATCAGAAGAATTCCGTCTACGTCAAAAACGTACAGACACTTTTTCCCCGTAGGGATACATCAAGATTAGTCAATAATTTTACTTCAATCAAAATTTTACCCCCTGCGAAGACATGATCAAAAGTCACCAAAGAGTCTTGGAAAATTGAGGATAATTGCCTTTTACCTGTCTTGGGATTGATCTTGAACTTCCCATGTTCATTTCCGGTCCTGAAGCTGTATGTTATTTCTGCATTTGAGCCAATATCCTTGCTGGCGGCAAATACGAACATCACTTGGGAACCAATGGCCGTGTCCTCGGGAACCGTGACCAGGTAATCTCTCCTTTCAAATACTGGAGGGTTATCATTGACATCCAGGACCGTGATTGTAACAACTGCAAATGAAGATAATGGCTGTAGGGGGCTCCGATCTGATGCTTTCACGGTTATATTATAGGAGGACTGGACTTCCCGGTCTAGGGGCTGCTCCAGGACAATGATGCCGGATTGCTCATCCATAGTGAAATGTCCATCTGCCGAGCCAACTAGGGAGTAGATCACCTTTCGGTTTATGCCTAGAATATACGAAAGCAAGAAGGGGATTAAATAGCTGTGTGTTAAAAATAACGTTCAAGAAGGGAAAGGGAGGTAAGGGGGAAAAAAAAGACAAATAATTGGGGATAAAAAGGTAAATTAAGGGAAGAATGTAAAAGAGAAGTAGAAGAGAAGTAAAGGGAAGTGACGGAGAAGATGGGAGATTGGGAAAATAGATGAGAAAAAAGGAGAAGGAAAGCATAACGGAGATAAGAAAAAAGGTAAAAATGAATGAACTGAATGAAAAAGGGAAGAGGTGGAAGAAAGGCAGAGGAGATAAGTGCAAAGAAGACAAGAAAGGAGAGAAAGGAGAAAGAAAGATGTGGAGAAGAGGGTGGAAGTAGGGCAGAAGACAGAAAAAAATAAATGTGGAAGGGAAATGGGCAAATGAGAGGAGAGGGGAAGAAAGAATTGGACAAGAGAAGAAAGGGAGGAAAGGTAGAAGAGAAAGAAAGGTAAAAGTGGAGAGAAGAAAGGGAATGTCAGGAAGTAGTGGCGTGGAAGAGAGAAGAAAAGTAAGGCAGCGAAAGAAAGATGGTAAGGGAAACTTGGTGAGGAGAGAGAAGGTAAGAAAGGAGAGGAGTGAAAGACAGAAGAAAAGGATGGGAGGGGAGAGATGAGAAATGAAAAGAAGATACAATAGATAAGAAGGAAAAGAAGAGAGGAGAGAATGGAAGGATAAGAGGAGAGAAGTAAGGGAAGGGAGGAGATGAGTGAGTGATAGAAAGAAGAAAAGGAAGGGAGGGAAGAGAAGAGAAGAGAAAGGAAAACAGGAGAGGTGAAATGGAAAAGAAAGGAGAAAAGAGAAGCATAAGAGGAGAGGAGAAATTGAGAGGAGAGGAGTGAAAGAAAGAAAAAAAGGGAGAGAAAAGAAGGGTAAAGAAGAGAGAACCAAGGGAAGAAAAGCGGGAGAAGAGAGGGAGTGATGAGATAACAGCAGAGGAGAATCATAGAATGGTAGAGTTGGAAGGGACCTCCTGGGCCATCTGGTCCAACCCCCTGCTCAAAGCAGGATTCGCTAAATCATCCCAGACAGATGTCTGTCCAGCCTCTGTTTGAAGACTTCTATTGAAGGAGAACTCACCACCTCTTGTGGCAGCCTGTTCCACTCATTGATCACACTCACTGTCAAAAAGATTTTTCTAATATCTAATCTGTGTCTCCTCCCATTCAGTTTCCTCCCATTGCTTCTAGTAAAGAGCTGCTCTGCATTGGCCGGGAAAGAACCCGGGCCTACCGCGTGGCAGGCGAGTATTCTACCACTGAACCACCAATGCTTGAGTAGGGATTGAAGAAGAGGAAGGATACACAGGTAAGAAGAGAGGGAAGATTAACAGTAAGGATGGCAAGAGACGGAATCAGAAGACGAAAGATAAGGGATAAGAGGAAAGGAAGAAAGTAGGGAGGAAAGGAGGAAATTAGAAGAGGAGAGAAAAAGGGGAAGGAGACCACAGAAAGGGGGGTTAGTCAAGAAAAAAGGGTAAAGTATGAACAGTTAGTTTATTTCAAAAGAAGTTATAAACTAATTCAGCAGGTTTGAATGAAACATTTTATCATTTCTTGCTGCGTAGAAGTGTAATAGACAATATTCTAGCCTTGTTGCTGTTTTATGACACCATTACTTTTCATTGCTGCTGTCAGTTTTATCTCTGGGGAAGTTTCGTTGTTAGATATCGGCCTTAGTGATCAGAGAAGTACACCACAAGCCTATAATCTGCCTTCTTATGACTGGCCGGCTGCATGCAGACAGCAGGTGCACATTTATAATATCATGCTGCAAAGCCTGTGCAGACACCACCGAAACATAGGTCATGCAAAATGGAAGCCAAATGGACAGCTTTCTCCTTGTGCCCAACAGTACTGACAGATGGTAGCACAAGGCTTCACTTACTGATTGCATACAAACACCACAGTTATTAGAGATGAATTCCTAAAAGATACAACATAGATATAGGGCAGAATTATGTTCCTCAACTGTTACTTGTCTTTTCAGATGGAGCGGCATGTTTGCTGTTTTCTGGCTTGTCTTAACAATGTAACACCTTGTTATTTATTGCCTATGCTGGTGGGCCACCCTTATACAAAACAGCTCTCACTACATTCTTAGCTTAATGTAATATCACATTTCTCCTGTAGTTCTGAAGTGTCGGGGTGTGCTGACAGCCGCTGCTCACTGTGTACAGTGTGGTGCATATATATATATAGAGTGAGCTGTCAATCACAGTGTCGGGGTGTGCTGACAGCCGCTGCTCTCTGTGTACAGTGTGGTGCATATATATAGAGTGAGCTGTCAATCACAGTGTCGGGGTGTGCTGACAGCCGCTGCTCACTGTGTACAGTGTGGTGCATATATATATAGAGTGAGCTGTCAATCACAGTGTCGGGGTGTGCTGACAGCCTCTGCTCACTGTGTACAGTGTGGTGCATATATACACTCACTGGCCACTTTATTAGGTACACCTGTCCAACTGTGTGTTAAGACTTAATTTCTAATCAGCCAATCACATGGCGGCAACTCAGTGCATTTAGGCATGTAGACATGGTCAAGACAATCTCCTGCAGTTCAAACCGAGCATCAGTATGGGGAAGAAAGGTGATTTGAGTGCCTTTGAACGTGGCATGATTGTTGGTGCCAGAAGAGCTGGTCTGAGTATTTCAGAAACTGCTGATCTACTGGGATTTTCACGCACAACCATCTCTAGGGTTTACAGAGAATGGTCCGAAAAAGAAAAAAAATCCAGTGAACGGCAGTTCTGTGGCCGGAAATGCCATGTTGATGCCAGAGGTCAGAGGAGAATGGGCAGACTGGTTCGAGCTGATAGAAAGGCAACAGTGACTCAAATTGCCACCCGTTACAACCAAGGTAGGCAGAAGAACATCTCTGAACGCACAGTGCGTCGAACTTTGAGGCAGATGGGCTACAGCAGCAGAAGACCACACTGGGTACCACTCCTCTCAGCTAAGAACAGGAAACTGAGGCTACAATTTGCACAAGCTCATCGAAACTGGACAGTAGAAGATTGGAAAAACGTTGCCTGGTCTGATGAGTCTCGATTTCTGCTGCGACATTCGGATGGTAGGGTCAGAATTTGGCGTAAACAACATGAAAGCATGGATCCATCCTGCCTTGTATCAACGGTTCAGGCTGGTGGTGGTGGTGTCATGGTGTGGGGAATTTTTTCTGGGCACTCTTTGGGCCCCTTGGTACCAATTGAGCATCGTTGCAACGCCACAGCCTACCTGAGTATTGTTGCTGACCATGTCCATCCCTTTATGACCACAATGTACCCAACATCTGATGGCTACTTTCAGCAGGATAATGCGTCATGTCATAAAGCTCGAATCATCTCAGATTGGTTTCTTGAACATGACAATGAGTTTACTGTACTCAAATGGCCTCCTCAGTCACCAGATCTCAATCCAATAGAGCATCTTTGGGATGTGGTGGAACGGGAGATTCGCATCAGGGATGTGCAGCCGACAAATCTGCGCCAACTGTGTGATGCCATCATGTCAATATGGTCCAAAATCTCTGAGGAATGCTTCCAGCACCTTGTTGAATCTCTGCCACGAAGAATTGAGGCAGTTCTGAAGGCAAAAGGGGGTCCAACCCCTTACTAGCATGGTGTACCTAATAAAGTGGCCAGTGAGTGTATATATAGAGTGAGCTGTCAATCAGTGTGTCGGGGTGTGCTGACAGCCGCTGCTCTCTGTGTACAGTGTGGTGCATATATATAGAGTGAGCTGTCAATCACAGTGTCGGGGTGTGCTGACAGCCGCTGCTCACTGTGTACAGTGTGGTGCATATATATATATAGAGTGAGCTGTCAATCACAGTGTCGGGGTGTGCTGACAGCCGCTGCTCACTGTGTACAGTGTGGTGCATATATATAGAGTGAGCTGTCAATCACAGTGTCGGGGTGTGCTGACAGCCTCTGCTCTCTGTGTACAGTGTGGTGCATATATATACATAGAGTGAGCTGTCAATCACAGTGTCGGGGTGTGCTGACAGCCGCTGCTCTCTGTGTACAGTGTGGTGCATATATATAGAGTGAGCTGTCAATCACAGTGTCGGAGTGTGCTGACAGCCTCTGCTCTCTGTGTACAGTGTGGTGCATATATATATAGAGTGAGCTGTCAATCACAGTGTCGGGGTGTGCTGACAGCCGCTGCTCTCTGTGTACAGTGTGGTGCATATATATAGAGTGAGCTGTCAATCACTGTGTCGGGGTGTGCTGACAGCCGCTGCTCTCTGTGTACAGTGTGGTGCATATATATAGAGCGAGCTGTCAATCACAGTGTCGGGGTGTGCTGACAGCCGCTGCTCTCTGTGTACAGTGTGGTGCATATATATAGAGCGAGCTGTCAATCACAGTGTCGGGGTGTGCTGACAGCCGCTGCTCTCTGTGTACAGTGTGGTGCAAATATATAGAGCGAGCTGTCAATCACAGTGTCGGGGTGTGCTGACAGCCGCTGCTCTCTGTGTACTGTGTAGTGCATATATATAGAGCGAGCTGTCAATCACAGTGTCGGGGTGTGCTGACAGCCTCTGCTCACTGTGTACTGTGTGGTGCATATATATATATATATATATAGAGTGAGCTGTCAATCACAGTGTCGGGGTGTGCTGACAGCCTCTGTTCTCTGTGTACAGTGTGGTGCATATACATAGAGTGTGCTGTCAATCACAATGTCGGGGCGTGCTGACAGCCTCTGCTCACTGTGTACTGTGTGGTGCATATATACATAGAGTGAGCTGTCAATCACAGTGTCGGGGTGTGCTGACAGACGCTGCTCTCTGTGTACTGTGTGGTGCATATATATATATATATATAGAGTGAGCTGTCAATCACCGTGTCGGGGTGTGCTGCAGCTGCTGCTCACTGTGTACAGTGTGGTGCATATACTGTATATAGAGTGAGCTGTCAATCACCGTGTCGGGGTGTGCTGACAGCCGCTGCTCACTGTGTACTGTGTGGTGCATATATATAGAGTGAGCTGTCAATCACCGTGTCGGGGTGTGCTGACAGCCGCTGCTCACTGTGTACTGTGTGGTGCATACATATAGAGTGAGCTGTCAATCACCGTGTCGGGGTGTGCTGAGAGCCGCTGCTCACTGTGTACTGTGTAGTGCATATATATAGAGCGAGCTGTCAATCACAGTGTCGGGGTGTGCTGACAGCCGCTGCTCACTGTGTACTGTGTGGTGCATATATGTAGAGTGAGCTGTCAATCACAGTGTCGGGGTGTGCTGACAGCTGCTGCTCACTGTGTACTGTGTAGTGCATATATGTAGAGTGAGCTGTCAATCACCGTGTCGGGGTGTGCTGAGAGCCGCTGCTCTCTGTGTACTGTGTGGTGCATATATATAGAGTGAGCTGTCAGTCACCGTGTCGGGGTGTGCTGACAGCCGCTGCTCACTGTGTATTGTGTGGTGCATATATATAGAGCGAGCTGTCAATCACAGTGTCGGGGTGTGCCGACAGCCGCTGCTCACTGTGTACTGTGTGGTGCATACATATAGAGTGAGCTGTCAATCACCGTGTCGGGGTGTGCTGACAGCCGCTGCTCACTGTGTGCTGTGTGGTGCATATATATAGAGTGAGCTGTCAATCACAGTGTCGGGGTGTGCTGACAGCCGCTGCTCTCTGTGTACTGTGTAGTGCATATATGTAGAGTGAGCTGTCAATCACCGTGTCGGGGTGTGCTGACAGCTGCTGCTCACTGTGTACTGTGTAGTGCATATATGTAGAGTGAGCTGTCAATCACCGTGTCGGGGTGTGCTGAGAGCCGCTGCTCTCTGTGTACTGTGTGGTGCATATATATATAGAGTGAGCTGTCAATCACCGTGTCGGGGTGTGCTGACAGCCGCTGCTCTCTGTGTACTGTGTGGTGCATATATATAGAGTGAGCTGTCAATCACCGTGTCGGGGTGTGCTGACAGCCGCTGCTCACTGTGTACTGTGTGGTGCATATATATAGAGTGAGCTGTCAATCACCGTGTCGGGGTGTGCTGACAGCCGCTGCTCTCTGTGTACTGTGTAGTGCATATATATATAGAGTGAGCTGTCAATCACCGTGTCGGGGTGTGCTGACAGCCGCTGCTCACTGTGTACTGTGTGGTGCATATATATAGAGTGAGCTGTCAATCACAGTGTCGGGGTGTGCTGACAGCCGCTGCTCTCTGTGTACTGTGTAGTGCATATATATAGAGTGAGCTGTCAATCACCGTGTCGGGGTGTGCTGACAGCCTCTGTTCTCTGTGTACGGTGTGGTGCATATATATATAGAGTGAGCTGTCAATCACAGTGTCGGGGTGTGCTGACAGCCGCTGCTCACTGTGTACTGTGTAGTGCACATGTGTAGAGTGAGCTGTCAATCACAGTGTCGGGGTGTGCTGACAGCCTCTGTTCTCTGTGTACTGTGTGGTGCATATATGTAGAGTGAGCTGTCAATCACCGTGTCGGGGTGTGCTAACAGCTGCTGCTCACTGTGTACTGTGTGGTGCATATATGTAGAGTGAGCTGTCAATCACAGTGTCGGGGTGTGCTGACAGCTACTGCTCACTGTGTACTGTGTAGTGCATATATGTAGAGTGAGCTGTCAATCACCGTGTCGGGGTGTGCTGAGAGCCGCTGCTCTCTGTGTACTGTGTGGTGCATATATATAGAGTGAGCTGTCAGTCACCGTGTCGGGGTGTGCTGACAGCCGCTGCTCACTGTGTATTGTGTGGTGCATATATATAGAGCGAGCTGTCAATCACAGTGTCGGGGTGTGCCGACAGCCGCTGCTCACTGTGTACTGTGTGGTGCATACATATAGAGTGAGCTGTCAATCACCGTGTCGGGGTGTGCTGACAGCCGCTGCTCACTGTGTGCTGTGTGGTGCATATATATAGAGTGAGCTGTCAATCACAGTGTCGGGGTGTGCTGACAGCCGCTGCTCTCTGTGTACTGTGTAGTGCATATATGTAGAGTGAGCTGTCAATCACCGTGTCGGGGTGTGCTGACAGCTGCTGCTCACTGTGTACTGTGTAGTGCATATATGTAGAGTGAGCTGTCAATCACCGTGTCGGGGTGTGCTGAGAGCCGCTGCTCTCTGTGTACTGTGTGGTGCATATATATAGAGTGAGCTGTCAATCACCGTGTCGGGGTGTGCTGACAGCCGCTGCTCTCTGTGTACTGTGTGGTGCATATATATAGAGTGAGCTGTCAATCACCGTGTCGGGGTGTGCTGACAGCCGCTGCTCACTGTGTACTGTGTGGTGCATATATATAGAGTGAGCTGTCAATCACCGTGTCGGGGTGTGCTGACAGCCGCTGCTCTCTGTGTACTGTGTAGTGCATATATATATAGAGTGAGCTGTCAATCACCGTGTCGGGGTGTGCTGACAGCCGCTGCTCACTGTGTACTGTGTGGTGCATATATATAGAGTGAGCTGTCAATCACAGTGTCGGGGTGTGCTGACAGCCGCTGCTCTCTGTGTACTGTGTAGTGCATATATATAGAGTGAGCTGTCAATCACCGTGTCGGGGTGTGCTGACAGCCTCTGTTCTCTGTGTACGGTGTGGTGCATATATATATAGAGTGAGCTGTCAATCACAGTGTCGGAGTGTGCTGACAGCCGCTGCTCACTGTGTACTGTGTAGTGCACATGTGTAGAGTGAGCTGTCAATCACAGTGTCGGGGTGTGCTGACAGCCGCTGTTCTATGTGTACTGTGTGGTGCATATATGTAGAGTGAGCTGTCAATCACCGTGTCGGGGTGTGCTAACAGCTGGTGCTCACTGTGTACTGTGTAGTGCATATATGTAGAGTGAGCTGTCAATCACCATGTCGGGGTGTGCTGAGAGCCGCTGCTCTCTGTGTACTGTGTGGTGCATATATATAGAGTGAGCTGTCAGTCACCGTGTCGGGGTGTGCTGACAGCCGCTGCTCACTGTGTACTGTGTGGTGCATATATATAGAGCGAGCTGTCAATCACAGTGTCGGGGTGTGCCGACAGCCGCTGCTCACTGTGTACTGTGTGGTGCATACATATAGAGTGAGCTGTCAATCACCGTGTCGGGGTGTGCTGACAGCCGCTGCTCACTGTGTGCTGTGTGGTGCATATATATAGAGTGAGCTGTCAATCACAGTGTCGGGGTGTGCTGACAGCCGCTGCTCTCTGTGTACTGTGTAGTGCATATATGTAGAGTGAGCTGTCAATCACCGTGTCGGGGTGTGCTGACAGCTGCTGCTCACTGTGTACTGTGTAGTGCATATATGTAGAGTGAGCTGTCAATCACCGTGTCGGGGTGTGCTGAGAGCCGCTGCTCTCTGTGTACTGTGTGGTGCATATATATAGAGTGAGCTGTCAATCACCGTGTCGGGGTGTGCTGACAGCCGCTGCTCTCTGTGTACTGTGTAGTGCATATATATAGAGTGAGCTGTCAATCACCGTGTCGGGGTGTGCTGACAGCCGCTGCTCACTGTGTACTGTGTGGTGCATATATATAGAGTGAGCTGTCAATCACCGTGTCGGGGTGTGCTGACAGCCGCTGCTCTCTGTGTACTGTGTAGTGCATATATATATAGAGTGAGCTGTCAATCACCGTGTCGGGGTGTGCTGACAGCCGCTGCTCACTGTGTACTGTGTGGTGCATATATATAGAGTGAGCTGTCAATCACAGTGTCGGGGTGTGCTGACAGCCGCTGCTCTCTGTGTACTGTGTAGTGCATATATATAGAGTGAGCTGTCAATCACCGTGTCGGGGTGTGCTGACAGCCGCTGCTCACTGTGTACTGTGTAGTGCACATGTGTAGAGTGAGCTGTCAATCACAGTGTCGGGGTGTGCTGACAGCCGCTGCTCACTGTGTACAGTGTGGTGCATATATATAGAGTGAGCTGTCAATCACAGTGTCGGGGTGTGCTGACAGCCTCTGTTCTCTGTGTACGGTGTGGTGCATATATATAGAGTGAGCTGTCAATCACAGTGTCGGGGTGTGCTGACAGCCGCTGCTCACTGTGTACTGTGTAGTGCACATGTGTAGAGTGAGCTGTCAATCACAGTGTCGGGGTGTGCTGACAGCCGCTGCTCACTGTGTACAGTGTGGTGCATATATATAGAGTGAGCTGTCAATCACAGTGTCGGGGTGTGCTGACAGCCGCTGCTCACTGTGTACTGTGTAGTGCACATGTGTAGAGTGAGCTGTCAATCACAGTGTCGGGGTGTGCTGACAGCCGCTGCTCACTGTGTACTGTGTGGTGCATATATAAAGAGTGAGCTGTCAATCACCCTGTCGGGGTGTGCTGACAGCCGCTGCTCACTGTGTGGTGCATATATATAGAGTGAGCTGTCAATCACAGTGTCGGGGTGTGCTGACAGCCGCTGCTCTCTGTGTACAGTGTGGTGCATATATATAGAGTGAGCTGTCAATCACAGTGTCGGGGTGTGCTGACAGCCGCTGCTCACTGTGTACTGTGTGGTGCATATATATAGAGTGAGCTGTCAATCACAGTGTCGGGGTGTGCTGACAGCCTCTGTTCTCTGTGTACAGTGTGGTGCATATATATAGAGTGAGCTGTCAATCACAGTGTCGGGGTGTGCTGACAGCCGCTGCTCTCTGTGTACAGTGTGGTGCATATATATATATAGAGTGAGCTGTCAATCACAGTGTCGGGGTGTGCTGACAGCAGCTGCTCACTGTGTACTGTGTGGTGCATATATATAGAGTGAGCTGTCAATCACAGTGTCGGGGTGTGCTGACAGCCTCTGCTCTCTGTGTACAGTGTGGTGCATATATATAGAGTGAGCTGTCAATCACAGTGTCGGGGTGTACAGTCTAGATCACGTGAAGTCATTATTTCCCTCTATTCCTCTTTGGTCAGACCTCATCTGGAATATTGTGTCCAATTTTGGGCACCACATTTTAAAAAAGACATCAACAAACTGGAGCAAGTTCAGAAAAGAGCGACCAGAAATGTGACCGGTCTGCAAACCCTGTCTTATGAGGAAAGGTTGCAGGATTTGGGAATGTTTAGTTTGCAAAAGAGAAGACTGAGAGGAGACTTAATAGCTGTCTACAAATATCTAAAGGGCTGTCACATTGTAGAAGGATCAACTTTATTCTCATTTGCACAAGGAAAGACTAGAAGCAATGGGATGAAACTGAATGGGAGGAGACACAGATTAGATATTAGAAAAGACTTTTTGACAGTTAGAGTGATCAATGAGTGGAACAAGCTGCCACAAGAAGTGGTGAGTTCTCCTTCAATGGAAGTCTTCAAACAGAGGCTGGACAGACATCTGACTGGGATGATTTAGCGAATCCTGCTTTGAGCAGGGGGTTGGACCAGATGGCCCAGGAGGTCCCTTCCAACTCTACGATTCTATGCTCACTGTGTACTGTGTGGTGCATATATATAGAGTGAGCTGTCAATCACAGTGTCGGGGTGTGCTGACAGTCGCTGCTCACTGTGTAGTGCACATGTGTAGAGTGAGCTGTCATTCACCGTTGTCGGGGTTTGCTGACAGTCGCTGCTCACTGTGTACAGTCATGGCCAAAAGTTTTGAGAATGACACAAATATTATATTTTCACATGATCTGCTGGCCTCTGGTTTTTATGTGTGTTTGTCAGATGTTTTTATCACATACAGAAATATAATTGCAATCATATTATGAGTAACAAAAGGTTATATTGACAGTTAGAATAAGTTAATGCAGCAAGTCAATATTTGCAGTGTTGACCCTTCTTCTTCAGGACCTCAGCAATTCTCCCTGGCATGCTCTCAATCAACTTCTGGGTCAAATCCTGACTGATAGCAGTCCATTCTTGCAAAATCAATGCTTTTATTTTGTCTGAATTTGAAGGTTTTTGTTTGTCCACCCGTCTCTTGATGATTGACCACAAGTTCTCAATGGGATTAAGATCTGGGGAGTTTCCAGGCCATGGTCCCAAAATCTCTATGTTTTGTTCCCTGAGCCATTTAGTTATCACCTTTGCTTTATGGCAAGGTGCTCCATCATGTTGAAAAAGGCATTGTTGATCGCCAAACTGCTCTTGGACGGTTGGGAGAAGTTGCTCTTGGAGGACATTCTGGTACCATTCTTTATTCATGGCTGTGTTTTTAGGCAAGACTGAGAGAGAGAGCCCATTCCCTTGGCTGAGAAGCAACCCCACACATGAATGGTTTCAGGATGCTTGACAGTTGGCATGAGACAAGACTGGTGGTAGCGCTCACCTGGACTTCTCCGAATAAGCCGTTTTCCAGATGTCCCAAACAATCGAAAAGGGGATTCATCAGAGAAAATGACTTTACCCCAGTCCTCAGCAGTCCACTCCCTGTACCTCTTGCAGAATATCAGTCTGTCCATGATGTTTTTCCTGGAGAGAAGTGGCTTCTTTGCTGCCCTCCTTGAGACCAGGCCTTGCTCCAAGAGTCTCCGCCTCACAGTGCGTGCAGATGCACTCACACCTGCCTGCTGCCATTCCTGAGCAAGCTCTGCACTGCTGCTAGCCCGATCCTGCAGCTGAAACACTTTTAAGAGACGGTCCTGGCGCTTGCTGGTCTTTCTTGGGCGCCCTGGAGCCTTTTTGGCAACAAGGGAACCTCTCTCCTTGAAGTTCTTGATGATGCGATAGATTGTTGACTGAGGTGCAATCTTTCTAGCTGCGATACTCTTCCCTGTTAGGCCATTTTTGTGCAGTGGAATGATGACTGCACGTGTTTCTTTAGAGATAACCATGGTTAACAGAAGAGAAACAATGATGCCAAGCATCAGCCTCCTTTTAAAGTGTCCAGTGGTGTCATTCTTACTTAATCATGACAGATTGATCTCCAGCCCTGTCCTCATCAACACCCACACCTGTGTTAATGGAGCAATCACTGAAACGATGTTAGCTGGTCCTTTTAAGGCAGGGCTGCAATGATGTTGAAATGTGTTTTGGGGGATAAAGTTCATTTTCTAGGCAAATATTGACTTTGCAAGTAATTGCTGTTAAGCTGATCACTCTTTATAACATTCTGGAGTATATGCAAATTGCCATTAGAAAAAATGAAGCAGTAGACTTTGTAAAAATTAATATTTGTGTCATTCTCAAAACTTTTGGCCATGACTGTACTGTGTGGTGCATATATATAGAGTGAGCTGTCAATCACCGTGTCGGGGTGTGCTGACAGTTGCTGCTCACTGTGTACTGTGTGGTGCATATATATAGAGCTGTCAATCACAGTGTCGGGGTGTGCTGACACCCGCTGCTCACTGTGTACTGTGTGGTGCATATATATAGAGTGAGCTGTCAATCACCGTGTCGGGGTGTGCTGACAGCCGCTGCTCACTGTGTACTGTGTGGTGCATATATATATAGAGTGAGCTGTCAATCACAGTGTCGGGGTGTGCTGACACCCGCTGCTCACTGTGTACTGTGTGGTGCATATATATAGAGTGAGCTGTCAATCACAGTGTCGGGGTGTGCTGACAGCCGCTGCTCTCTGTGTACTGTGTAGTGCATATATGTAGAGTGAGCTGTCAATCACAGTGTCGGGGTGTGCTGACAGCCGCTGCTCACTGTGTACAGGGTGGTGCATATATATATAGAGTGAGCTGTCAATCACAGTGTCGGGGTGTGCTGACAGCCGCTGCTCTCTGTGTACTGTGTAGTGCATATATGTAGAGTGAGCTGTCAATCACAGTGTTGGGGTGTGCTGACAGCCGCTGCTCACTGTGTACTGTGTAGTGCATATATGTAGAGTGAGCTGTCAATCACAGTGTCGGGGTGTGCTGACACCCCCTGCTCACTGTGTACAGTGTGGTGCATATATATAGAGTGAGCTGTCAATCACAGTGTCGGGGTGTGCTGACAGTCGCTGCTCACTGTGTAGTGCACATGTGTAGAGTGAGCTGTCAATCACAGTGTCGGGGTGTGCTGACAGTCGCTGCTCACTGTGTACTGCATATATATAGAGTGAGCTGTCAATCACAGTGTCGGGGTGTGCTGACAGCCGCTGCTCACTGTGTACTGTGTGGTGCATATATATAGAGTGAGCTGTCACTCACAGTGTCGGGGTGTGCTGATAGTCGCTGCTCACTGTGTAGTGCACATGTGTAGAGTGAGCTGTCAATCACAGTGTCGGGGTGTGCTGACAGTCGCTGCTCACTGTGTACTGTGTGGTGCATATATATAGAGTGAGCTGTCAATCACAGTGTCGGGGTGTGCTGACAGTCGCTGCTCACTGTGTAGTGCACATGTGTAGAGTGAGCTGTCAGTCACAGTGTCGGGGTGTGCTGACAGCCGCTGCTCACTGTGTAGTGCACATGTGTAGAGTGAGCTGTCAATCACAGTGTTGGGTCGTGCTGACAGTTGCCACTAACAACAATGATGTGGCCGGTGACTGTAGCAGCTCCAAACAGGTCTGTATGACTGAAAGCTGATGGCTCCCAGAAGGAATAATATTCATTTTTAGACGTGTCCATTGCTAAAAGCTGAACACTGACTTCTCCCGGGAAAGTATAGGAGACAGATGCAACGCAAGTTCCGACATTCAGGACAACAGCTGTAGGAATCGTACGGAGGAGAGGGAGAGAGGGAAAGTTAGGGTCTCCATTGTTTTTAATGGGATTCAGATTCAAGCTCGGGTGGGGCTCAGGTGGGGTCCCAGAACCTAAACTTCCATGGCTCCACTCAGCCCTATTTATTTCCTCCCGGAAGCAGCGCTTTCAGTAAGGTGACCAGACATTATTGAAATGCTACTCACCTGCAGATTAACCCCATATCTGCACGTTAATACCATTTGGGGACACGAGAGGTTCCCTTTAAGCAGGCAGTACCGGGAGAATTCTGCGGAGTGTGACTACGTTCCAATCCCCCTTTTGTATCACAGTGCTAAATGAAAGGTTTCATTCGGCTGTGCCACATCTCTCCGAATCTGGTCCAAGCTCTTTCCACTTAGTATTGATTTTGCTGAGCTGGCTCCTGACAACCTACGGCTTTGTGCCGCACATCTGCATTCGGAGCCTGTCTGCGCTAATGAGATCTGAAGGGAAGGAACATGCTTGCTAGCTTCTTCCGCTCAAGCTGAGTCATTTTAGAGCTAATTAAAACAGAATTCAGAAGCAGCCGTACACCCAGCCGATAATTTATTCTGTGTCTCGGTCTCAGTAGCCGGGGTGTTGCTGGTTTAGGGAATATTTATAAAGCGCCACATTCCAACGCATCCGCAGCTTAGAGGTGCGAGAATAACAAATGACATCAGGTTTAATACCAGGCGCTGACTCCTGCAAATTCCGCCTGGCATACAGCTCTGTGCGGGAGAAACTTATGGTGAAACCTATTATTACACTAAGTGTTTATTATACTGTAAAATATAAAATACTAATTGGCCTTATATGAGATCACACACACTGTCAGGTACATGAATCCCTGATCGAAGCTGGTCATGAGTAAATAATGAGGAAACGGTAGCGTCATGGCTGTCGTGGATTGTATGATATGGAGCGCGTCTCGAAAAACCGTCTGCGACAGCTGAAGTGTCAGTACACTGTGTTGCCAAACACCTTCACTCTTTACCTCACTTCCTCTCACTGAACAATGATCTGGAGGACACAGATATTATTTTGCTCATCTCTCGCCTAAAAATGATGTGGCACAGATAGTACTGTGCTCCTCTCTCCACTGAAAATAATGTATACACAGGTGGTACTGTGCTCTACGTTTTTCTCCTGAAAATGATGTAGACACAGATAGTGCTGTGTTCTTCTCTGCCTTGAAAATAAAGTAGACACAGATAGTACTGTGCTCCTTTTTTGCGTGAAAATAATATCACAGATAGTACTGTGTTCCTATTTCCCCTGAAAAAGATGCAGACACAGACAGTACTGGTTCTCTCGCCCTAGAAAATGATGCAGATACATTTGGTACGGTGTTCCGCTCTTCCCTGAAAATGATGCAGAGGCAGATAGTATTGTGCTCTTTCCTCTTTTGAAAATAAAGTCGGCACAGCTAGTACTGTGTTCCTCTTTCCCCTGAAAATTGTGCAGGCACAGATAGTACTGTGTTCCTCTTTCCCCTGAAAATTGTGCAGACACAGATAGTACTGTGTTCCTCCTTCCCCTGAAAATTGTGCAGACACAGATAGTACTGTGTTCCTCTTTCCCCTGAAAATTGTGCAGACACAGATAGTACTGTGTTCCTCTTTCCCCTGAAAATTGTGCAGGCACAGAAAGTACTGTGTTCCTCTTTTCCCTGAAAATTGTGCAGACACAGATAGTACTGTGTTCCTCTTTCCCCTGAAAATTGTTCAGGCACAGATAGTACTGTGTTCCTCTTTCCCCTGAAAATTATGCAGGCACAGATAGTACTGTGTTCCTCTTTCCCCTGAAAATTGTGCAGACACAGATAGTACTGTGTTCCTCTTTCCCCTGAAAAAAATGCTGTGGAAGTACTGTGTTCGTCCCTTGCTTGAAAATAATACAGACACAGATAGTACTATATCAAATCAGTAAAACTCAGCCTAGTAAGTGACACATCACTCTCTCTGCCTCTACATCATGCTGCTCTCAGATTACACAGCAAACCCTGCTGACAGATTCCATTTATGGAGCTTTTACAAGCAGTTCACAACAAGCATTAAACTCAGTGTAGTTATCTGCCACCATTGAATTTTTATCAATTATCTGTGTAAAATCCCACATTGTAAAACATTATGTGGAGGATCTGTCAGTGGATCTATCAGTTTGCCTTCGTCTGGATTAAGAGCAAAGGCTTGGTGAGAACTTTTTTTCTTTTTCTAAATCAATATTCACATTTTCACCTTTGCCGAGATTATGAACCTGATCAGTGATGGTTTGGGGAGCCATGTCATCTGCTGGTGTAGGTCCACTGTGTTTTATCAACACCAAAGTCAGCGCAGCCGTCTACCAGGAAATATTAGAGCTCTTCATGCTTCCCTCTGCCGAAAAACTTTTTGGAGATGGAAATGTCATTCTCCAGCAGGACTTGGCCCCTGTCCACACTGCCAAAAGTACCAATACCTGGTTTACAAACAACAGTATCACTATGCTTGATTGGCAGCAAACTCGCCTGACCTTAACCCCATAGAGAATCTATGGAGTATTGTCAAGAGGAAGATGAGAGACACCAGACCCAACAATGCAGACGAGCTGAAGGCTGCTATCAAAGCAACCTGGGCTTCCATAACCCCTCAGCAGTGCCACAGGCTGATCGCCTCCATGCTACGCCGCATTGATGCAGTAATTGATGCCAAAGGAGCCTTGACCAAGTACTGAGTGCATTTACTGAACATACATTTCAGCAGGCCAACATTTCAGATTTTAAAATAATTTTTTCAAGCTGGCGTTATAAAGTATTCTAATTTACTGAGATAATGACTTTTGGGTTTTCATTGGCTGTAAGCCATAATCATCAACATTAACAGAAATAAACACGTGAAATAGATCACTCTGTGTGTAATGGCTCTATAGAATATAGGAGATTCACTTTTTGTATTGAAGAACTGAAATAAATTAACTTTTTGATGATATTCTAATTTTTTGAGAAGCACCTGTATATAAAATGTAATACCGCTTTCCCTCTGTAGTGGCCACTGCAGGGAAAATGCACATTCAGACACAACCATCCCTGGTGGTAACAGCTTCTTCATGTGGGTTTCAGAGAATTCTTAGGTTTTCAACTGTCTGGGATTTTTAGCTAATGGCTGAGCTGAATTCATTGGCAACAGTTAATCTCTTTAAGAGCTATTCATATAGCCGAGCGCTGTGCTCGGCCTACAGTCAATGAATGGCGTGGTGGTTGGGCATGTGCAGCTACACACCATTCAGGATGGTGCTCTGCAGGGAAACATCCTCGGTTCCAGAGCCCCCTTATCGGGATTGATGGGGATCCCAGTGGTCAGACCCCAGCGATCAGTAAGTTATCACCTATCCTATGTGGATAGGGAATAGCTATAGAAATAAAATTATTAATAATAGCTTCCCATCTTGGGAATAACCCTTTAAGATGAAATGAATGCCTAATTACCTATTTAATGTTATTGTTAGCAATGCTCCCATTCAGACAACAGTAAAGTATATTTGACTGTTTTAGGACAGACTGTAATTTGGAATCCAGACAAACACTAGACGAAAAAACCCTGGCTAAATGTAGGGACCCACATTAATTTGCGGGACCCATATTGACCTGGGCAGGGGTAGACATAGACAGCAGATGACCCTTCTTCACCAGCTCATCCTAGAACACCCCTTGCATGTCACCCCGGTAGGACGACTCGACAATTTCAGCCAATCTAATAGATGTGGGATGCTGCTTTCAAGATGCCAGTGGGTCCCCCTAACCCTCTGGGTACAAATATTGTATCTCTGCCAATGGATCTGGGTAAAAACACTCCGCGGAGGACAGACGGCCCACTGAGAGCAAGTCCAGAATAGATGACCGCCATGAACAGCAGCTAGTAGACTTCCAGTAGATTTATAAAAACACCTTGATGATTTTGAGTCCTCGCAGCAGATCTACCCCCATACTGCTAATGGGGGAGGGTCCTAAGGATGCTGCTTAAAGGGGTCTTCCATTGAAAACAAGTTATCACCTAATCAGATGATAAGCGATAACTTACTAATTGGTTGGGGTTCGAATGCTGATTGGAAGAATGGGGAACTCTGATCGCCGAAGGGGGCACTGTAATCCCCACTACAAAACGTATTGGCGGGTTGGATGTGCGGCACTCAGCTTTTTTAGGCAGGCCTATAATCTGAGGATAAAAAGGCCCCGTTTTTCTGTTCAGTGAGGGTCCCAGGGGTTGGACCTCCAAGATCAGTGAGTTATTCCCTATCCTGTGGTTAGGTGATTACTTGTATTCACCAGACAACACTTTTAAGCAATTTAAGATTTGGAAATTCTATCTTTCTGGTCGTTCTATCTAATGAAAACTTCAAACTTTTTTTGCATTTTTATAAAATCTGGACCAAATTTAGTAACGGCTTTCTGTGAAAGTTTCCGAAAAGTTTTACAGAACCTCAGGATTTGAGGACGCAGCAATTAGGCTGCGTTTTCTAGACACTTTCGGTGGCGTTTAAACCTGTCAGATCCAGCAAGTCTCGCCGTTGAACTATACATCACTTTGTAAGAAAAAAAAATCTTCTAAAAAATGAAAAGTCTACAAAAATGTCATTTTACTAGCACCAGTAAGAATATATCGTGATGATACAGCCTTCTTTTTGATTAAATTGCTAACACGAAAAGTTCAGGCTGAGGCGACTGGCAAGAAAAGAGAAGAAAAAATAAAATGTTCTAGCTCCGGGGTACAGGTTTTCTGATACATCAGGATGAACCGGAGAATGGCTTTGTGTTTTAGAACAATTACTTGCAGATACTTGCTTTATGCCCCCGATCTGATCTACGACTCCGATAAGTACTACTGTCAGCTATACCCAAAAAATCCATTAATGTTCAAGTTAAAACTCCAACTCGCGAGCTGAAAGATGCCTTTTATAGCCAGGAAAATACAACATGTGCTTACATCGGAGACATCTAGTCTTCCTCGGACAAAGGGGTCACCTCTTGGACTTCCGCAGAAACCAAACCTAAGCTTAATGATTTTTGAGAAGCATGGAATTAAAAATTTGATACACTGCATTCGGATCGCAAATGTAACCTTCTGCATGTCAAATTGAATACAGACCACCCCTAATCACATATAGACAATACAACAGACCACCTAAACAGAGATATCCATTAGACAATTATTTGTACCAAGTTCAAACAAGACCCACCCTCTATGTAGACCCTAGGCCAGACCCACCGTCTATATCGACTCCAGGCCATGCCCAACTTCTATACAGACCCCAGGCCAGACCCACCGTCTATATAGACTCCAGGCTAGACTCAAACTCTATACAGACCCCAGGCCAGCCCACCCACTATATAGACTCCAGGCTAGACTCAACTTCTATACAGACCCCAGGCCAGACCCACCCACTATATAGACCCCAGTCCAGACTTGCCTTCTATACAGACCCCAGGCCTGACCCACCTTCTGTACAAATCCCAGGCCAGACCCACCCTCTATACAGACCCCAGGCTGGACCCACTCTCTATATAGATGCCTGGCCAGACCGACCGTCTATACAGACCTTAGGCCGGACCCACCCTGTATACATACCGTAACCCAGACCCACCCTCTATACAGACCCCAGGCCAGACCCACCCTCTATTCAGACCTCAGGCCAGACCCCAGGACAGATATACCCTCTACACAGGCCCCAGGCCAGACCTATCTTCTATACAGACCCCAGGCCAGCCACACGCTCTATATAGATCACACACCTTCTATATAGATCCCAGGCCAGACCCATCTTCTATACAGACCCCTGGCCAGACACACACTCTATATAGATCCCAGGCCAGACCCATATTCTATACAGTCCCCGGGCCAGATCCACTCTTTATACAGACCCCAGGCCAGACACACCCCCTATATAGATTCCAGGCCAGACCCATCTTCTATACAGACCTCAGGCCAGATCTACCTTCTATACAGACCCTAGACCAGATCCACCCTCTATACAGATCTCAGGCGAACCCTACCCTCTATACAATCCCCAGGCCAGGCCCCGCTTCTATACATGCAAAACACAAGCCGCGGAGACACCATCACATGTTTCTCAACGCAAGCAATGACTAGCCAGGTCTTTCCCCGGGAAGGAACAACCAAAAAAATGCTTGTGTTTTGCATGTTTTTGCATATTTCCCATAAGGGATGGGGGCATTGCTCTAGAATCACTGTGTTGAGAAACATGTGATGGTGTCTCCGCAGTGTTGGATGTTGATCTCCATGAGTTCATTCATCCTCATTTTTCACAGTCTTCTACTAGGCATTGCTCCTACTGGCCAGTTTCCTACTCCACACTGATGAGGGGCAATACCCCGAAACAGCTGTCTGTGGATGGATACCACGTTTTGGCATAGGTGGTTTCCTTCATTGGAGACTGCCCTTCCTGTAGTTGTTCCTTCCCGAGGAAAGACCTGGCTAGTCATTGCTTGTGTTGAGAAACATGTGATGGTGTCTCCGCGGCTTGTGTTTTGCATGTTTTTGCATATTTCCCATTAGGGATGGGGGCACTGCTCTAGAATCACTGCGTTGAGAAACATGTGATGGTGTCTCCGCAGTGTTGGATGTTGATCTCCATGAGTTCATTCATCCTCATTTTTCACAGCTTCTTTACAGACCCCATGTCAGATCCACCATCTATACAAACCACAGGCCAGACCTACTTCCAAGGCCACACACACCCTGTATACAGACACCATACCAGACCTGCCCTCTATACATACCTCAGGCCATATCCATCCTCTATACAGACCACAGGTCAGCCCCACCTTGTACACAGATCGGAAACCAGACCCACCCTATATACTGAACGCAGACCACACCTCCAAGTTTACAGACCCTATATAACACCAACCCATATAAAGACCACAGAACTGACCCCAATTGACCAACCAAAGGTTTGCAAATAGGCATAAATAATGCGGTCTGGCTTACACAGAAATAACTGTACCAGACTTTTGGTAGAATGCATATATATATTGACTATAAATTCTCCTTGAGGAATTTTTTATAATATAGGCATGTACGTCTTACCTGCTATTCATTTGATTCTACATTGAAAGCTTAGTTAACATCAGTGACTGCAGCTTGGCTACACTGTCCATTGGAGTCTTTGGCAGCCCAAAATCTTTCTCCAGGCTCTTGAGGCTTAGGAGTTTGCTCTACATCTCCTTTGTCTGGCCTTTACCTGTCCCACCCCTATTTTAACTTTAACAAGGTAAATAATACAGAATTGGTCTTGCCATGTTGGAATCGGAACAACTGAAAGTCCATAAAGTAGGCACTATGGACTTCACTAAGATGTCCTTAAACTGTGTCTCCTTTTCATTTCCTTGCCTTTTCCCAACCAGGATTCATGAGGTTCCTCAAAATATTGTCAAAACTTCTTTGGAAGACCACATTGATGAAAACCTACAAGATGTCTGACATATGGGTGGGAAACCGCCATCTTCCAAAGTGTAGAAATGAGAAGGTAATGTTTTGGTGTCCTCTCATCTAGTAACTTTGAGTTAAGAGGCTGGAAAGAAGGATTCAAAGTTTCCCCAGTGGAGAAGAACTCAAAAACTCATGCACGACCTTAATTAGGTTCACTCACCAACATCGGGGTCATTAGCTTGCACTCTCGTCAGCAAAGCTTTGGTGACCGTATTCTCGTAGACACTGGCAGTGTAATAGTCGGCCGAGAAGACTGGAGGGTTATCATTGACATCTTCCAGAATTAAACGGATTTCAGACTGGCAAAACCTTCCTCCCCCATCTGTGGCTCGAGCAATTAAATTGTATACTGGAATCTTCTCGCGGTCCAAGGGGGCCAAGGTCTTCAGCTCACCTGCAATTGTTGGGAAAAATAAAAGATGACAGCTCAGCTTGTAGCATATGTCCCGTTCTCTCTCTCCTGTGGCTGTCACCAGCAACGTACACAATTTAATTCTAGGTGTTCGCGAAGAGGAAGCCAATTAAGCCCGGACTGGAAAGGGACAATGTGTTTTCAGAATCAGACCCAAAAGATTTTGTTTTGTGAGATTATTCTCTGACTCTCACCGGCTTTATCTTCTCAGCATTTAATTAAAAAACATGAGATCAGCCAAATGCAAAAGACAGAGGTTGGTGAACAGCTCTGTAAAATCCCAGAAGTTTAAAACATATGGGCAGAATGCCAGGCTCGTAAATGTATGTTTTTGGTTTAGTTTTTTTTTTAATACCTTGATCACTCACTTTTGAATTTGTTCACCAAGCAAAACAATTTACCCCTTAGTGACCAGCCAAATTTTACAAATCTGACATGTCATTTTATTTTGTAATAACTCTGGAATGTTTCATTATATCCCAGTGAGTCTGAGATTATTTTGTCATGACACATTCTACTTTATGTTAGCGGTAAGCATATGTTGACATGTTTAGTGTTTTTTTTTTAGTGAAATTTAGAAAAATTGCCAATTTCCAAATCTTGAATATTTACACCCTTACCCAACCAGATAGTTATACCACAAGAAATAATGACTATATATACCGGTAATTTACCATGTGCCTACTTCACGCCACCATCATTTTTCAAATGCCCATTCATTTTGTTAGGATGTTAGACAATTTAAGAGTCTGGCAGTAATTTTTCATCAAAATTCACAAAACATACCGGTATGTACAATATATTCTTTTAGATAGCTATTCAGTGACTTTGAGACACCCTTTTAAAAACAGCACCCCTCAAAGTATTCAAAACTGCTGTCCGGTAGATTGCTATCCCTTCGGGTGCTTCACAAAAAGGGGAATGAATGAAACGAAAAATCATATTTTTTCCACTAAAATGTTGGCAACATCCCAACAGGCCACCATAGCTCATAGACCGTGAGGCCATTACTTGGAGACCATACAATTGCGAACTCGGGATGCCGTTGGGGTTAACAAGGAAGCCCCCTCTCTCTGTTAACCCTCTAAATGCCGCTGTCACTATAGACAGCGGCATCTAGGGGATTATACCGTCATGATCAGTTTCATCACTGACCATGGCCAAAGCAACAAGGCATCAGTTATAGTACAAATATGGCACCGAATATCTATTCACCCATCGGGGCTTGCTATTCTTTTATTTCTCAGGTGAATAAAAGGCATATTGGTGGACATTAAATACTTAAAGGGGGGGTTCTCCAGGCGTTTTTTTTTTTTAGTATTTTTATTATGTTTTTAAATAGCTCCAACCAGCTTCATACCCCATGAACAAGATTATGGACTGACTGTCCGTTAATATCTGACTCTAATTGGAATTTGAAGAAAAATGTACATTATTATCCAAAAAAAATGTAAAAAAAAAAAAAGAATTTGCATTATTGGCCTCTCCACAAGATTGTCAATCAATGTGTGATCGGTGGAAGTGTGACCACATCGGGCTAAATAGAGAAGAGTATCCGGGTCCAACAGTCTCTTCTGCTGTTAGATGCTCCATGGTGGCAAACCCCACACTTATAGGCCACCAGTGGGGACACGTCCTCAGCAGAAGTTCTTAGGGAAAAAAAAACTTTAAAAATATTTGGAGGCTTTCCTGCCCCGGTAGCGCTGACAATAGCTCATCTCACCCCTCTTATCTTTACTTACCACTTTCAGCATCTAAATAAAAGTTATCAGCACCAGCTCCGTGGAGAGAATAGCGGATCTCAGAGTTGATCCCAATGTCGGCATCTTTAGCGCTGATTTTAAGCAGCATCTTATTGGGAGGAATGTCTTCTGGAAAGGAGGCTGCATTTACAACCTGCGGAGAGAAATGATACCATAAAATCACAATGGTGCATAGTCACAGTCTGTACGGGCATCCTTCCTGTAATGCTGCTTATTTTGTGTTTTATATACATATACCGTGTAGCCATGCTTTTTCATTGTCTATATAAAGTACGCTCTTAACAGTCCTGTCTGTTTAGTGTCTCTATAGGCCATACTCCCTGTAGCCATGCTCCTCTGGTGTCTTTATATAGCGTATTGTTCACTGTCTGTACAGTACAGACCATGCTCCCTATAGTTCATACTCTATAAGACACTGAACAAGCAGAAATCCTGCTAGTTTGGTGTCTCTATAGGCCATACTCCCTGTAGCCATGCTCCTCTGGTGTCTTTATATAGCGTATTGTTCACTTTCTGTACAGTACAGACCATGCTCCCTATAGTTCATACTCTATAAGACACTGAACAAGCAGAAATCCTGCTAGTTTGGTGTCTCTATAGGCCATGCTCCCTGTAGCCATGCTCATTTTGTTTGTGTCTTTATATAGCGTATTGTTCACTGTCTGTACAGTATTGATCATACTCCCTACAGTTCAGCTTGTTCAGGGTCTTATAGAGCATGAAGTCCTGCTAGATTAGTGTCTCTATAGACCATACTCCCTGTAGCCATGCTCCTCTGGTGTCTTTATATAGCGTATTGTTCACTGTCGGTACAGTACAGACCATGCTCCCTATAGTTCATACTCTATAAGACACTGAACAAGCAGAAGTCCTGCTAGTTTGGTGTGTCTACTGACCATACTTCTTTGGTGTCTTTATATAGCGTACTGTTTACTACCTGTACTGTATAGACCATGCTCACTATAATTCTGCTTGTTCTGTGTCTTTTAGAGCATGTCTCTAGAAGTCCTGCTAGTTTTTTGTCTTTATAGAGCATGCAGCTATGTGTGTTCAGTGCTTCTATAGACTATGCTCCCGATAGTTCTGCTTGTTCGGTTTCTCTACAGAGTATGTCTCATGCAGCCTTGTTGACTCATTGTCTCTATGGAGCATGTTACCTGTGGCCCTGCATGTTCACTATCTTTACATTCCATGGTCTCCGTAGCAGTGCTTATTCCCTGTCTCTACGGAGTATGCTTCACATAGCATGTTGCCTGGAGCGTTGCTTATTCACTGTTTATTGAGCACGCTACCAGTTAGCCCTTCTTGCTCAGTGTCTTTACATAGCATATTCTCCGTAGTAGTGCTTATTCCCTGTCTCTACAGAGCATGTTTAGTATAGTTCTGCTTGCCAGGGCCGCCATCAGGGAATTACTGCCCTTACTACTGTATGGTGCCCCATGAACAGTAGCAAAATGAGGGGCCCGGATGCGCTGGCAGACCGGGCCCTCCTCTCTTGATACTGCTGTTTGGGCTACAGGTGTAATACTTCATGGCCACTGCAAGTCAGATACATAACAACACTGCGGTGATTTAAAGATACACCTACAGTGTTGTTAGTGAATGCAGTGGCCAGAAATCAGTGCTGTACCTTTAAAGCAGCAGCAGGACCAAGTGCATCATGGGCCTGACGCAGGTCATGTGACACACTGCGCGCTCTTCTTCATTCTCGAGCAGAGCAGCAACATGTCACGGCAGAGGAGGTGGGCAGTGTGTGAGGACTTGCAGGCAGTTGTAGAGGGGAGTGAGGTGAGGAGATGGGAGGCTGCTGAGGTGAGGAGATGGCAATCTGCTGATGTGAGTGAGAAGTTGGGAATCTGCTGAGGTGAGGAGATGGGAGGCTGTTGAGGTGAGGAGATGGGAGGCTGCTGAGGTGTGGAGATGGGAGGCTGCTGAGGTGAGGAGATGGGAGGCTGCTGAGGTGTGGAGATGGGAGGCTGCTGAGGTGTGGAGATGGGAGGCTGCTGAGGTGTGGAGATGGGAGGCTGCTGAGGTGAGGAGATGGGAGGCTGCTGAGGTGTGGAGATGGGAGGCTGCTGAGGTGTGGAGATGGGAGGCTGCTGAGGAGAGGAGATGGGAGGCTGCTGAGGAGAGGAGATGGGAGGCTGCTGAGGAGAGGAGATGGGAGGCTGCTGAGGTGAGGAGATGGGAGGCTGCTGAGGTGTGGAGATGGGAGGCTGCTGAGGTGTGGAGATGGGAGGCTGCTGAGGTGTGGAGATGGGAGGCTGCTGAGGTGTGGAGATGGGAGGCTGCTGAGGTGTGGAGATGGGAGGCTGCTGAGGTGTGGAGATGGGAGGCTGCTGAGGTGTGGAGATGGGAGGCTGCTGAGGTGTGGAGATGGGAGGCTGCTGAGGTGTGGAGATGGGAGGCTGCTGAGGTGAGGAGATGGGAGGCTGCTGAGGTGAGGAGATGGGAGGCTGCTGAGGTGAGGAGATGGGAGGCTGCTGAGGTGTGGAGATGGGAGGCTGCTGAGGTGAGGAGATGGGAGGCTGCTGAGGTGTGGAGATGGGAGGCTGCTGAGGTGTGGAGATAGGAGGCTGCTGAGGTGAGGAGATGGGAGGCTGCTGAGGTGAGGAGATGGGAGGCTGCTGAGGTGAGGAGATGGGAGGCTGCTGAGGTGTGGAGATGGGAGGCTGCTGAGGTGTGGAGATGGGAGGATGCTGAGGTGTGGAGATGGGAGGCTGCTGAGGTGTGGAGATGGGAGGCTGCTGAGGTGTGGAGATGGGAGGCTGCTGAGGTGAGGAGATGGGAGGCTGCTGAGGTGAGGAGATGGGAGGCTGCTGAGGTGTGGAGATGGGAGGCTGCTGAGGAGAGGAGATGGGAGGCTGCTGAGGAGAGGAGATGGGAGGCTGCTGAGGTGAGGAGATGGGAGGCTGCTGACGTGTGGAGATGGGAGGCTGCTGACGTGTGAAGATGGGAGGCTGCTGACGTGTGAAGATGGGAGGCTGCTGACGTGTGGAGATGGGAGGCTGCTGACGTGTGGAGATGGGAGGCTGCTGACGTGTGGAGATGGGAGGCTGCTGACGTGTGGAGATGGGAGGCTGCTGACGTGTGGAGATGGGAGGCTGCTGAGGAGAGGAGATGGGAGGCTGCTGAGGTGAGGAGATGGGAGGCTGCTGACGTGTGGAGATGGGAGGCTGCTGACGTGTGAAGATGGGAGGCTGCTGACGTGTGGAGATGGGAGGCTGCTGAGGTGAGGATGGGAGGCTGCTGAGGTGAGGATGGGAGGCTGCTGAGGTGTGGAGATGGGTGGCTGCTGAGGTGAGGAGATGGGAGGCTGCTGACGTGTGGAGATGGGAGGCTGCTGACGTGTGGAGATGGGAGGCTGCTGAGGTGTGGAGATGGGAGGCTGCTGAGGTGTGGAGATGGGAGGCTGCTGAGGTGTGGAGATGGGAGGCTGCTGAGGAGAGGAGATGGGAGGCTGCTGACGTGTGGAGATGGGAGGCTGCTGACGTGTGGAGATGGGAGGCTGCTGACGTGTGGAGATGGGAGGTTGCTGACGTGTGGAGATGGGAGGCTGCTGACGAGAGGAGATGGGAGGCTGCTGATGTGTGGAGATGGGAGGCTGCTGAGGTGAGGAGATGGGAGGCTGCTGAGGTGAGGAGATGGGAGGCTGCTGACGTGTGGAGATGGGAGGCTGCTGACGTGTGAAGATGGGAGGCTGCTGACGTGTGGAGATGGGAGGCTGCTGAGGTGTGGAGATGGGAGGCTGCTGAGGTGAGGAGATGGGAGGCTGCTGAGGTGAGGAGATGGGAGGCTGCTGAGGAGAGGAGATGGGAGGCTGCTGACGTGTGGAGATGGGAGGCTGCTGACGTGTGGAGATGGGAGGCTGCTGAGGAGAGGAGATGGGAGGCTGCTGAGGAGAGGAGATGGGAGGCTGCTGAGGTGAGGAGATGGGAGGCTGCTGACGTGTGGAGATGGGAGGCTACTGACGTGTGGAGATGGGAGGCTACTGACGTGTGGAGATGGGAGGCTGCTGAGGAGAGGAGATGGCAGGCTGCTGAGGAGAGGAGATGGGAGGCTGCTGAGGTGAGGAGATGGGAGGCTGCTGACGTGTGGAGATGGGAGGCTGCTGAGGTGTGGAGATGGGAGGCTGCTGAGGTGTGGAGATGGGAGGCTGCTGACGTGTGGAGATGGGAGGCTGCTGACGTGTGGAGATGGGAGGCTGCTGACGTGTGGAGATGGGAGGCTGCTGACGTGTGGAGATGGGAGGCTGCTGACGTGTGGAGATGGGAGGCTTCTGAGGTGTGGAGATGGGTGGCTGCTGACGTGTGGAGATGGGAGGCTGCTGACGTGTGGAGATGGGAGGCTGCTGAGGAGAGGAGATGGGAGGCTGCTGACGTGTGGAGATGGGAGGCTGCTGACGTGTGGAGATGGGAGGCTGCTGACGTGTGGACATGGGAGGCTGCTGACGTGTGGAGATGGGAGGCTGCTGACGTGTGGAGATGGGAGGCTGCTGACGTGTGGAGATGGGAGGCTGCTGACGTGTGGAGATGGGAGGCTGCTGAGGTGAGGAGATGGGAGGCTGCTGAGGTGAGGAGATGGGAGGCTGCTGAGGTGAGGAGATGGGAGGCTGCTGAGGTGTGGAGATGGGAGGCTGCTGAGGTGTGGAGATGGGAGGCTGCTGAGGTGTGGAGATGGGAGGCTGCTGAGGTGAGCAGATGGGAGGCTGCTGACGTGTGGAGATGGGAGGCTGCTGAGGTGAGGAGATGGGAGGCTGCTGAGGTGTGGAGATGGGAGGCTGCTGAGGTGAGCAGATGGGAGGCTGCTGACGTGTGGAGATGGGAGGCTGCTGAGGTGAGCAGATGGGAGGCTGCTGACGTGTGGAGATGGGAGGCTGCTGAGGTGAGGAGATGGGAGGCTGCTGACGTGTGGAGATGGGAGGCTGCTGAAACGACCGAAAAAAATTCTAGAATTCCACTTTTTTCAATTTCACCGCACTGTGAATTTTTTTCCCATTTTCCTGTACGCTATTTGGTAAAGTCAATCATGTCATTCAAAAGTACAACTCGTCCTGCAAAAAACAAGCCCTCACACGGCCATATTGATGGAAAAATAAAAAGTGGGTATATATGACTGGGAAACATCTTTATTTGGGAAATTGTTCTGCGCTCGCACTGCGGTGCATGGACTGGGCGCCGGTCTCCTGGCCCGCATCCTCATACATGCTGTGAGGCTGCTGAGCTCTAGTCAGGAGACCTGCGACCCGTCCATGCACTGCGGTCCGAGCGCAGATCGATATCCACCGACAGCTTCATACATGTACAGAAAACAATACAATAATCTGCAATCAGAAATACAGATTATAAAAAAAAGTCACAATCTGGTTTCAATTATTTTTAAAAAAAGTATGTGACTCATTTCCTTAAAGAAAAATAAAAATATACCTAAACAGAGTATTGGGTATTTTAACAAATGATTAATAAGTTACAGTAGAGTAGAGCTCATCCAAAAGAGTCTACCTTGTTGTGGTGGTGGCTTAAAATTCTTTTGGCCAGAACAAAAGCTGCGGGCTATATGTATGATCTGGGAAATGTTAATGTGTGATTGGTGAGGATGTGGTGCAGAAGTGGAGTTTTTCCAAGAGTGGGCAGTGGGACTCTGGAAGATTTGAGGGGTGGAGGCACGGCTGGGGTGGAGCCTGGATGGAGTCTTAAGGGGGGCCCAAAAATTTTTACAGTATGGGGCCCTGAAATTCCTAATGGCAGCCCTGCTGCTTGCTCAGTGTCTTTACATGTTTTCTGAAATATTACTTGTTCACGGTTTAGAGCTTAGCCAAAACAACATGCTTCCTATAGCTCACCTTCTTAGATGTCCCTACAGAGCATCCTCTTTATATTTCAGCTTGTTAGGTGTCTCTACAGAGCATAATCTTTGCAACCCTGCATGTTCAGTGTCTCTACAGAACATGCTACCTGTAACCCTGCATGTTCAGTGTGGCGCCCTGCAGGGTTAAATATGTACTGTTTTGCATGTGTTTTGTGAGCAATGGGAGTTATGCTTTCTCTGCTAAAGACTACACACACACACACACACAATTCACCTCCCTCCCTCACTTGTCTGAAGCTTAGAGCTTTGCAGACATACCCTACCTGGGAGGGGGAGGAGTCGAGAGTTGTTGTTTCAGTGAACAAGAAGCAGGAAGAACGTCTTGGAGGCCATGTTTAGACATGTGCTCGATCCAGGAGTGAAAGCTAGAAGCATCAGGGTGTCAGCCCCTAGACCATCCATGCTTTCAGAGCAGGGTGGTAAGCTGAGAGACTGTGTGGATTTATACAACCAACAGCATCGTGTTTTCCCTGGGAAAGACTGTAACAACCTAGGATCAGTGAAGGATAGTGCAAGTGGGAACTTGAGCTGCTCACACACAGGATCCATGCTGCAAGTTGCCAAAGGAGAAATACACAGTGAGTAGAGGCTATATGGGAAGTTTTAGACTCTGGGAAGCCTTGGTCCCAGAAGGGATTAGAATAGCAGGAAGTTACACTGAGTCACAGCAGGGAAAGATAACTCCCATTCTGCAGAGCAGACTGTAACCTGGTGAGAGTTGTAATATCTCCTCTGAACTGCACCTGAACTACAGTAAATGATAAAGTGACTTTCCTTGTCTCCTGCCTTATTACTCCGTGCCTTCTACTTCCTTCACAATCTCTGGGGGTCCTGCCCTGGTTGGAGAGGGTTAACCATCTGCACTGCCATCACCATCTACTCCCCCAGGGATCATCTGCAGTGCCGGCTATACTACAGTCGAACACTCCAACTGGTGTCACGAATCACTACATAAACTTTATCCCCATCCAATTCTACCCCTTTTACATGACCGCCTGGGGTCACGGACCGGGTCACCGCCACTGTGACATCTCCCATTGAAGTTAACAGGCCCGGCGCTGAGTATCCCATGGCCTCTGGGGCGCGTCATCAGTGTCTCTACAGAGCATGCTACCTGTAGTCCTGCATGCTCAGTGTCTCTACAGAGCATGCTCCCTGTAAACCTGCATGTTCAGTGTCTCTACAGAGTATACTCCCTGTTGTCCTGCATGCGCAGTGTCTCTACAGAGCATGCGCCCTGTAACCCTGTATGTTCAGTGTCTCTACAGAGCATGCTCTGTAGTCCTGCATGCTGAGTATCTTTACAGCGCATGCTCCCTGTAGTCCTGCATGTTCAGTGTCTCTACAAAGCATGCTCCCTCTAATCCTGCATGTTCAGTATATTTACAGAGCATGCTCCCTGTATTCCTGCATGTTCAGTGTCTCTACAGAGCATGCTCCCTGTATTTCTGCATGTTCAGTGTCTCTACAGAGCATGTTCCCTGTTGTCCTGCATGTTCAGTGTCTCTACAGAGCATGCTCCCTCTAGTCCTGCATGTTCAGTATCTTTACAGAGCATGCTCCCTCTAGTCCTGCATGTTCAGTGTCTCTACAGAGCATGCTCCCTGTAGTCCTGCATGTTCAGTGTCTCTACAGAGCATGCTTCCTTTAGTCCTGCATGTTCAGTGTCTCTACAGAACATGCTCCCTCTATTCCTGCATGTTCAGTATCTTTACAGAGCATGCTCCCTGTATTCTTGCATGTTCAGTGTCGTTACAGCGCATGCTTCCTTTAGTCCTGCATGTTCAGTGTCTCTACAGAGCATGCTCCCAGCAGTTCTGCATGTTCAGTGTCTCTACAGAGCATGCTCCATGTAGCTCTGCATGTTCAGTGTCTCTACAGCGCATGCTCCCTGTAATCCTGCATGTTCAGTGTCTCTACAGAGCATGCTCCCTGTAGTCCTGCATCTTCAGTGTCTCTACAGAGCATGCTCCCTGTAGTCCTGCATGTTCAGTGTCTCTACAGAGCATGCTCCCTGTAGCTCTGCATGTTCAGTGTCTCTACAGAGCATGCTCCCTGTAGTGTAGTCCTGCATGTTCAGTGTATCCAAGGAGCATGCTCCCTGCAGTTATGCATGTTCAGTGTCTCTACAGAGCATGCTCCATGTAGCTCTGCATGTTCAGTGTCTCTACAGTGCATGCTCCATGTAGCTCTGCATGTTTAGTGTCTCTACAGAGTATGCTCCCTGTAGTCCTGCATGTTCAGTGTCTCTACAGAGCATGCTCCCTGCAGTTCTGCATGTTCGGTGTCTCTACAGAGCTTGCTCCCTGCAGTTCTGCATGTTCAGTGTCTCTACAGAGCATGCTCCCTGTAACCCTGTATGTTCAGTGTCTCTACAGAGCATGTTCCCTGTAGTCCTGCATGTTCAGTGTCTCTACACAGCATGCTCCCTGTAGTCCTGCATGTTCAGTGTCTCTACAGAGCATGTTCCCTGTAGTCCTGCATGTTCAGTGTCTCTACAGAGCATGCTCCATGCAGTTCTGCATGTTCAGTGTCTCTACAGAGCATGCTCCCTGCAGTTCTGCATGTTCAGTGTCTCTACAGAGCATGCTCCCTGTAACCCTGTATGTTCAGTGTCTCTACACAGCATGCTCCCTGTAGTCCTGCATGTTCAGTGTCTCTACAGAGCATGCTCCCTGTAGTCCTGCATGTTCAGTGTCTCTACAGAACATGCTCCCTGTAGCTCTGCATGTTCAGTTTATCTATCTGCATTTTAAAAAATTGCAACCTAAAGAATTATGTATAGGAATCACGAGGTGATTGATACCATAGAAGAACCTCACAGCCACCTCCTGGTGATATAGCTGATAACAGTGAACCAAGAGCCAGTTTCATGAAAATCCCAAAAAATGACACTTCTGCTGTACCTGGTCACACACGGGGCTGTTGTCATTCACATCGGTGACGTAAACTTCCACAACAGTTTGAGACACATAAAGTCCGTCGGTCGCTGTAATGTTGAGGAAGTACGTGTCCTGTTCTTCCCGGTCCAAGGATCTCTTCACATAAACTTTCCATTCATTTTCTATCAGCCCTAAGGCAAACTTCCCCTTGGGGTTACCTCCTGGAAAACAAGACCTCATAATCAGATTCTTTACAATAGCAGAACATTTTGATTGTATCCATTGCAACTCTCCATTGCATCTCTTAGAGCAGAAGTTTGTGCTTCAGAGCTGCACTGAAAGAGAGAAGAGGACGTTACACCCGACGTCAGCCAGGCTGCGGACCAATGGATTGTGTCACTCTGTCCTATATACAGCCATATGCATCTTGCTGCCCTCTTCAATCTCATCTCCTTCCATGTCTGTCACATGTAAGATCCTCTGCCATAAGCATCCTATGGGGGTGTTACACTTTGTGCTCACATATCCTGCAGCGCCACCACAGGGGGAAGGAGAAATTACATAGTGCCTACTGAAATCAATGCATCTGAGCTGCCTATGTTGGCTCCTCCAGAGCAAAAAAACTTCTTTCAATTTGCACATTTTTTAAAGTCTCCTGTATGTGTCCACCTGTCTTTATCTCTCTTCATGTTCACCATTGTGAGTGGCGGGCAATTCTTCCTGATGTTTTCGTCAGATTCAGCTATTGCGATTTAAAAAAAAAAAAAAAGTCGCTACATTTTTGCGGAAATGTACTCCATTGTACAACACTACAAAAAATCCCACCAGCGGAGATGGACTTGTTATATTCTGTTTTATTATTTTGTGTGCAAATTTTGCAACATTTTAAAAAGGAACATACAACAATTTTGCAAAAACGCAAAATTCATCAACAAGGTGTGCCGTTTTAAAGAATTTGGTCCAAAAAACGTTAACAAATATCAGAAGACAAAAAAAATATTTAAAAAAGAAACAAAAAAAAACCAAGGCACGTAATGGATTAGGCCTATTGTCCCCCATTTTCCTGATGAAGGCCATAAGTGTCTTCTTTTGTCCTCTATCTGGCCGTTACATATCCTGATACCGTGTATCTAAAGAGGTTCTCCACTACATTATCATTGGATAGGTCATCAATGTCTGGCTGGGCAGAGTTCGGAACCCGATGAGCTGTTCTCGGTGTCGGCGGGGGAGGCTGATGGCCGGAAATGCTCAATTCCGGAGCTGCTCTGTCTTCTGAGATTCACATCAACATGAGGCGGATGTGCAGCACCCTGCCGCAGCCACTATCAGAAGACGGAGCAGCTCCGCAATAGAGCAGTTCCGGCCGGTGGACGCCGAGACTCAGAGCAGCTGATCGGCGGGGGTGAAAGATGTCGGACCCCGACTAATCAGACACTGACAACCTATCCTAATGATAGGTCAATGATAAAATGCTGGACATCCTCTTTAACCGTAGAGGAAACTACACTTTCCTGGACTTTGCTACTATGCGGTATATCTTTTTTTGCAATTATTCTCCGTAGCGGAGGAATGTCCAGTCAACCATGGAGAATGAGGTCCCTGTTGGAAATTTATGTCATGATCGTGTAAGCCTTTCCACGAATTACCAACGAGGGCTTTGGAGGCAAATTTTGTACAGGTGTACAAAGAAACGATACCCCCTTAAAGAGTACCTGGCAGGTGTCCCCAAAATATTATTTTGTCACCTTGCCAAATTCCCCGTGCTCCCCTGAACCTGCCAACATTTTCCATTTGTCATTTCGTCCCATATGTCCGTTATCTTTTTTGGTACCAAGTATGTTTGTGGTCCAAGAGGGCGTAACACAAAACGTTTAGTTCAGGGCTCGTAGGCCTCCACCCTCTATGATGCTATCCAACTGCCCAAAGGCTATATCTCCGTAAAGAAGGGACAAAATAAAAAAAAAAAACGGAAAACAGCAGCGGGTTGAGGGAGCACAGAGATTTCGGCAATTTATCAAACTCATTTTTTTGGACACGTGACAAGTTCTGTTTAAAGGGAAACAGTCAGCCCGTTTTTACATATAGAAGTAGTGCTATGGCTATATAGGCGCTTACACTTCAGTAAAAATGATACCTTTTTTATGGAGATCCAATGTGCCAGTCATGAGAAATTTAGCGGAGAAACCATATGAAAATGAGTCTGGAAGTGCACTGGGCGTGTCCCTCGAGCACTTCCAGCTTTTGTAATATGTAATATGATTTGCATATTACTTCCCTGCTTGATTTCTCACAGCTGGCACATCGGATCTCTACAAAAAAAGGTATCATTTTTATTGGGGGACAAGCACCTACACAGGCATAACACTACGGCAATATGAAATATCAAGCTGACGGGTTCCCTTTAATAATGCACCTACACAGGCATAACACTACGGCAATATGAAATATCAAGCTGACGGGTTCCCTTTAATAATGCACCTACACAGGCATAACACTACTGCCATATGTAATATCAAGCTGACGGGTTCCCTTTAATAATGCACCTACACAGGCATAACACTACGGCCATATGAAATATCAAGCTGACGGGTTCTCTTTAATAATGCACCTACACAGGCATAACACTACTGCCATATGTAATATCAAGCTGACGGGTTCCCTTTAATAATGCACCTACACAGGCATAACACTACTGCCATATATAATATCAAGCTGACGGGTTCTCTTTAATAATGCACCTACACAGGCATAACACTACGGCCATATGTAATATCAAGCTGACGGGTTCCCTTTAATAATGCACCTACACAGGCATAACACTACTGCCATATGTAATATCAAGCTGACGGGTTCCCTTTAATAATGCACCTACACAGGCATAACACTACGGCCATATGAAATATCAAGCTGACGGGTTCTCTTTAATAATGCACCTACACAGGCATAACACTACTGCCATATGTAATATCAAGCTGACGGGTTCCCTTTAATAATGCACCTACACAGGCATAACACTACTGCCATATATAATATCAAGCTGACGGGTTCTCTTTAATAATGCACCTACACAGGCATAACACTACGGCCATATGTAATATCAAGCTGACGGGTTCCCTTTAATAATGCACCTACACAGGCATAACACTACTGCCATATGTAATATCAAGCTGACGGGTTCCCTTTAATAATGCACCTACACAGGCATAACACTATGGCCATATGTAATATCAAGCTGACGGGTTCCCTCTAGTGATGCTTTCATTTGCGGGGTGATCATACAGATGGATGCCTGTATAGACATAACGAGGGGCCATGTGAGGAAGAGTTCAATGACAAGCATTTCAATTAGGTGGAATTTGTCGGGATGAAAGCCGGAGAGGAGATCGGGAGATGAAGCAGAACCACCTTTTATTAGCCTGGAACACTGACATTGAGAACAGCAATCACACTTTTCTACATCATTAACCCACACGGAGACAGATCCTCCTTGCTTAAGCTGTTCTGATGTGCTAAGAAAAGGGCTAGATGTTCACAAAGGAACATGAGTCGCTCAGTGTGATGTAGCTGAGCTGAGTGTGCCAGCCCTGTGTAGAGTAATGTGACGCCATAATGAAATGTCACATCGCACCTAAAGGAAAGTATTCGCGCTGAAATACAGCAAATATGGATTTCCCTCAACTGAAGTGCCGTGACCGTTCCTGACTTCTGAGTCAGAATGTAGATTACATTCACTATTGTTCACTTCAATGTAGAAGTTATAAAAAACTATGTAGCCCTAACCAAAAAGTACAAAAAAAATCAACTTACTAGATGTTAAAGAGGCTGTGGACACCTGTTTGTAATAACGCGATCAATGATCAGGTGATCGCCGCAGATGATCAGCTGTGAACAGTACGTTTCCACTACAGCGGCCACTGCAGGACAAATGTAGTATTACATGGTAACAATTCATGTATTACAGGGATGGTTCATGTCTATCAGTGGGAATTTCTATTGCAGAACGGTCACGTCCTAATATTGTAGATTCAAAGAGGTGATTTTATTTAAATTAGTTTTTCCTGAGGACCAAGTAACCCAGTCCCTATGATTGGTGGGGAAAGACATGGGAGAATCAGAAAAAGCTCACTGGCCAGTTTCCTCAGCTCTAAATTTATAGATTCTAACTTTAGTTGGTGTTGACCCCACCTTAAAGGCAGGGGTGGACATATCATTGGTGCAACCTGGGCAGCTGTACAAGGGCCCAACAGGCCAGGGGGCCACTTTCGCCTTCAAAGCAGGTTTGTGCATTCTGATGAGTTATTGGACTACAAAAGCCCTTATATTGTTCTTGCACACGGGCCCTCTTCTATCTATGTTTGCTCTGGCTTAAAGGTGTCATCCAGGACTTATTGTACATATTGAAAACCTATCCTCAGAATTAGTCATCAGTATCAGGTCACTAGGGGTCTGACACCCAGCACCACCACCGATCAGCCATTATTTGCTCTGCAGATACAGTCATATGTAAAAGTTTGGGCACCCCTATTAATGTTAACCTTTTTTCTTTATAACAATTTTGGTTTTTGCAACAGCTATTTCAGTTTCATATATCTAATAACTGATGGACTCAGCTATATTTCTGGATTCAAATGAGGTTTATTGTACTAACAGACAATGTGCAATCTGCATTTAAACAAAATTTGACCGGTGCAAAAGTATGGGCACCCTTATCATTTTCTTGATTTGAACACTCCTAACTACTTTTTACTGACTTCCTGAAGCACTAAATTGGTTTTGTAACCTCTTTGAGCTTTGAACTTCATAGCCAGGTGTATCAAATCATGAGAAAAGGTATTTAAGGTGGCCACTTGCAAGTAGTTCTCCTATTTGATTCTCCTATGAAGAGCGGCATCATGGGCTCCTCAAAACAACTCTCAAATGATATGAAAACAAAGATTATTCAACATAGCTTTTCAGCGGAAGGATACAAAAAGTTGTCTCAGAGATTTAACCTGTCAGTTTCCACTGTGAGGAACATAGTAAGGAAATGGAAGAACACAGGTACAGTTCTTGTTAAGCCCAGAAGTGGCAGGCCAAGAAAAATATCAGAAAGGCAGAGGAGAAGAATGGTGAGAACAGTCAAGGACAATCCACAGACCACCTCCAAAGACCTGCAGCATCATCTTGCTGCAGATGGTGTCACTGTGCATCGGTCAACAATACAGCGCACTTTGCACAAGGAGAAGCTGTATGGGAGAGTGATGCGAAAGAAGCCGTTTCTGCAAGCACGCCACAAACAGAGTCGCCTGAGGTATGCAAAAGCACATTTGGACAAGCCAGTTACATTTTGGAAGAAGGTCCTGTGGACTGATGAAACAAAGATTGAGTTGTTTGGTCATACAAAAAGGCGTTATGCATGGAGGCTAAAAAACACAGCATTCCAAGAGAAACACTTGCTACCCACAGTAAAAGTTGGTGGAGGTTCCATCATGCTTTGGGGCTGTGTGGCCAATGCCGGCACCGGGAATCATGTTAAAGTTGAGGGTCGCATGGATTCAACTCAGTATCAGCAGATTCTTGACAATAATGTGCAAGAATCAGTGATGAAGTTGAAGTTACGCAGGAGATGGATATTTCAGCAAGACAATGATCCAAAACACCCTCCAAATCTACTCAGGCATTCATGCAGAGGAACAATTACAATGTTCTGGAATGGCCATCCCAGTCCCCAGACCTGAATATCATTGAACATCTGTGGGATGATTTGAAGCGGGCTGTCCATGCTCGGCGACCATCAAACTTAACTGAACTGGAATTGTTTTGTAAACAGGAATGGTCACAAATACCTTCATCCAGGATCCAGGAACTCATTAATAGCTACAGGAAATGACTAGAGGCTGTTATTTTTGCAAAAGGAGGATCTACGAAATATTAATGTCACTTTTATGTTGAGGTGCCCATACTTTTGCACCGGTCAAATTTTGTTTAAATGCAGATTGCACATTTTCTGTTCGTACAATAAACCCCATTTGAATCCAGAAATATAACTGAGTCCATCAGTTATTAGATATATGAAACTGAAATAGCTGTTGCAAAAACCAAAATTGTTATAAAGAAAAAAGGTTAACATTAATAGGGGTGCCCAAACTTTAACATATGACTGTATATGTAAGGCTAGTTTCACACTAGCGTTTTTTTGCACTGCGCCTCGTGCGCATACCAAACGCATGCAAAAAACGCATCATGCGTTTTGCATGCGTTTGCTGTTTTTTGCGCATGAGATTTAACCAGTTTGTCACCATGTTAACTCCAAAAACGCATGTAATTTTAAACGCATGCGTGCGCACGTCCTAGCACATGCGTGCGTTCACATAGACTGTAATGCTATTTTTTTGTGCATTCCGTGCGTTAAAGTGCCCATACGTTTTTTTTGAGACAGGTCGGACGGACCAACAATGCAACAGGTTGCGTCAGGGGCGCCTAGGCACACACTACAAAAAAACGCATGCGCACTAAAACGCATACGAACTCGTGCATGCGCTAGACCACTCGCACCCATGTTAAATATAGGGGAGCAATGCGCATGCGCACGATAGCGCACGAGGCAAAGAGCTAAAAAACGCAAGTGTGAAACCAGCCTAAGTTCCGGATAACTCCTTTGAATTACAAAATCGCCTCTACTGTATAACAGAAATGACAATTATGAAAGGGGAATATACTGCTATGAGTTTAAGAGAATAGAATGTTTCAAATTTAAAGGGGTATTCCCATCTCCAAAATCCTATCCCATTATGCAGTAGGTGTAATAATAATAATATTAGCAAACACGTCCAATTAGAAATGTGGTACAGTTCTTCTGATTCACTGTTTCTTTCCTCATGTGCAGGCATTGCAAGACTTTAGGAATCCATGGTTATGACCACTAGCAACTACCTAGTTAACTGTCACTATATCAGTGATCGAAACCATGGATATCTAAGATCCTGCAATGCCTGCACACGAGGAAAGAGACATAGCAAATCAGAAGAACTATACTACATATACTACATATACTCCATTCTAATTGGAGGTATTTTCTAATATTATTACACCTACTAAATATTGGGATAGCATCTTGGAGATAGAAATACCGGTTTAAGTTGTAATATTTCCAACGCATTCATAGTAATAGGTAAAATCTGCTACCGACTCAAAGGGTTTGATAAGGACTGGTGCCCGGAGGTCACTGAGACAGTGTTCCGCCGGGTGACTCAGTCCTTGTATCTGGAGCTCTACATTGCAGCACAATCAATGATCATTAATCAGAGGTGTTACCCGATAACGACGGCAATGTATTTCCCGTACACTTCACAAGATGCACTGCGCTAAGCTGCTGTAGTGGCAGAGATAATGGCCACGTACATAAATAAAAAAAATGCGCAGGATATAAATAATGATGGGGGAACCGCGAGCAAAAATATTCATCAATTTTTAAGATGCAAAGGAATGAGATATCTTGATGTAGATATTTGTAGTGCTGCAGATAGATCCCCAATCACAGCAGTGCAGAGGAAATCTGGAGGAGAGCGCGTCGAGGGTGTGACCACACATGATGTCACATTGAGACGCTGTAATATTGAGCTGCTCTTTATGTGTCATTGAAGAGGTTGTCCGGGGACTACATGAGCCCACAATGTCCACCCCACTCCTCAAATAAAAAATCAAAGAAATGATACCCATCCTCAGCGATTCCCTACAGCTCCCATTTCAATGTTTACCGGATTCCCGCTGCTCTCTGCTGTATTTCCTGGTCCTGTCTCACTGGAAATAACCCTCTCAGCCAATCAGCAGCCACTGTGTTGACTCACCGTAGCCAGTGATTGGCTAAGTATGTGCAGTTCCTTTGTGTCAAGAAAAGACCAGAAAGTAAAGACGAGTGTTAAAATAGGGTCTGTGAAGGAATGGTTATTACTTATTTTATGTTTTTAAATAAGCAATAATTAAAAAAAAAATGCCACTTGCCACGTCAGAAAGGAAAAGGATTGGAACCCTTGTGCCACCCAGATTTAATCTGCTAGAGGAGCACTGCATGGCATATAAGTCTCCTTACACTGGCATGTCAGACATGTCACTCTCCACAAAGAGTGACTTTACCCCTTAGACAGCAACAATTAAAAAAATATATACCATACTGTATATATCATCCCCTTGGACGTCGTATTCAGGCTGTGGGCACACGTAGCGTTTTAAAACGCTCACTAAAAACCGGACTCCTTCCCAGAAATCGCGTGGTTTTTTCCCCGCGCGGTTTTACCGTGATTTTCGCGTGCGATATTCAAGCAATTTCCAAGCGATTTGAAGCATTGCTTGGAAAGTGATTGACAGGTTGGTCACACTCGTCAAACATAGTGTTTGACGAGTGTGACCAGGTTTTTACTATTGAGGCCGCCTATGCAGCATCAATAGTAAAAGATAGAATGTTAAAATGCTAAAAAAAATTGGGGTATATTTACCTTCCGACGTCCCGCGCTGCCATCCCGGGCCTCAGCGTTCCCAGTAATGCTTTGCGAGACCTGTGATGACGTTGGTCTCGCGTTACTATAGCGATCTCGCGAGACCGCTAGAGTCACGCGAGACTACGTCATTACAGGGCCTTGCCGCAAGGCATTACTGGGAACGCTTAGGTCGGGAATGCAGCGCGGGACATCGGAAGGTAAATATACCCCGATTTTTTATTCTTTTTTTTACAGGGGTATGGTACCCAGGGCCTGGAGGACAGTCTCCTCTCCTCCACACCGTGGGTACCAACCGCACATGAGACGCTTAACTTCCCACATAGTGGGCATAGCCACATGCGGGAAGTAAGCGTTTCTCATGCATTCCTATGGGTGCGGAATCGCGGCAATTCTTTGCGATTCCGCACAAAAGAATGAGCATGCTGCGATTTTTTCCGCGATGCGATTCCGCCGCGGAAAAAAGCGCAGCATTAGCACAGCATGTGCGGAATGCCATAGGAATGCATGGGGGGCGTTCTGTACACGATTTTTAAACGTTTTCGCGCAGAAAATCGCGGCAAAAACGCTTAAAAATCGCATCGTGTGCACATAGCCTTATGTCTATGTGTTGGCTTTCGTTAGGTCATTCAAAGACTGCCAGATTCATTACATTGGACCCCTAGTAAGCCAATTCCAAATTCTCTTTGATTTCAGTCATAAATAAATTACATAGGAATCCATGTGACCGTTGTCTTAAATCTGGTGTTAGGGAGCCAATCTACGCACATGGCACTGGCTCCTTGATATCACCAGGGGTAAAGATTCTGAGATCCATTCTACATCTATACCATACTTGTCAACTTTCTGGAAGATGGTAAGACTTCCTGGATTCCTGGAAGATATGTGTCATGACTCTGGACAGGATGGTTCCGCCTCCATCCTGGTCAGGTCAGGGTTAATTTTAGTTCGCCTCTCTTTGGTTCTGGGGCGGCTATTTAATGTTGGCACTTCCTGTATTTGGTGTCGGTGATACTTCCGTATACTCGGTTTGTGGCTGCTGACCCAGGTTTCTCGTCCGTAATCGTTGTGCCTCTGTGCCTTGCTGAGTATGACCCGGTTTGTCCCCTGACTTTTGCCTCTGTATCCTGCCTTGTACAGCCCTCTCTCTCCTGGTTATCTGACCCCTTGGCTTGTCTCCGTTTACTCTTTGTCTATTCCCTAGGTACCACGCTCTTGTCTGCTTTTTACCCTTGGCTCGCCTTTGATTACGTTTACCTTCTGTGCCCTGGACTCCGCGCATGTAGTTGTCTTCCCTGTCCTCACGCGTGGTGACTCCGCCCCCCCTTGTCACGTGACTGCCTAGTTTCAGGTCCTGTGCTCACTGCTTAGGCTCAGGTCCTTGCGCACTGTGTGCCTGGCTCCTTCACTCCCTGCGCTCGTGCCCCCTGATAGCGCCCCCTAGGCTGCGCCTGTGACATCAGTGGTGTCATCACAATATGACATATTTCCAAGGGACCACAAAGGACTCCTAAAGCCCTAATGGAGCAAAAGTTCTGGTTCACTACTTCATGAGCTGCAGTCTTGCACGTCTTGGTAGGCCATCAACAAAGTTGGCAAGCCTGATCTTCATAGAACATGTGACGTGATATTCATTTTTAATTGCATTTTACACATCAATAAGTCTCGATAATATATTTTTTCCACAATCAGCTCCTAATAGGGTTGTCTTCTGTCAGACATTTGGGTTCAAAGACCAGATCCCACAGGTGATCTTCTCGTGGAATAGTCTGAAAATGGCAGTGAGAATCATTTCTCAGTGGGTTACCACTCCTTCGTCCAAAGACCTCATGAACATTAAAGGCTAAATTCATCATTTGTGAGTTTTATTGAAATCACCTTTCTTTTTCTGCCTTGCAGTAATCGTTTAGGACTTTTTGCTGCTCCAAATTCTTCAAAATGGTAGAAAATAATAATTTAAAAAAATAATTTTTTTGTAACTTTGTAGTCACAAAAAAAATCGCGTTTCCCTAAAATTTTGCAAATTTTGCATTAAAAAATTGAGATGCACATAAAATCATTCCAGGAGGGAGCTGGAGTGCATTTGCAAAAGAATTTAACACGTTTTTAAAAATTCAAAAAACATCTGGAGACCCTAAACCCCGACCAGAAGGAGAAGAATAAAAAAAAAAACAAACAAGCAGGTGAGAACAAAAAAATATATACTTAAAAAAAAGGCGCCCATTAAAACTAGTTGAAAAAAAAAAGAACGAGACAACAAAAAAAGGCGTAAATGCAATAATAAATTGGTTCCTCAAGAATTTTTTCAACATTCGGCTCCTGTTTTTGCAGTTTCCTTTGTGCCCGTGTCTCCTGTGCAGATGCCCTAGAGAACACATACTGCCTGGGTCATTATATAATGTAATGTGCTTGTTATTGAGCAGAATACTTTGGCTTTCGAAGCCATTCACGGTGATTGAAGGCGCCAATATGCGACCCGGCACCGGAGCTGTCAGCAACTTTTACCGTTGACCGTAAATTTTCCACCCATTCTCCAGTGTATACATACTAAAGTGCCTCTCTACAGGAGAATGATTAACAATACTTCATTAATTTCCAGTGCAATTCTCAAGTCAGCCGCAACGTATTGTCAAATAAAGGACGGTAAGAAAAAAAAAATCCAATTAAAATCCGCTGGTGGTTGACGCTGCCGTGTAGTAAAACCGCCATCATTAGAGTCTAGGAGCGTTTTAACAACAGATTTGATTAAATATCCCACAGATTTGCTTCCTGAGTCATATGCTAACAAACCGGCATCTTCTATCCCCGCCAAAGCCTTGTAAGTCATCCAGGTAAGCAAAAGGCACAAAATCATTTTCCTTCGCAATCGCCATTAAAACAAATCAAGTGGATCTCATTATGCGTACAATTATTAATGGTTTTGGTAAACCTTTGTTAGAATGTAAAAAAAAAAGAATGATGGAATGGATCATTCGGATGTGACATAAGTATTACCGCGGAGCTAAGTGCTGTGCATTTCCGGAACGCGCTAGAATAATTGTATTGATTTTTGCATTATTTTAAAAGCAGTTTAGACCGCTGAGAATCCCGACGGCTGTTAACAAACTTTTTAGAATATATGCAGAGATGTGCGCTCGGGGAGTTAGAGGAGCGCCGGTGTGCTTTAAGACTATAAAATCTCAATGATAACGTTTCATTTACTTTACTCTCTGTAGGTGTTTAAACCTCAAGTCAATGATTCAGCTTTCAAAAAACTATTTGGAAGAAACCGAACGATTGATGGAATAACGATAGATCGAAATTGTGAGTTACGTAAACGGGAGACTTGTAGCCTTGGTGGCACACCGCGTTAGATCATTCACGATCAAACGAGAAGAAAGTGAAAGAGCCATCCCTCCAAGATTGGACTGGCACATATGTGGTGTTACCATCACGGGTCACGAGAAGTACAGATTAGTGATGAGCGAACGTGCTGGGGTAAGGTATTATCCACCATGCTCGGGTGTCAAATTTGACAAGAGGATCCAAAGGCTCGTTTTGGTTACTGTCCTGTTAGGATAGGTAAAGTGAACAATTTATACAGTCATGGCCGAAAGTGTTGGCACCCTTGAATTTGTTCCAGAGAATGAAATACTTGTTCCAGAAAATTATTGCAATTACACTTGTTTTGTCATACACATGTTTAGTTCCTTAACTCCTTAATGTCCAATGACGGACACAGTCCGTCATCAGACATTTCCCCTGCTTTGATGAGGGCTCCGGCGCTAAGCCCGCATCAAAGCCGGGACATGTCAGCTGTTATGAAAAGCTGACATGTGCCCGCAATAGGCGCGAGCGGAATCGCCGTCCGCCCGCGCCTATTAGCTAGTTAAATGCCGCTGTCAAAGCTGACAGCGGGCATTTAAATAGCATTTCCGGCCGCCGGGCCGGAAATGACCTCATCGCCAACCCCCGTCACGTGATCGGGGGTCGGCGTCATGTTGCCTGGACAACCAGAGGTCTCTATGAGACCTCTATGGTTGTTCCAGGCATATGGCTTTCAGCGCCACCCAGTGGTCGGCGCTGAAAGTACAGCAGTAAATCTGCTACATATGGGCGATCTGCTCATCGCCCATATGTAGCAGAGCCGATCGGGTTGCGCAAGCTTCTAGCCTCCTATGGAGGCTATTGAAGCATGCCAAAAGTAAAAAAAAAAAAATGTTTAAAAATAAAAAAAAATTAAAAAAACCTAAAAGTTCAAATCACCCCCCTTTCGCCCCAATCAAAATAAAACAGTAAAAAAAAAATCCCACATACACATATTAGGTATCGCCGCGTTCAGAATCGCCCGATCTATCAAAAAAAAAAGCATTAACCCGATCGCTAAACGGCGTAGCGAGAAAAAAATTCAAAACGCCAGAATTACGTTTTTTTGGTCACCAAGACATTGCATTAAAATGCAATAACGGGCGATCAAAAGAACGTATCTGCACAAAAGTGGTATCATTAAAAACGTCAGTCCGGCACGGAAAAAATAAGCCCTCACCCGACCCCAGATCATGAAAAATGGAGACGCTACGGGTCTCGGAAAATTGCGCAATTTTTTTTTTTTTTTTTTTTTTTTTTAGCAAACTTTGGAATTTTTTTTCACCACTTAGATAAAAGAGGACATAGACATATTTGGTGTCTATGAACTTGTAATGACCTGGAGAATCATAATGGCAGGTCAGATTTAGCATCTAGTGAACCTAACAAAAAAGCCAAGCAAAAAACAAGTGTGGGATTGCACTTTTTTTGCAATTTCACCGCACTTGGAATTTTTTTCCCATTTTCGAGTACACGATATGGTAAAACCAATGATGTCATTTAAAAGTACAACCCGTCCTGCAAAAAATAAGCCCTCACATGGCCATATAGACGGAAAAATAAAAAAGTTATCGCTATGGAAAGAAGGGGAGGGAAAAATGAAAATGTAAAACCAAAAATACCCCTGGTCGTTAAGGGGTTAATGTGTATTGGAACAACAATAAATAAAAAAAAAAAGAAAAAAGGCGAATTGGCCATAATTTCACACAAAACCCCAAAAATGGGTGGGACAAAATTGTTGGCACCTTTCAAAAATTGTGGGTAAAAAACTGCTTCAAGCATATGATGCTCGTTGAAACTCACCTGTGGCAAGTAAACAGATGTTGGCAATATGAAAAAATCACACCTGAAATCAGATAGTGTGTCACACTAAGAATGGAGAACAGAAAGAAGAGAAGAGAACCGTCTGAGGACTTGAGAACCAAAATTGTTGAAATTATCAACAAACTCAAGGTTACAAGTCTATCACCAGAGATCCTGATGTTCCTTTGTCCATGGTTCATACAATAATCAGAAAGTTTACAACTCATTGCACTGTGGCTAATCTCCCTGGACGTGGTTGGCGGAGCAAAATTGATGAAAGGTTGGAATACAGGATAGTCCGGATGATGGATAAGCAGCCCCAATCAAGGTTCAAAGAAATTCCTGCTGTCCTGTAAGTTCAGGGTGCATCAGAGTCAGCATGGATTATCTGTCCACATTTGACTGAAATGAAACTCTATGGAAGGAGATCCAGGAGGAAGCCCACAGCTGACATAGATGTAAAAAGCTATACTACAGTTTGCCAAAATGTACATTAGTAAGCCAAAATCCTTCTGGGAAAGCGTCTTGTGGACAGATGAGACCAAGATAGAGCTTTTTGGTAAAGCACATCATTCTACTGTATACCAAAAACTAAATGGGGCCTACAAAGAAAAGAACACAATACCTCCTGTTGAATATGGTGGAGGTTCAAAGATGTTTGGGGTTGTTTTAATGCCTCTGGCACTGAGTGCCTTAACTGGGTGCAAGGCATCACGCAATATGAAGATTACCAACAGATTTTGGGTCGCAATGTGGTGCCCAGTGTCAGAAAGCTGGGTTTGCGTCCTAATAATAATAATAATCTCTTTATATAGCACCAACATATTCTGCAGCGCTTAACAGTTTGCACACATTATCATTACTGTCCCCGATGGGGCTCACAATCTAAATTCCCTATCAGTATGTCTTTGGAGTGTGGGAGGAAACAGGAGTCCCCGGAGGAAACTCACGCAAACACGGGAAGAACATACAAACTCCTTGCAGATGTTGTCCTTGGTGGGATTTGAACCCAGGACTCCAGCACTGTAAGGCTGCAGCGCTGAAGGTCATAGGTCTTCTAGCAGGACAATGACCCCAAACATACTTCAAAAATCACCCAGAAATGGATGGAAACAAATCGCTGGAGAGTTTTGAAGTGGCCAGCAATGAGTCAAGATCTAAATCCCATTGAACAAGTGTGGAGAGAGCTTAAAATTGCTGTTGGGAGAAGGCGCCTTTAAGTATGAGAGACCTGGAGCAGTTTGCAAAAGAAGAGTGCTCCAAAACTCCAGTTGAGAGGTGTAAGAAGCTGGAATTGCAATAATTTTCTGGGAGAAAGACTTAGTTTTCTGGAACAATTTCAAGGGTGACAACACTTTTGGCCATGACTGCATACTTGGTGATGTTAGTGGGATGGTATGGGGGTGCTCTACTGACCATTCTTTGCCATATTTTCTTACAGTAGATATGATTTTTCTTTCATAAAACAAATAATTGTGGATGTTCATTATCTTAATGCCAAAGCAAAAACCTTCAAAGAAGGTCGGGATTTGCAAAATTTTGGTTCTCGCTGTTGTGTATTTTTATTATTCTTGATGTTTTCTCTGGTTCCTAATTGGCCCATGGAAAATCTCAGCCACTACTTTAGGTAATGGATACTCTTGAATGCAGGAGGAGGTCATCACTACACAAGAAAAGCTGAGGATTTATTGGCGTACAGTAAATTAATCCAGGTGTTCTCATGTGAAACATCCAGGAACCCGTCTCTTATCTAATCAGAAGCAGCCACTGTATAGCAGTGACCTGTCAATGACTTCCATCTGCTCCTCAGAGAGCTGGTTTCCTAAAACACTACTAGAATCACTCCAATTAGCATGCACTCCATCACCTAGCCTGGCTATGGAAATGAGCTTCCTTAATTAATTGATTTGTTACACGTTAATTGAATCAATTCCAAAAATCTTTCAGTAAGGGTTGATCTGAGTCGACTAACATGCTGACTACAGACAGTCACATTTTGTCTGCTTTATTTCTGGCATTTAAAGCAAAATTGTCACATTGCAGAATTGATATTAAGGCTAAAGAATTGTGCTCCCATTAATCCCGTGCCCCCCCCCCCCCCATGCTTTAATGAGAACCAATTTTGGCAACCTATGCTACAGAACCTGAGACAATGCTCATGACCTCACAAGGAGACTTTCTAAAGTTGGAGCTTCTAGTTTGATTTTTTTTATCCCATGTTATGTGACAAGGCCCTTTATAGGGTCGACGCTGACTTTTAGGATAGCTACCTCCAATGGGTAGCACTAGAGTTTCCTCCAGTTCTTCAGGTGACAGGAAGCGAGAGAGAAGATAAGAAGTTACATCTCTTCATAAACCTCATCCTCCGTGTAGCAAAACAACAAGCACACATATATTGTGCTCCTTCCTATTGAAGCAGAACCACTCTTTCTTACAATTCCAATAAACTTGCAAGAGATATACATCCCCCCCCCCTCCAATAAAGTCATGTCCCCCTTTGTAATGTTGGTAATGTACAGTATAGAGTATATGAGATATGTAGTATAGGAATAGACAGTTGACCGTAGTTTAGGTAATGACATTAGGGTAAGATAGAGCTAATTTTTTGGGACTAGCCCATAGTGTGAGGGGCTTAGTGTTAGGGCAAAGTGACTGCTTCCTGTAGTTAGTTCGAGTTTGGATTATCAAGTGAGCAGTGTTGCCAAAAAGGGGTGAGCCACAGAAAATAGGACTAAAGGTCAGGGATAGCGTAATCCTGAAGAAGTGACTGACTAGTCATAGTGTCCTTCCCTGGATAGGACGCTGAGTCGTGAACCCTGAGCTTGCAACACCAAAGGTAACAGGCCTAAACAGGACTGAGAGATTGTGGGACTAGTGGGGGTCCCGAGCAGTATATCCAGGGTGCCAGCAGTGGAAGAACTAGGATGCGGAACTGCTGAGTGACTAGCGAGACTATGGCATTCAGGCTGGGTTGTGGCGATGTAGGACAAAACAGTGTGCTTCACCGGCCTTGGAGGATCACAGAGGAAGGATATGATGTAAGGGGAAAATGCTTTATGCCAAGGAGTAAACATCCATGAGACTTTGTGTTCGCTATCCCTTGTATATAACCTTTGCCAAGTTATCGTTCAGCAAAGACGCTATGTTTGAACGACGGTCTCCTTTTATAAACTGTGGAACCTTTGGTCCTGGCCAACTTGCACCACCGGCTACATGCAGCCTGCATGGGCATGATGCCCTTAGAGCACAAGTCCCACACACCCAGCCAGGACCCACACTTTCATGTAGCATGCCAGGGCATAAAAGGAGATGATGCCTCTTCCGTGGCTACCACCTCGCACCGTGCTACACATGTTCCGTAGTAGGAATTGTATTTTCCTAGGATAGTTAATCAACACAATTTGCACAATAACATACCGTAGAGCCCCTATGATTATGTATGCTGTACCATCAGTGGTCCCCAACCTTTCTTACCTTGAGAGTCACATTCAGCTCTGAGATTTGGTCACAAACCATATCCTGTGCCATCCCCTCTCTCCCCACCTTAGTAACGCCCATAGCTCCCCATTACCAACATAATGACAACCAAAGCTTCCCCTTGTCTCCAGCTTACCATACTTATTTCTTCCTCCTTCCCCCTGACAGTATGTGTACATCCACATCTGCTCTTCTGTTCAGGGCTACTCATGAAAGTCTCCATCTAGAGACCTATTCTTTACAGCTGTTTGCTAGACTTGGTGCTAATGCACTACGCTGGCAGACAGCCGCGGGCCACACATCACTTGCAGTGAATATCCATTTCTCTTACAGCGTGCACTGTGTCAGCAGCAGTCGCCGGCTTCAAAGCAGCTGCCGGGCTATCACGAGTGCTTGCCAATAGGCGTAGAGAGAGGTGAGTATTCATTACCTTAATGAGCGGGGACACATGATCGATTGGCCGCAGGAGCTGCTGGCACTGGAACGAGATGCTGCAAGGGCGCGTAGGGAAGGTAAGTAGGAGGGATTTTTTAATGCTTTTCTCATGGAGGCCATACGTTAAAGGTTGGGGATAAGGAGCCATGCAGACAAGGATGGGGATAAGGAGCCATGCTGACAAGGATGGGGATAAGGAGCCATGCAGACAAGGATGGGAATAAGGAGCCATGCAGACAAGGATGGGAATAAGGAGCCATGCAGACAAGGATGGGAATAAGGAACCATGCAGACAAGGATGGGAATAAGGAGCCATGCAGACAAGGATGGGAATAAGGAGCCATGCAGACAAGGATGGGAATAAGGAGCTATGCAGACAAGGATGGGAATAAGGAGCTATGCAGACAAGGATGGGGATAAGTAGCCATACATACAAGGATGGGAATAAGGAGCTATGCAGACAAGGATGGGAATAAGGAGCTATGCAGACAAGGATGGGAATAAGGAGCCATGCAGACAAGGATGGGGTTAAGTAGCCATTCATACAAGGATGGGAATAAGGAGCCATGCAGACAAGGATGGAAATAAGGAGCCATGCAGACAAGGATGGGAATAAGGAGCCATGCAGACAAGGATGGGGATAAGGAGCTATGCAGACAAGGATGGGAATAAGGAGCCATGCAGACAAGGATGGGGATAAGGAGCTATGCAGACAAGGATGGGAATAAGGAGCCATGCAGACAAGGATGGGAATAAGGAGCCTTGCAGACAAGGATGGGAATAAGGAGCCATGCAGACAAGGATGGGAATAAGGAGCCATGCAGACAAGGATGGGGATAAGGAGCTATGCAGACAAGGATGGGAATAAGGAGCCATGCAGACAAGGATGGGGATAAGGAGCTATGCAGACAAGGATGGGAATAACGAGCCATGCAGACAAGGATGGGAATAAGGAGCTATGCAGACAAGGATGGGAATAAGGAGCTATGCAGACAAGGATGGGGATAAGTAGCCATACATACAAGGATGGGAATAAGGAGCCATGCAGACAAGGATGGGGATGAGCCATGCAGACAAGGCTGGGGATAAGGAGCCGTGCCGACAAGGATGGGAATAAGGAGCCATGCAGACAAGGATGGGGATGAGCCATGCAGACAAGGCTGGGGATAAGGAGCCATACATACAAGGATGGGAATAAGGAGCCATAGAAACAAGGATGGGAATAAGGAGCCATGCAGACAAGGATGGGGATAACAAATGAAAACCTGGCACTCAACTTAGTGCTGTGAAGATAATTTATTGTAGTATCAAATTAAACATTTCGGTCAGTTAGACATTCATCAGTTACGTGCTAAAGGTAGTTTTTATATAGAGTTTTTTGAAGTAATGGAGGGCGCTTTAGTAATGTCCCGTGTCAGACAGCCAGTATTAGTAAGATGCTCAGACAAAGGCAAAATGTATAAGGCGCCATCTTCATGGATAGCGGGGAGAAAGCGCAAGCCTTGTCCTCCTGGACACGATATCCACCGTTTTCACGGCCACAATTACGAATATTTAAAAAAAAAAAAAAAAAAAAACAAGTAACACATACAAGATAGACTTTGAAAAGGAGTCAAATTAAAAGAATGGCACACCTCAAAAATAGGTTAAAAAATACCAAGAAGTAGACAAAATGAATAACACATTGGAGCCTTCGATATGTTGCGTAGGTTTTTCTCAGAAAATACAGCAAAAGCTTCTTGACGTTTTCTCTTATAGGATTATGGTGGTGATAATAATAGTAATAATAATGAGAACAACAATCTGATATACCAGGAGTAGCCAGTTTTATACACAGAAAAGGAGTTATTATTAATTAAGTTCATTAACAGAAAGAATTAGAAGCTTCTCCACAATTATGTCGTGGGAAGGACAAACTTTATGAGGCATTTATTCATTATCCATCATTTTTCAGTCCTCACTGGTCCAGAATATAAAGTAGTCATGTAGTGTCAGAAGTAAAAATTATGGAAAATTATTATTTGTTCCGAGTCACAGTATCAGGAGTTTAAAGGCTACAACCACCTAGTTTTTCTTGCAAACCCTGCTGGTTCAGTGTCTTTAGAACATATTTTCTCCTGTTCTGCATTGTGTTCGATATATGATAGTCTAACGTGAAAAAAATGCTTCAACTTCTGTCTGTTACTGGCATTAAAGAGGATTTGTCACTTTCTCCAAAAAATTAAGTCAAATATGGTGTAAAAATCCTTGTACTCCCCCGATTCTGCCACTTTTTTCCGTTTTGCGCTGCATTGCCCCATTGCAGAGATAATCACATTTGTAATGCAATATGTGAAATCTCTGCTTGTAGTGCAACTGTACATTTCTTCAGAGCCTTCTCTGGGATGTGCGCTTCCATACCTTCTTCCAGACACCACCAATCACAACTCAGCAGTCTCTGAGACTGCTAGATAAGCTGCTTGTGGCGATAGTCACTAGTCAGTGTGACGCCAGTCACTACTCACGGACTTGCCATGAGGCAGCATAGTCAAGAGGACCGAGGTCAGTACCAAGAGGGCTCATAATAGACAAGGGGAAAAGTTAAAAGCGTAGTCAAGTCACAGTCAGAGGTCTGAGTATCAGGAAGGTAGCAAATGAAGACAAAGAGGTAAGTCAAACAGATGGTCAAAAGTAAATCCAAGGTCAGTAACGGAGATCAGAATTCAGCTCAGAGCATTGATCCAACACACACCTCTTGAACAAAGCTACAATTGGCAATGGTCTGACTATTGTCAGAGTGCTAAATGGCCCTGTAATCACCCAGAACGAATGACACGCGGAGGAGATCCCACAGACCCAACCAGATAGGATGGCTGAGCTATCATTCACAATACTGACACCTCTGCTTCTGATTTGGCGGTAGAGCTGTGACTCACAATCCTGACAGCTCAGCAAGCCCTCGATCCCATAGGGCAGCAGAGCGTTTATAGGACACTGTGAGTGATGGAATCGTGACACTGCCGAGTTGTGTCAGGTAGACAGGGGTGAAAGTTCACTCCCCTGGAGAAGAATATGAAGAAATGCCCTGTTGCACTACAAGCAGAGATTTCACATGCTGCAATCCAAAAGTAACAAATGTGAATATTTTTTGCAATGGAGTGACACGACTCAAAACAATAAAAAGCTTAAGAATTAGGGAAGCTCAAGGATTTGATTAGGCCATATTTGTAATCTGTAGTCGCTGGACAGGAACCCTGGGAACCGCCATTTACCTAACAGCATCTGAGGCTGCTATTTTGACTAGACAGCCTGGCTTGATGACACATTTGTGTTGCACCTCAACAATAAACTTGGCATGCTAATCAAACGAAGAGCCACAGATGCCTAGAGGTAGAAGGCAGTCCTTAGGGCTCCCCTCCAGCGGTCACAAATTAATGACAAGACTTTTAGACCAAGTCCTGTGAATCAATTTCTACTGACTCTAATATTAAATTTTAGAAAAGACAGAGGTCCATGCAGTTCAAACAATTATCCTAATGTTTTGATCCAGAGAAAAGCAACACCAGGTGTGGCAGCTGCTACCCCATATTAAGGGAAACTCTCTTTCCCAACTCCAGATATGGCGATCAGACAAGCAGCCCGGATTAATATCACATCACAGAAAGCAAATAAATGACTTTACCTGTAATATGATAGCTCACTTGACGGTTTATATCGGATGTGTCTTCATCCCAAGTACTAAGTATTCCAACCACCTCTCCTGGGGCATCACTCTCCTTCACAAATCCTTTATAGGTTTCTTGTTCAAAGATGGGTCCATTGTCGTTGATATCTGTGACAGTCACTGAGACAATGGCAGAAGTAGCGAACGACAATGCTTCTCCAAGATCAGCTGCTACTACAGTGAATATATAGGTAGGATTCCTCTCGTGGTCTAATTCTTTAAGTGTACTTATCCAACCAGTATTTGAGTCAATGGTGAATGTTTCTAAGATTTTGTCTTCATCCCGTTCTGAAATAAGGCTGTAAGTGACTTGCCCATTAGCTCCCCAGTCTGCGTCCACAGCTTTCACTTGGATAACACTGGTTCCCATTGACAAACCCTCCATGATCACAGCATCATAGTGTGTGGAGTCAAATAATGGCTTGTTGTCATTCAAATCTAAGATCTTGATCTCTACGTCAACAGTAATTAATACATCAACATTATCGAGAGGTACAGAAGCAGACACTTTGAAATGAAAAACAGGTATAGATTCATGGTCAACTTTTTTGTCCAATTTTAACACTCCCGTATCCTTATCGATGATAAAAATGTTGTCCTTGTTGTTTTCAGGATATTCACCATTGACTACGCTGTATATAGCAACTTGAATGGGTTTAATAAGGAATGAGTCGATTATAGTGCCAATCAAAGTATCTTCTGGGACAGAGAATGTATATTGAAGTTGGGGAAAGGCAGGCAGGACAGTATCAGAGGGTACGACATGTATGTATACAGGAATAAGAGAGTGCTTCATAGGAATTCCCCCATCCACTGCTTTTACAAAAAATGAAAGAACTGTATTTTTCAGCTGATTGAAGTTGCCTTTTGTTACCATCCATCCATTGTCAGGGTCAATTTCCAAAAGATCTGCTACTGAAACAGAAGCCTCACTGTATAATGAGTAGGTGATTCGAGAGTTGGCACCATCATCTTCATCGAAGGCTTGCACCTGAGTGACGAGATGACCTTTCTCAACATCAGCTTTGACACTTGCCCGATATTCCGTGGCTTTAAATTGTGGAGCATTGTCATTTTCATCCACCATTAATACTTGGACAGTACAAAAAGCTGCACGACCACCACCATCCAGAGCTCTAAGGAATATATGAATGTCCCTCTCGAGTGGATTCTCTCGATCAAGCTTTTCGGTAGTTACAATCTGTCCTAATGTGTCAATAAAGAATCGATTTTTGGCCAAATCATTTATTATTGTGTAGGTAACATGTCCATATAAGCCTGAATCTCCATCAGTTGCCTTGACGTAAATGACCTTGGTGCCAACAGGGGCATTTTCTCTAACTTCAGTCACATAAACGCTTTGTGCAAAAACAGGGCTAAAAAGATTGGCACTAAGGATCTTCACATGGACTTGTGCTGTACTGGTGAACAGGCCATCAGACACGGAGATATTTAAACTATGCATCGGCTCCATTCGTTGCTTACGATGGTTAGATAGGGTTATGACGCCACTCTTACTATCCATGAAAAAGTTCATACGGTCATTTCCAGACAAAATACTGTACTCCAATCTATCAACGTCTGTACTGTCTGCGTCAGAAGCTTGGACACAGGTCACAAAATGTCCTCTGGGAGCCAACTCACTCACATATGACTCATAGATCAACTGATTGAAGACTGGAGGATTGTCATTTAAGTCTGTAATGTAGATGGTAACTAGGACCTCGCTACTTAGAGATGGAAATCCATTATCTGATGCCCTGATTTTCAGGACACTTTGCTGGGAGACCTCATGGTCCAACAGACGAGCTGTAAGTATTAAACCGCTGGTACTGTCTATGTGGAACGAATCAGTGTTGTTAAAAATATCCTGAACAATTTGATACCTTATGACTTTGTTATTATAGGAGTCGGCATCTATGGCAACTACCTGTAGAACTGGAGTCCCAATAAGGGAGCTTTCCGATAAGGTGGCATTGTATGACGAAAACTGGAAAATAGGTGGGTTATCATTGACGTCGTTGATACTGATATCTACAATGACTTCGGCCCGAGCACTGGTGAGTGAATCACTTGCACGTATGGTCAACTTAAAGGAGGGATTTGTTTCAAAATCTAATGGGCTTACTACACTTAAAACGCCCGTGTCAAAATCAATGTTAAACTGGTTATAGGGATCACCATCTACAATGGTGTAGATGATGCCTTGGCCTTCTGGGCTTGTGGCATTAATGCTCAAAATTGGTGTATGCATCTTGACGTCTTCATTTACGGAAGCTGTGTAAAAGGCTTTGTCAAATACCGGCATGGCTTTGTTGACAATGGTGACAGGGAGCTCAACCATAGCGGATAATAAAGGATCACCACAATCTTTGGCAATGATAATTAACATGTACTCTATGTTTGAGAGATCTGAGTCGAAGGTCATTTTTAAGGTAACACTTCCGTTTTGCTTGTTGATTTCAAAATGGCCGTAATCATCTTCCAAGAAAAAAGATAGCTCACCATTTTTACCCTTGTCTTTATCTATCGCAGTCACTTTATATATCAAAGTCCCCGGCTCAGCATCAACCTGAACAGCAGCATAGTATGGAAGACCTACGAAGACAGGAGCATTGTCATTTATATCTTCAATGTTAACCTTAACAACAACTCGAGCCACGCGAAGATTGTCTAACTCCCTACTTGCTTCCACTACCAATTCATAGATCTCTTCTTCTTCTCTGTCAAAAGAAATTCCTGTGGTCTGAATAACTCCAGAGGTAGACTTAATTCTGAACTTATTTCCTGGGTTTAGTATAGTATATTTTAGAGGCTCGTTCAAACGGTGGCCCACAGCATTCACAACAGCTATCTTTGTGATATTGGTGGTGTTTTCCGCTATAGAAGCAGAGTAAAAATCTTGGGTGAAGTAGAGACCACTGTCCATAGCTTCTTTTACCAGTATAGTCACAATGGCAGTACTATAAAACTTTCCATCTGATACTTTAACCATGAGCATATAATGATCTTTAGATAAACTGCTGTTTTTTACAGTAATGACCCCACTGCTCGAATCGATTATGAAATGGTTGAGGTTTCCTTCCGTTAATGAGTAACTCAAGTCTGGCGGTATTGCTAAATCTGGATCTCGAGCACTAACTTGCAGAACTTCTACACCTACATAGGTTGGTAAGAGTAAAGTTGTTTCAAAAACAGCTTCGGTGAATACTGGAGGGTTATCGTTGACATCACTTACTTCAATTGAAACTTCAACTGGATTTTCGGCAGTAAGTTGGGGACTTCCACTATCCCTTACATGTACATGGAAATGGAAGAAGGCTATGGTTTCATGGTCCAAGTAAGCTATAGTTCGGATGGCACCAGTGCTGGAATCCACCGTGAAATACTTTTTGGCTGTTGACTCAACAATCTGGTAAACAAGCAAAGCATTCTGGTTGCTATCTGCATCTGTTGCTCTTATTACTAATGGGTTTTTATCGGAGCTTCTAACGATGCTATTTATGGGCGCTGCTTCACTGATCGTACCTACATACTGAGAACTAAGAAAAACTGGTGGGTTGTCATTCTGGTCAAGAATCTGAATGTTGATTGTGGCGTTAGATGCCATGCCTGCCATATTTGTTGCCTGGACAATAAGATGGTAAGAAGATAATCGTTCATAATCAAGCGGCTTCTGAGTTGTGATGACTCCAGAGTATGGGTTCATGGAGAAAGCTCCTTCCATGTTACCAGATTTGATTTCGAAAACCAAAGTAGATTGACTTATTGCAGACACCAACACAACCGGTGTACCGACTTCTACGTTCTCATGAACTTCAGCTTGATATTCCATCTGGGTGAATTTGGGATTTGAATTATCAGACATGGATAAGGAAATTCGAACAATAGCGGCAGCAGAGAGCGGTGGGCTTCCTCGATCGGTGACTTTGATGGAGAGAACAAATTGACCCATTGTGGATAAGTCTGGCTCCTTTGACACAGTGATGATGCCCAGAACTGGTTCAATTTTGAACATGTTCCCAGTGTTGCCTAAAAATAAAAAAAAATAAGAGGAATTAGGCCAAGAAGTAAAAATAGTAAAAACAATCTCATGTCAGTTCGTAGAGCAGTTACAAACGTCAAACCATACATGCTCAGGATGGTCTTACAACACAAGGTTACCCTGTAGAGAGATAAATTGCAGGCTACTGTATGTCACTGATATTGGATGATGTGCCTAGTGAAGTGTGAAGGATCAGGTCACTACTGACAATTTATTCTGAGACAGGTGAGTGCTTTATGATTTGCAATTACCGAGTACGGACAATGTATGTGTTTAGTCTCAATAATACAAAACGACACACAACGCTATAAAAAAAGAACCTATTTCAAATCTCATTTTGTTTTGTAAGTTTTCGAGAATTATTTGAAATAAATATATATAATCTTTTAATCGTATCTTTTATTTATCATTTGTACCTTTCTATTTCATCTCACACTAAGAATCACACTGTAGGATGCCCAATTAGCCTTTGAGCATGCTGTAACTTACAAGTGACTGACTGCTATGGACAAGAAAGACAGCTATTCCGTTAAACAATTTTGATAAATTTTCCCCAATTAGCGCATGATTACACACATGGACCATTGTTGTTGGTACCTTCTGTTAAAGTAAGAAGAACCCACAATGGTCACTGAAATCACTGGACACTTGCAATAGTAATTTAATTTAATTTTACTTAATATTAACTGATGAAAATCAAACTTTTGGTTTTGAGTTGTGGTTCAACAGAAAAAAAAACTAATGAAACTGGCCTGGACAAAAATGATTACACCCATAACTCAATACTTTGTTGTCCAACTTTTTGAGGTAATTGCTGCAAACAAACTGTCAATGAGACATCTGCCCCGTTCACAGGTATTTTGGCCACTCTTTGTGAGCAAACTGCTCCTTGTCTCAAGTGTGAAGGCACCTTCTTCAGACTGAAGGACTCATCTCCTTCCAGAGACGTTCAATAGGATTTAGATCAGGGCTCATAGAAGCCACTTCAGAAGAGTTTGATGCTTTGCTCTTAGCCACTCTAGGACGGTTTTAGCTCTGTTTTGGATCTTTATCCTATCTCCTCCCTTGTTTCAGTATACCACCCTACCCGCACCCTCCGTTCTGCTGATGACCTGAGGTTAGCATCCTCAATAGTCAGAACCTCCCACTCCCGTCTCCAAGACTTTACACTTGCTGCGCCAATTCTTTGGAATGCACTTCCCAGGTCAATACGATTAGTCCCCAATCCCCACAATTTTAAGCGTGCCCTGAAAACGCATTTATTCAGACTGGCCTATCGCCTCAACACATTAACCTAATCTATCCCTGTGTGGCACAGCCAAAAGTTTTACCATAACCAGGTTCCCCGCATCATGTTCCCACATGCTTTATGCATCCATTAGCCCTCTGTGTCTGTACTGTTACACACTTAACATTATGGCTGGTCCAAACAATCAGGGCAACTGTTACCACCCACCTTTCGTGTCTCCCTTTTTCCCTCATAGACTGTAAGCTTGCGAGCAGGGCCCTCATTCCTCTTGGTATTTTGTTATAATCTACTGTATGTGATTATTGTTATGCTGTAATGTCTATTGTCTGTACAAATCCCCTCTGAAATGTAAAGTGCTGCGGAATATGTCGGCGCTATAGAAATAAAATTTATTATTATTATTATTATTATTGGAGGACCTATGACTTAGACCGAGCCTTCTGACACTGGGCAGCACATTTCACTTCAGAATATCTTCACAGTCTTGAGATTTCATTGTACCCTGCACAGATTCAAGACCCCAGAACCAGATGCAGCAAAACAGCCCCAAAACATAACTGAGCCTTCTCCATGTGTAACAATAGGTAGTATGCACTATTCTTTATAGACTTCATTTTTGCATCTGCACACATAGAGTTGATGTGATGCCAAAAAGCTCCAGTTTTGTCTGATATGTTAAAAGGTTATTCTCCCAGAAACAGTGTGGCTTGTCAGTATGCTTTCTGGCAAATTCTAGTCTAATTTTTTTATGATTTTCTTTCAACAGTGGTTTACTCCTTGGTCGTCTACCATAAGGTCCACTTTGGCCAAGACAACAACAGGATGTTGTGATCTGACATTAATTGATCTTGACCTTGGAGTTCACCTACAATTTCTTTGGAAGTTGTTCTGGGCTCTTTGGTTCCAATTTATATCATCCGCCTCTTTGATGTGTCACAATTTTTCCTCTTGTGGCCACGTCCAGAGAGGTCACTACAGTCCCATAGACCTTAAACTTCTGAATAATAAGAGCAACTGTACTGTAGTAAGAGAAACATCTAGCTGTTTGGAGATATCTTATTGCCTTTACCTTTAACATTTTTGTCTATAATTTTCTATCTAGTCTCCCGAGACAAATTTTTCCTTAGCTTTCTTTGGTCCATGTTCAGTGTCACCACGAATCCAAACAGCACTGTGACTACTTTTCACCCTTGTACTTAAGCAGACTAACTGATTACAAGTTTCTAGATGCTAATTAATTACAGGACTCACCTTAAATTTTACATGCTTTTCCCTATGCTCAAATTATTTTCAGTCTTTTCTACGGACACCATCATTTTTGTCCAGGTCAATTTAATTAGTTTTCATTTTAATTTTTCTGCTAACCACAATTGAAAAGTAATGCCTTATTGTTTAGTGTTACGGATCTGCAACACAGGACTAGGGTAGGAGGGGGGAAAACTGACCCTGCACTATGACTAGGCTGATACCCTACGATGGAGTGGGCGACCCATTCCTTGCGAATAGACCCACCAACGATCCTAGGTTAATCTCAAGCGAAAACCTATAGCTAGGGTCCCTGAAAAGTCTAAGGACTGGGCATAAAAACAGGTTACCTCTTAATAGAAAACACAGAGAAGGCTGCAGAAATCAACGGAATACAGAAACAAAGACTTGCAGAACCAGAGGTCCCAGAACTGCACAAAGTGCACACACAGAAGGCAAAGCAAAGCTCCAAGCCAGAACTCAAGCGGATTTACACTGTTGTCCAGCAAGGACTGGGAGGCAGGTGCTGGGTAATAAAAAGTGATACAATCACCTGACCAAAGACAAACCCAGCAACAGAGGAAAAGACCAGCAGCCAGAAAACCACAAGAAAATGGCGGATAGTCACAACCTAAACAGATTCTAACAATTAGTTGATATCCAGTAAATTAAAACTGAAAATTACTTTTGCGGGTTTCAAGTTATTTCATTGACCATTGTGAGTTTTTCTTACCTTAACAGGAGGGTACTAACAATTTTTTCCATGTGCATATAACCTAGGTTTGAATCCGTATCTATACGTAATGGATTTGATGCAAAGGGCGTTAAGGTTACCATGAAGAACCATGTCACCTTCCTAATCGAGTGCACCTTAGGTGTCTGTACAATATACAAAACACAACATACAAGTATCTTTGCCGGGAACATATTTCACCATCGATGATGTCATCAGACAATATTGTGAATGGAAAAGTACTTTTGAAAAAAAGCACCATCCCTGAGTGCAGTGTCCTTCTATAAGTCATAGAAAGAGCCGAGATGAAAAGTGAGAAAATATATCCATCCGTAGAGTGTAACAAATCCATGAAACAGCCGCCAAACAATGAGCATGTAGGGCAATAAATTACCAAAATTTTGAATTCTATGCAGCATAAACATAAAGGGACCTGAACTGGTACACAGGGCTATCAAGTGAGTACAGAAGATTCACGGTCTTCTATTTTTCACGAAAACTTTTTGATTAAAGTTTCAAAATGGACAGATTCTGAAAGTACCTAAATGTAGATAAGCCGCTGCCAGAGCTGTCTGGCAGTGATTGTCTCCCCTCTCCCCGGTAAAAACACATGTACGTGTGGCCACGCAAAAAGTTCCTCTGTATGGGGGAATCAGTAGAGATAGCAGTCTGCTGAACAATACAGTACACACACTCTTTACATTAAAATTGCAACTCCAAGAAGGACAATTTGTGGAATTACGGAAATCACAGGATGGATAGAGACGCTACTGATCTGCAAATGAGGAAAAAATGGAAAAATTTTCAAACCATTTCGATTGATTCAGTCTGGAGCAAGACCACCATGTGTAGAAATCCAGACACATACAGACTTGGTCGCCATCACGGAGGTTATGAATGGTTGTTTGAGGAATGTACTGCTGTGGAATGCACTTGGGTGCAAAAATCATCAAGATCCGCTGCTGGCAGCATCCTGTGCAATTGCCGACCAAAGCTGCGGATCTTGATGATTTGCCGAAATACATTCAAGGCAACAGAACATTGCTCAGATGACCATTAATAACCTCAATGATAGCAGCCGAGGCTGTAAGTGCGGGGATTTCTGCACGTGGCGCTCATAGTCCAGACAGATTAAAGGGAATCTGTCACCCCATTTTTTGCCTATAAGCTGCGGCCACAGCCATCAGGGGCTGATATACAGCACTCTGTAATGCTGTAGATAAGCCCCCGATGTAACCTGAAAGATGAGAAAAAAAAAGTTAGATTATACTCACCCGGGCGTTCGGTCCGGTCCGATGGGTGTCGCCATCCCGTCCGGTGCCTGCCATTTTCATACGATGTTGTCCTCCTCCTTGCTTCTCCATCGGCTCCTGCGCAGGTGTACTTTATCTGCCTTGTTGAGGGCAGAGTAAAGTACTGCAGTGCGCAGGCGCCGGACCACTCTGACCTTTCCCGGCGCCTGCACACTGCAGTACTTTACTCTGCCCTCAACAGGGCAGATAAAGTACGCCTGCGCAGGAGCCGAGGGAGAAGCAAGGAGGAGGACATCATCGTATGAAGATGGGAGGCGCCGGACCGCGAGACCCACCGCACCCGCCCCCTCCGGTGAGTATAATCTAACGTGTTTTTCTTATCTTTCAGGTTACATCGGGGGCTTATCTACAGCATTACAGAATGCTGTAGATAAGCCCCTGATGGTGGTGTCGGCAGCTGATAGAGCTAAAATGGGGTGACAGATTCCTTTTAAATCCAGATACAGTGGGGCAAAAAAGTATTTAGTCAGTCAGCAATAGTGCAAGTTCCACCACTTAAAAAGATGAGAGGCGTCTGTAATTTACATCACAGGTAGACCTCAACTATGGGAGACAAACTGAGAAAAAAAAATCCAGAAAATCACATTGTCTGTTTTTTTTTCATTTTATTTGCATATTATGGTGGAAAATAAGTATTTGGTCAGAAACAAGAAATCAAGATTTCTGGCTCTCACAGACCTGTAACTTCTTCTTTAAGAGTCTCCTCTTTCCTCCACTCATTACCTGTAGTAATGGCACCTGTTTAAACTTGTTATCAGTATAAAAAGACACCTGTGCACACCCTCAAACAGTCTGACTCCAAACTCCACTATGGTGAAGACCAAAGAGCTGTCAAAGGACACCAGAAACAAAATTGTAGCCCTGCACCAGGCTGGGAAGACTGAATCTGCAATAGCCAACCAGCTTGGAGTGAAGAAATCAACTGTGGGAGCAATAATTAGAAAATGGAAGACATACAAGACCACTGATAATCTCCCTCGATCTGGTGCTCCACGCAAAATCCCACCCCGTGGGGTCAGAATGATCACAAGAACGGTGAGCAAAAATCCCAGAACCACGCGGGGGGACCTAGTGAATGAACTGCAGAGAGCTTGGACCAATGTAACAAGGCCTACCATAAGTAACACACTACGCCACCATGGACTCAGATCCTGCAGTGCCAGATGTGTCCCACTGCTTAAGCCTGTACATGTCCGGGCCCGTCTGAAGTTTGCTAGAGAGCATTTGGATGATCCAGAGGAGTTTTGGGAGAATGTCCTATGGTCTGATGAAACCAAACTGGAACTGTTTGGTAGAAACACAACTTGTCGTGTTTGGAGGAAAAAGAATACTGAGTTGCATCCATCAAACACCATACCTACTGTAAAGCATGGTGGTGGAAACATCATGCTTTGGGGCTGTTTCTCTGCAAAGGGGCCAGGACGACTGATCCGGGTACATGAAAGAATGAATGGGGCCATGTATCGTGAGATTTTGAGTGCAAACCTCCTTCCATCAGCAAGGGCATTGAAGATGAAACGTGGCTGGGTCTTTCAACATGACAATGATCCAAAGCACACCACCAGGGCAACGAAGGAGTGGCTTCGTAAGAAGCATTTCAAGGTCCTGGAGTGGCCTAGCCAGTCTCCAGATCTCAACCCTATAGAAAACCTTTGGAGGGAGTTGAAAGTCCATGTTGCCAAGCGAAAAGCCAAAAACATCACTGCTCTAGAGGAGATCTGCATGGAGGAATGGGCCAACATACCAACAACAGTGTGTGGCAACCTTGTGAAGACTTACAGAAAACGTTTGACCTCTGTCATTGCCAACAAAGGATATATCACAAAGTATTGAGATGAAATTTTGTTTCTGACCAAATACTTATTTTCCACCATAATATGCAAATAAAATGAAAAAAAAACAGACAATGTGATTTTCTGGATTTTTTTTTCTCAGTTTGTCTCCCATAGTTGAGGTCTACCTATGATGTAAATTACAGACGCCTCTCATCTTTTTAAGTGGTGGAACTTGCACTATTGCTGACTGACTAAATACTTTTTTGCCCCACTGTATGTAGAAAATGCAGATCAGTAATAAGTTTATCCATCTTGTGATTTCCATAATTCCGGAACTTTTTCATCTTGGTATCGCCATTTCAATGGTGATCACTGTATTAACACATAGCAGTACCACGAGAGTGTTATTTCTAATACTCGTCTTCATTTTCCCCAGAATATGATCCCTTCTGATCACAGACAATACTGTATGTTTCACTGTGACATTTAGAAAATGTCATTGATTTCACAAAATTTGTTCAATGTGTGAAATGGAAACTGTGAAGTGTAGACATCTGCAGATACAAAGATCGTGGGTAATTAAACTTTACAAAGTTCAATATACAAGATATGAAACATGGACAGATGTCTAGAAGACGCAGAGCATCATATGTATACGGTACAGAACAGGAACATCTCAAAGGTTATACAACTTTATGTACAATGTATACCTACACATTCAGATAAATAGGCAGACGGACACATAAAGTCATTGCTTAAAGTGTTGGCACCCAAATTGCTCCAGAAAATGATTTATTTCTCCTAGAAAAATATTGTAATTACACGTGTTTTGTTATACACATGTTTATTTCCTTGGAACAACACAAAAAAACAAGAGAAAAAAAGGACAAATTGAACATAAATTCACAGAGAACCCCAAAATCGGGCCGAACAAAATTGTTGGCACCTTTCCAAAATTGTGGATAAAATAACTTTGTTCCAAGCATGTGATGCTCATTGAAACTCACCTGTGGCAAGTAACAGGTATAGGTAATATGAAAGTCACACCTGAAACCATATAAAAAGGGGAGAACCTGACTCATTCTTTCCATTGTGTGTGTCTGAGTGCACCACACTAAGCATGGAGAACAGAAAGAGGAGAAGAGAACTGTCTGAGGACTTCAGAATAAAATTTTTTGAACAATAACAACAATATCAAGTTTACAAGTCCATCTCCGAGATCTTGATGTTCCTTTGTCTACGGTGCGCATCATAATCAAGAAGTTTACAACTTATGGCACTGAAGCTAATCTCCCTGGACGTGGACGGCATAGAAAAATAGATGAACGGTTACAACACAGGATAGTCTGGAAGGTGGATAAGCAGCCCCAAATCAAGTTCCAAAGAAATTAAAGCTGTCCTGCAAGCTCAGGATGCATCAGTGTCAGCGCAAACTATCCGTCGACAATTGAATGAAATGAAACACTCTCGCAGGAGACCCTGGAGGACCCACTGCTGACACAGAGACTCAGAGACTTAAAAAAGCTAGACTGCAGCTTGCCAAAATGTATGTAAGTAAGCCAAAAGCCTTCTGGAAAAGTGTCTTGTGGACAGATGACACCAAGAAAGAGCTTTTAGGTAAAAAACATCATTATACTGTTTTCAGAAAATGGATTGAGGCCTACAATTTAACCCCTTACTGCCAGCTGACGGAATAGTATGTCACCTGGCAGTATCCCCCGCTTTGAGGTAGGCTCCGGATCCTTTCGCCCCAATCAAAATAAAACAATAAATAAAAAATCAAACCTTCACATATTTGGTATTGCTGCATTCAGGATCGCCCGATCTATCAATAAAAAAAAGGATTAACCTGATTGCTAAACGCCAAATTACATTTTGTTTGGTCGCCGTGACATTGTATTAAAATGCAATAACGGGCGATCAAAAGAATGTATCTGCACATAAATGGTATCCTTAAAAACGTCAGCTCAGCGCACAAAAGATAAGTCCTCACCCGACCCGAGATCACGAAAAATAGAGATGCTACGGGTCTCGGAAAAAAACTTAGATAAAAGAGAACCTAGACATGTTTGGTGTCTATGAACTCGTAATGACCTGGAGAATCATAATGGCGGGTCAGTTTTAGCATTTAGTGAACCTAGCAAAAAAAGCCAAGCAAAAAACAAGTGTGGGATTGCACTTTTTTTTTGCAATTTCACCGCACTTTGAATTTTTTTCCCATTTTCGAGTACACTGCATGGTAAAACCAATGGTGTCATTCAAAAGTACAACTCGTCCCGCAAAAAAATAAGCCCTCACACGGCCATATTGACCGAGAAATAAAAAGGTTATGGGTCTGGGAAAAAAGGGAGCAAAAAACAAAAAAACTAAAAAAACAAAAACCAAAAAACGCTCCGGTCATGAAGGGGTTAAAGAACACAGTACCTACAGTCAACTATGGTGGAGGTTCAAAGATACTTTGAGGTTGTTTTACTGCTTCTGGCACTGGGTGCGCCATGACTGTGTTGCTAGGCACCATGAAATCTGAAAATTACCAAAGGATTTTGGGTCGCAATGTAGTGCCCAGTATCAGAAAGCTGGGTTTGCATCCTAGGTCATGGATCTTCCAGAAAAACAATGACTCCAAACATACTTCAAGAAGCACCCAGAAATGGATGGAAACAAAGTGCTGGAGAGTTCTGAAGTGGCCAGCAATGAGTCCGGATCTAAATCCCATTTCCCACCTGTGGAGAGATCTTAACATTACTAGAGCAGTTTGCAAAAGATAAGTGGTCCAAAGTTCCAGATGAGAGGTGTAAGAAGCTTGCCGATGGTTAAAGGAAGAGATTGATTGCAACTATTTATTTCAAAGGGTGTGTAACCAAATATTACATTCAAAGTGCCAACAATTTGGTCAGGCCCTTGTTTGGGGTTTTGTGTGAAATTTTGTCCAATTTGCATTTTTTTTACTTTTTTCTTTTAGTGTTGCTTCAATACACACAAAAGGAAATTAAACATGTGTATAACAATACGTGTAATTGTAATCATTTTGTGGGAGACAAACTTCATTTACTGGAACAATTTCAAGAGCGCCAACACATTGGGCCAGGGTAAAAAAAAATAGGGAAAAAAATTCAAACCACATTTTAAAGTTATACTATTATATCACAGTGTGTATTTTGAAGTCCACATTTAACCCATTAATTCTTAGGGTATTGAGTTTAATAATCCACTCCAATCCCTTCAGTTTGACAAGTTTCTCTCTATCCCCACCTGGGGCACATGACCCAAAATACAAAACTCAAATCTCCTTCTTTGTGTCCTGGTTGAAAAAAAAAATGATACAGGCAAATCTAATTTTTTTCTTTCTAATTGTATATCTATGACGATTGAAGCGGGCGTTAAAATCCCATCTTGTTTCTCCCACATATACGTTTACAGGGACATTAACTACTTATCTCATTTACTTTGCTTGTACTGTAAAATGCTTTTTTTACGACAAAAATGCCAGTTTTTCATGCTGCATGATTAGAAAAAAAAAAAATTCAAGTACGGTAATCTATTTTACTTTATGAGTGAAAAAATGGTGCAGAAAATCAAAAACTCACCAAAATCTCATCATGGGAACTGAGCGTTAAAGAACAAAATGGGACAACTACTGGTATTTTCTTAGTGGACTAAAATCCACTGAGGGATTCCTTTTACTTGCCACTTGCTGTAAATATAGATTTTATTTGTGCCGCTGTTCTCGCTGTTTTTCTTTTTTTCCTGCGCCTCTCCGTTCTTGAAATATGGCCCCTTTTTGGCTGCATACATATCTGACCTTTTTAGCCAAGTGGGCTCGGTTCTCATAAAGACATGATTACAAAACAGTTAAGGATCACGCCCAGTTGGCTAAAAAAAGACCCAATTTGTATACAGGAAAGATAGGGCCATATCTCAGGAACGGAGAGGAGCAGGAACAAAAGAAAAACATTGCTGGATTCAGGAGAACAGCGGCAATCACACTGGGTTAAAAAAAAATACAGATTTATAGCAAGTGACAGGTATTTTTTACTTTGGGCCCCCAATGTACTATATTTTTAGAAGATGAGGCCCACTGACGCCCACAAAACTAATTTAATTGCTCACGTTGTGTTAAGTGCTTGTGTTCGCTTCCCATGAGTTTCCCAATTTCCTTCCAAACCAAAATATATTAAAGATTAATTGGCTTCCTATGAAATTGACCGCAGCGTGCATAATAAGGGGATTAGATCGTGAGTCCACCAGAGACGGGAATCTGTGTACCTCGCTGCAGAATGCGTTGGTGCTATATAAGCAATAGGAAGTAACCAAGTCAGTGTTACAGGTGGTGAACATTTTAATGCTACACTTCCCAGAGAAGCAAGCACGGCCAATTCCCCGGCGCCTGCCATGAAGTTGTATGATGCATTAGTCATGTACAGCAGTATAGCTCCGGGGCGCACTCGGTGCAAACAAATACACAATTATATGCTTGGCTACGGATCTGGGCTATGAACTGCTAAAACAATCCGCTTAATGAGTTTACCATAGAAAGCTGTGGCTCAGGTATAAAATGTCATGTACAACAGGCTGCCACAGAGAGAGGCGGCCGGCTGCAAATGATTTCCTCTCCCGCAGATGTTTCTGAGGACCGGACCGTGTAGTGTAGATTTATACGAGAGAGGAAACCTGGGGCGAACCTGACACCCTCTGCAGTCACAGAGGTTGTTAT